>NC_059383.1:4165675-4530050 GCF_019703515.2 Myxocyprinus asiaticus | reverse complement strand
GCTTATGTCACCAAGAAAAATTCCTTGTATGTGGAAGCATACTTGGCAATAAAGCTCTTTCTGATTCTGATGATAAAATTGAAATAAACTGATGATATGAAAAAAAAAAAAAAAAGGTGTCGGACTTGGTATCATCAAGTACCAAAAATGAAGTATCGGTACTCATACTCATTCTCAAAAAAATGGTATCGGGACATCCCTACTAATTTTGTATATCACTAATTGTGTACCTTTTGCCTCCCAGATGTCCCTAATTTGGTTTTCCCCTGAAGTCTTTGTAAAATGGGGAGAGTATTGAGACAATTCATTGAAATTAGCCAGTTTACTGTCATTTTAATTTCACAAATAAATGCAATCAGAAGAGGAGATATTGCAATCAAAAGGGAGCAGTTGCCCTTCTGATAGGACTGTAATATTGGTCCTGATGTTGCACCTGTTGCAGGTTGTCACTGGTTCTGACCCGAAAACCCTGTTCCCTGTTCAAGCTGGCAACCTGCACCAAGTAGTGGGGAAACCTTCGGTCTTAGTATAAGGACCATCACTGTGTATATACTGTATGCAAAGCTATTAAAGAAAAATGTATGCGGTGTAATATCAGGGTTTACATATGATACATTCCTGATGTTCAATCGGCTATTTTGAACAATCATCTAATCTAAAGCATTGCCATCACAACTGCATTATGTCCCGCATATTTGTCCAGCAATTTTTAACAAGCAACTGAACTTAATTGTCATCCAAAATTAATTTTAGCGTCATAATGCAATTTACATTTTCTGAAGAAGCTCAGCAAATGCAATCTGAGGTAAAGAGGGTTAGATTTAATATATATATAATTAACATTTTTATTAAAACACCGAAAAACAAAACATAAATACACAAAATCAACTTTTGACACCCACTACCACCCCTCCTCCTCCCCATCCCCATCCCCACCCTGAACCTCAACAAACACCCCTGTGGTCTTACATGAACACATACAAAAGAAAACAAAAACAAAACAACTAATAAAGGATAAACAAAGAGAGAGAAAAAAATACATATATACAGTATAAAAATCACACACATTAACAGTTGCACCTCTCTCTCCACTATTCCACCCTCCAAGAACGCTAAGTATCAACCCCATTTCCCAACAAACAAATCCAGATTCCCTGGAATCCCAGAACCCCTTCTCTAAGGCCACCACTCTCCCCATCTTCGAGCATCACTCCTGAAACGGGGGCGCTCCAACCGACTTCCACCTCTCAAAATCACCTGACTGGCGACCATAACACTGGTTAGAACCCAATCCTCCACATGTTTATTCCCCACATTGATGGCCGCCCCATCTCCCAGAATACAGAGTCTGGGGCAAAACGAAACCTGAGTGCCCAAGACGTCACATACAAAATTCTGAACTCTCAACCAAAACCGTTGGATCTTAATGCACCCCCAAAAAGCAGGTGGGTGTGTCTTTATGACCAAGCCTATACAATCTAGAGGGCGTCAAATAGAATCTATGTAAAATCTTGAACTGCATAAGGTGAACCCTTGCATCTCTAGATACAGACTTCACATTTTTTTAGAATCCTAGCCCACACTCCCTCCACCAATACCAAATTTAAATCTTTCTCCCATAATCTCTTGATAGAAGTTAGAGCTCCGTCCCCCAGACTCTGAATTAACAGGGAGTAATACATTGATGCCTCATGACCTTTTCCAAAAGCAGTAATCACCTCTCACAGAGTATCTGCCACTTTAGGGGGGGTGTATGCTACTCCCAAAAACAATACAGGGCAGGTGGCACAGCTGTAAATACCTATAAAACTGAGATCTGGGAATCCCAAAATGTTGAACCAAATTTTCAAACGATCTCAACAATCCACTCTTATATATGTCACCGAGTGTAGATACCATAAAATGTCACAATCCACTCTGACCAGCAGAAAGGGGACTTAATTTTGGGTTCAGCCATATGCTTGAGGCAACATTAAAATAAATGTCAGAATTAAACATTCTGGACACATTTGTTCATACAGAGTGCTAATGTGAGATAACGTCTTGGTTACTTGCGTAACCTCCATTCCCTGATGGAGGGAACGAGACGTTGTGTGGATGTAGTGACACTAGTGGTCACTCTTGGGAGCCCAAAACACCTCTGGTCTTTGAAAAAAGGCCAATGAAAATTGGAGAGTGGTACTGTATTTGCATATCATTCCCCCGAACATATGGATATAAAAGGAGCTGGTATGCAACCACTCATTCAGGTTTTGTGCTGAGGAGCCGAGACAAGATCCCAGCCATTTCAGCGGGTAGTCCAGCATTGTGGCAGGAGGGACACAACGTCTCGTTCCCTCCATCAGGGAACGGAGGTTATGCAAGTAACCAGGATGTTCCCTATCTGTCACTCACTAGACATTGTGTCGATGTAGTGACACTAGGGGTCCCTATACGAAATGCCACAACTGGCTGAACTGTGTTACGTGAACTGGCGGTGTGTGACGGGCAGACCACTGTGTGCCTCATAGCCAGCGCACTAGGCTGACACGTAACCTTCCCCAATGCTTTTATGAGTGTCGAATGGCCCTTCGGCGACAAGTCGACTGCCCAAAAGACAGAGACAGGCTAGCCCAGTCATGGCCTCTTATCCTCTCTTTTTTTTCTCTACCCCAAAAAAGTGACATTTGTTAACCGATTGGGGCCACCAGGTCTACATCGGGGGGGTGTCACTCCCAAGGGGATAAGCCCGACCCTCGAATGCAAACTGCAGGAAGGGTCTGTGTCGAGGTAGAATCGATACGTGGAAGTACGCATCCTTCAGGTCTACCGCAACGAACCAATCTTGATGCCGGACACTCGCTAGAATGCGTTTTTGCGTCAGCATCTTGAACGGGAGTCTGTGTAAAGCCCGGTTCAGTACTCGCAGGTCCAAGATTGGCCGCAACCCACCGCCTTCGGTACAGTGAAGTAGGGGCTGTAAAACCCCTTCTTCATCTCGGCTGGAGGGACAGGCTCTATTGCACCCTTCCGTAGGAGGGTAGCGATTTCCGTGCGCAAGGTAGCGGCGTTCTCGCCCTTCACCGAGGTGAAGTGGATGGTGCTGAACCTGGGCAGATGCCTGGCGAACTGAATCGCATAGCCGAGTCGGATGGTCCAGAACAGCCATCGTGACGGGTTGGAAAGCGCAAGCCACGCGTCCAAGCTCCGGACGAGGGGGGCCAAGGGGACAATCTCTTCAGATGTACCGGCGGGTGGGGCCTCGTGGTGGGGCGGAGCCTGAGGTGCCACGTCGTGTCGTGGCCATGCTGAGTTCAGGGACATCGAAGCACTTACCTGCTCCTTGTGACCACCCCCAGAACAGCCTGGGATGGGGGAGGAAGAGGCCTGTCTTCATGACCTGTGGAGACCATCACATTGGTGGCGGATTTGTGCCACAGTTGGGCGCGCAGGGGCGGGGAGACCGCAGCTGGAGTGCCAAACCTGCCAAAATGGAATGGTGGACGGTGGTCATAATGATGGCAGTGCGCACCGGGTATGTGACCTAGGGAACAAAGAAACCACTCTTTTACAGAACTCTTGGGTACCACAGCCACTTGGGCATGCGGCGAATTTAAATGAAAAGGTAACAAAAGATTCTACTCCTGGCCCTCCACCGGGGGATGGAGTGGTCTGCTTACCAGCTCCAGAGCAGCAGGTTTCCTCATCTCTGGGTCGCCCATCTCAGGGGCGCTTCGAAGCTTTTCTCGGGTTCTTGGCGGCCGTCCATGAGACGGGTGGCATCTGCTTCCTGCAGTGGGCTCCACGCCAGGGCCGGGCTGCAGGGGCGGGCTGTGGCGGAGCCGGTGCAGTCACTGCAGGAGGATGCCCTTGGCGACGGGCAGACGGGGTGCGGGATCTTGAGTCACGCCAGGGCAGGATAGCTTCCGTCTTCTGCTTCACCGCCGAGAACTGCTTTGCAAAGTCCTCGATGGTGTCGCCGAACAGGCCAACCTGGGAAATGGGGGTGCCGAGGAACCGTGCCTTGTCGGCCTCTCCCATCTCGACAAGGTTGAGCCAAAGGTGGCGTTCCTGGACCACCAAGGTGGACATCGCCCGCCTGAGAGATCGCGCCGTGACCTTCATCACCTGGAGAGCGAGGTCGGTCGCAGAGCGCAGCTCCTGCATCAATCCCAGGGTGGAACTACCCTCGTGCAGTTCCTTTAGCGCCTTGGCTTGGTGGACTTTCAGGAGAGCCATGGTGTGCAGGGTGGAGGCGGCTTGTCCAGCGGCACTGTAGGATTTGGCCGTCAGGGACGACGTAAATCTACAGGCCTTGGATGGGAGCTTTGGGCACCCGCGCCAGGTGGCAGTGCTCTACGGGCATAGGTAAACTGCGAGCGCCTTATCCACTGGGGGGATCGCTGAATAGCCCTTGGCCGCCCCACCATCGAGGGTAGTGAGGGCAGGGGAGCTGAAAGATCGGTACCGGGCAGTAAAAGGTACCTCCCACGACCTTGTCAGCTCCTCGTGCACTTCCTGGAAGAAAGTAACTGGGGCGGAGCATGGCTGTGAGCGGAACCGCAAGCCCAGGAACCAATCATCGAGCCGCGAGGGTTCAGGGGAGAGCGGAGGGTTCCACTCTAGCCCGACGCTCGCAGCTGCCCGGGAAAGCATGTCCGTCATCTCCGCGTCAGCCTGTGACTGGGCGACCATACCCGAGGGGGGGAGCCCAGCTGAGGCTTCCGCATCCGACTGGATGAGCCCGCTCTCCGATGCTGCGCTCGAGAGCTCATCACCTTCGCGGGCTCCGAACAAGAGGTCGAACTCGCTGTGAAACGAGCCGGCAGACTCATCCAGAAGCCCGATCGGGGCAGATGAGCATGCTGGGGAATGGGAGGTCCATGGGGGGATACCCGGCAGAGGTGGTCCCATTGGGGTCCCCAAATCGTCCCCAGTGCCAGCCGCAGTGGCCTCATACCCGTAGATAGAAGGACCAGGGTGGGGAGCCCTGGGTGGGGAGTGGGCTGGGGTGGCTTGCTTTCTTTTGAAGGCAAGCCGCGACCGCATCGTTGCCATGGACATGTTCTCGCAATGAGTACATGACCTATCCGAGAACGCTGTCTCCATGTAGGCAGCACCCAGACACGAAAGACAGCGATCGTGACTGTCAGAAGGCGAGAGATAATGACCACAACCAGGAATAACACACAAACAGAAAGGCATCTTTAAAAAGACGTTCCGTGTGTGCCGCTCTTTTAGAGAAATATACTCTTTTTTTAGAATATACTCTTTTATTTCTGCCAAAGAGCCCAGGGGCGTTCTCTGCAGTGCACCAGTGCAGAGGGGGGAGAAGCAGCTGAAATGCGCCATCAAATCCAGCAGAGATGAATGAACAGCCGTGGGAATTCAGCTCAGTGAGCATCGACCGTTCGGCTCCGAAGAGAAAATCTGAATGAGTGGTTGCATACCAGCTCCTTTTATACCCGTATATTCGGGGGAGTGGTATGCAAATACCACTCGCCAATTTTCATTGGCCTTTTTTCAAAGACCAGAGGTGTTTCAGGCTCCCAAGAGGACCCCTAGTGTCACTACGTCGACACAACGTCGAGTGAGTGACAGATAGGGAACGGGGTGTAACTTCTCTGATTAGTTTGATACAATGGCTTTGCAATGGTGAAAAAGGGGCAAGTACTTCCTGTTCAATACAAAACCAGGGAGGGGCTCTCTCAGGTGGAAGCGACCAGTGTGCCAAATGTCTGAGACCGAATGCATAATAATAAAACAAAAGCTTGGGTAGGCCTAGCCCACCTTTGTCAATCGGTCTATGTAATTTATTGAAATGTAATATGGGATGCTTACCATTCCAAAAGGACTTCACTATGCTACCAAATTGCTTAAAGAGAGGGGGACATCTATAGGGGAGATTGTAACAGGTAGTTAAATTTTGGAATACAATTCATTTTATAACATTAACCTTCCCAATCACAGATAAATGTAATGAAGCCCACCTGCTCACATCGCTCGAGAACCTTTTTATTAAGGGATCAAAATTAACTCTACCTAAATCAGACAAATTTGCTGGGAATAAAATGCCCAAATACTTAATGCCTTGTTTGGGCCACTGGATGGTGCCCGGCTGGAAAGCCATTACTGGGCAGTACGCTGTCAGAGCCAGAGCTTTGGATTTAGACCAATTAACTCTGTATCCTGAGAATTTAGAAAAGGAATTAATATATTTGTGGAGGCAAGGCATAGATCTAGTGGGGTTGGGGATGAATAATAAAATATAATCTGCGTAAAGCAAAAGCTTATGCGCCACACCTCCTGCCATCACCCCTGGAAAATCATCCACCTTTTTTATCACAGCTGCTAATGGTTCCAGGGCAAAACAGAACAATAATGGGGAAAGAGGGCAACCCTGCCGGGTGCACCTATCTAGAGTAAAATAATCTGAAATTAATCCATTTGCTGCCACTACTGGGTGTCTATAAAGTAACTTAATCCATTCAATAAAAGTATTCCCGAACCTGTTTATTTCTAAAATATTAAAAAGATAATCCTATTCTACCATATCAAATGCATTTTCTGCGTCAAGTGAGATGGTAGAGACCGGAATCTGATCATTTGCCACTGACCACTTGATATTGATGAAAAGCCTAATGTTATCAGAGGAGCTATGGCCCCGAATAAACCCCCTTAATCGGTTAGCCAAATTTTTTGACTCTATTTAATGTCTAATTGGATCAGGGTAATTGGACGATAACTCTTACACTCGCTTGGATCTTTGTCTTTTTTAAGAATCAGACTGATCTGGGCTTGTGTCATGGTTGGTGGAAGCTTTCCATTCTTTAATTATTCTGTATAAACTTCTAACAAAATTGGAGCCAGTTTTGTAGCATAAGATCTAACAAATTCAGTGGCAAAGCTGTCTGGCCCCGGAGCTTGCCTGTAGGCAAGACCTTAATTACCTTGCCAAGCTCCTCCAAGGTTATCTCAGAATCAAGAGGATTTTTTTCCTCAGTCATCAGTTTAGGAAGTTCTAATGGTTCCACACACTTTCTAATATCCTCATCAATAGACGAAGATGTGGAACTATAGAGATCAAGATATAATTTTTTTAAAGCATTATTAATATCAATGGCCGAGGTAAATATTTTACCACCAGCAGATTTCACTGAGGGAATGGTAGAAAAAGACTGTCTCTGCTTTATATATCTAGCCAAAAGCTTCCCTGCTTTGTCCCCCGACTCAAAGTATGACTGTCTTGCCCTGAATAGCCAAAACTCCATCTTCCGTGACAAAATAGTATTATATCTGTATTTCAATCAGGTCAATTCTCTGATGCCATCAGACGACATTCGGCGCTTCAGCTCTGCCTCTGCACTTTTAATATTTCCTTCCATCTCCACAAGTTCTGGTGCTTTGGATTTTTTGATGAATGAGGCATACTGTATGATCCGACCCCAAAGAACTGTCTTAAGTGCCTCCCAAGCCACGCCCACAGAGGATACTGAGGACCAGTTGGTCTCCATATAAACACTGATTTCAGCCTTTAACACTTGTTGTATTTTGCAAAAGGGATACATTAAAGCGGCAACTACATGATTTATTTTTCTCCATATGTGGCAACACCTCTAAGCTCACCAGGGCGTGATCTGAAATTAAGGTGTTTCCAATTGAGCAATCAACAACAGATGAAATGAGTGACTTAGATGTATACAAATATATATATACTTGAATAAATCTTATGGACTGATGAAAAAAAATGTATAGTCCCTACCAGATGGGTTCAAAAGTCTCCAAAGATCTGTAAGACCAAGATTTTTACACATCCTGTGAAGCGTCAATGTTGCTCTAAGGGGATTACACACTTTTGCTTCACTATGATCAAGGACTGAGTCCATCAAAAGATTAAACTCCAGCCAATAGGCAAAATAAACAAAAAGAACGTGAAGATTCATTCCCAAAACTGTATCAAAGGTGTGTTCCTCCACAAAACAAGCTCCAGTTGCTAGCGGAACCAGCACAAAAAAAAATTAAAAATATTAATCTGTTCAGTTTCCTCAGAGAGTCAAACGAATATTCATGAGTGCAGCAGATTACTTAATTCTTCCAATGTCCTGCAAAAAAACACTCCACAAAACAAACTCCAGCCAATAGGAGGCACAAACACAAGGAACACGCAGATTCTTCCATAACTGTCCAAAAGGAGTGTTATTCCACAAAACAAACTCCAGCCGCTAGGCGGAACCAACACAAAAGGAAACAAAATGCCATCCTTAGTATCTATTCTCAATTTGGCCAGAAAAATCAGTGCAAAAGCAAGCCTCTGTCGATGCAAGAGTTTCTTGAAGAAGTGTTACTACATAAAACAAACACCAGCCTCTAGGCGGAACCAACACAAAAAGAAACAAAATGGTGCCGAGCTTTCTCAGACAGTCAAGTGTATATTTAGCGAGTCAAGTTCACTTGGGGGCCACATGAGAAACACCAAATGGCTTACTCACTCCAATGTTTTTATGAAGGACATCGCTTGCTGTGGACCTGTAAATACTTTGCGGCCATCCTTAGTATCTATTCTCAGTTTGGCTGGAAACATCAGTGCAAAAGCGATATTCTGTTGATGTAACAGATTCTTGCATTCCTTGAATCGATCACGTTTCTCTCTTGTCGAATTTGCAAAGTCTGGGAACAAGAAAATGTTGTGGTTTTTCCAAGAAAGCTTTCCTTTGCTCCTTGCCTCACGTAACACGAGATCTTTATCGGATGATCTCAGGAATTTGGCCAGAATTGATTGGGGCCTGTCTCACTCCACGGATCTACGAGCCGGGACCCTGTGAGCTTGCTCGATTTCCAGCTTATGGCCTTTTATGTCAAGCAGACTCGGGAAGAGCTCGTCTAGGAACTTCACCATGTCTCGGCCTTCTTCATGCTCAGGAATTCCAACAATTCGGATGTTGTTTCGCCAGCTACGATTCTCAGGATCTTCCAATTTGTCCAAAATGCATTGTTCCAAATCTGCCTTGGTCGCTAGTGGGTTAACAGCTAATTCCCCCTCCGATAACTCCAGATAATCGATCCATCTCTCAACGTCCGACAATCTTGTAACCAACTCAGAGAATTTCATCTCCATCACAGTAATCGATCGATGTATTACAGCAAGATCCTCCAAGTCTGCAATGACTTTCGTCAGCATTGTCGACACATTCATCAATTTACACCGGATTTCTTTCAGTTTTCAGAATTGAGTCCGGGGCTTTCGGCCTGTTGCTCCGGGCAATCAGCCCGAGCATGTAAGTGTCTTTTAATATCTCCAGAGCCTGAGGATTTTGAATTTTTGACATATTGTCTTCCTAGAACAGTTAAGAATCAGTGTGTATCAAATGTCACCAGTTTATGACACAAATGATAATAAAATTAGCAAAAATTCCCACGTCATGGCCGCCAAGCCAGAGTCCCACATCACCACCTTCTGCCCTGGATCCTCAGTGTGCTCCATGCCATGTCACAGCCACATCTGAGCCTGCTCCATGCCATGTCACAGCCACGCCTGAGCCTGCTCCATGACATGTCACAGCCACGCCTCAGTCTGCTCCATGCCATGTCACAGCCATGCTTCAGTCTGCTCCATGCCATGTCACAGCCATGCTTCAGTCTGCTCCATGCCATGTCACAGCCAAGCTTCAGTCTGCTCCATGCAATGTCTCAGGCTCACCTCTGGTCAATGAGCCAACGCCCAAGTCTGCCTTGGTCAACGAGCCAACGCCCATGTCTGCCACGGCCAACGAACTACCGTTGCAAGCCTTGTCTGTCCCAGAGCCAGTGTTGCAAACCTCGCCCATTCCAGAACCATCTCTCACTGGGCTATTTGAGTTGGAATTGGTTCCCCCCAAGCCACCGGCTCGATCATCGCCCTCTGAGATATCCCAGACATGGAGAACTTTCAAACCTCCAACTCCACCTAGACACTCCGAGCCCTGGACTCCGCCTTGGCCTGTCGATCCCTTGACATCACCTTGGCTCTACGTTCCCTCGGCTCCACCGCGGTCCTTCAGCCTGTCGGCTTTACCGGGGTCCCTTGTCCCTCCAGCTCCTCCTTGGTCTGTCGGTCACCTGGCTCTCCTTGGCTCTCTGATACTTCAGTTTCACCGGGGACCTCCATCCCTACGGCTCCGCCTTGGTCCTCAGCCCCACCGGCTCCACCTCAGTCTTCCAATCCCCCAGCTCCATCTTGCTCCTCCGAACCTCCAGCGCTGCCTTGGTCCTCCCTGCCTCCGGCTCCACCCTGGCACTTCGAGTCTTCAGCTACTCTCCGGGTATCCAGTTCTCCATGGTTTTGCCCCTCGAGCCTCTCATGGCTCCACGCCATGTTTTCACCAAACCACGCCCCACACCTTATTTCACCATGTTTCCATGTCCCGCCACGCATCCCCCCCCAGCTCCCTCTTGAACTTTGTGTTTTTGTTTTGGGGCATTGGGAGCCGCCCCTGGGGGGGGGGGGGGGGGGGATATGTCAGGATTGTATGTGTTTTTGTTCATGTCTTTTACTTTAAATTAGTTCCATGCCATGTTTGTTCCTGTTTCCTTGTCATGTGATCTTGTCTTGTATTTCCCATGTTCTTGTGTCTTGTCCCCATTGGTTCATTGTTTCATTAGGTTGTTAGCAGTCTTGTTATCTTGTTTAGAGTCCTAAATGTTCATATGAATAAATGAATAAATCAACATATATATGTAGTAATTTATTAAACACACTGCACATTCAGTAATTCATTGTTTTATTTATATATAAAAAAAGATACATTTACAAACACATATAAAACACATAAAATATAGAAAAATGCCTTCACACTGGTACATACTCAAATGGATGTATAATAATAAATACATTAAAGGCTAATTTAACTAATCTTAGTTAAAGTTATAGATGGTTAGCTCACCCCCAAAAATAAAATTGTCATCATATACACACCCTAATTTTGTTCTGAAACTTTAGGACTTTTGTATTCTGTTAAACACAGGAGATTTGAGGCAGAACATTAGGGACTGACATTATCAGTCACCATTTACTTTCATTGTATATTTTTTATTTTCTATAAAAGTGAATGGTGACTGAGACTAATTATTTCAATATTGTAATTTGTGTTCAACAAAAGAAAGACATACATATGGAGCCTCTTTTGAGAATAGGGAGGGATTTTTTCTCCTGAAAAAGTTTGTGTTCCCTCACAATACATTTTGTGTTCTCTCACAAAATATTAACCATGGTTTTACTACAGTATTCATAGTTTAACTATAGTATTTGTAGTGAAACCATAAATACAGGACAATGAAAATTATGGAGATAAAAATCATAATTTTGTGGTTCCTTTCATTTTACTACAAATAACACAGATCAGCTAAGGTTATTGTAGTAAAACCCTGATTAACCATTAAAATTAAACTTTGCTTTACTACAGAAACCCTTGTTTAACCATGGTACTTTTTGTAAAAAAAATAAAAAAATAAACCTGGTTACTACAGTCTACAATATTACTGTAGTAAAACCATGATAAATTTATTGCATGAAAGCACAAAACATAATGTGAGGGGATGAAAAACTATTTCAGAAAGGGGCTCCATATGAAGCATGGGAATATGAGTAAATGACAGGATTTTTAAATTTATTTTTTTAACTATCCCTCACACAGTAGGCATCCACTTCACCTCGGTGAAGGGCGAGAACGCCGCTACCTTGAACAGACTCCCATTCAAGATGCTGATGCAAAAATGCATTCTAGCAAGCATCCGGCATCAAGATTGGTTTGTGGCGGTAGACCTGAAGGACGCGTACTTCCACATCTCGATTCTACCTCGACACAGATCCTTCCTGCGGTTTGCATTCGAGGGTCAGGTGTATCAGTACAAGGTCCTCCCTTTCGGCCTGTCCTTGTCCCCTCACGTCTTCAAGAAGGTCGCAGAGGCAGCCCTTGCCCCGTTAAGGGAAGTGGGCATTCGCATCCTCAACTATCTCGACGACTGGCTAATCCTAGCTCACTCTCGGGATCTGTTGTGTGCACGCAGGGACCTGGTGCTCTCGCAAATAGAGCAAGCTCCTCCCATTTCAGAGCATCTCTTTTCTCGGCTTGGAGTTGGACTCATTCTCGATGACGGCGTGCCTCACGAACGAGCGCGCTCAGTCAGTGCTGACCTGTTTGAAAGCGTTCAGACAGAAGACAGCAGTTCCACTGAAACTGTTTCAGAGGCTCCTGGGGCATATGGCATCCACAGCGGTGGCCACTCCGCTCGGGTTGATGCATATGAGACCGCTTCAGCACTGGCTCCAGACTCGAGTCCTGAGATGGGCATGGCGCTGTGGGACACATCGCGTGGCCATCACGCTGGTCTATCACCGCCTCTTCAGCCCTTGGACCGACCTCACATTTCTACGGGCAGGCATTCCCCTAGAGCAGGTCTCCAGGTGCATCGTGGTTATGACAGACGCCTCCAAAATGGGCTGAGGCACTGTATGCAACGAGCACGCAGCCGCCGGCTCCTGGATGGGCCCGCGGCTACGTTGGCACATCAACTGCCTCGAGTTGTTGGCAATTCTGCTTGTCCTGTGGAGGTTTCGGCCGTTGATCCAGGGCAAGCATGTGTTAGATCGGACAGACAACACGGCAACGGTGGCATAAATCAACTGTCAAGGCAGTTTATGCTCCTATTGTATGTCACAACTCGCCTGCCGTCTCCTCCTCTGGAGTCAGCAGCACCTCAAGTCGCTGCAAGCCACTCACATCCCGGGCGACCTCAACACTGCAGCGGACGTGCTGTCACAACAGGTTACCCTCAGGGGAGAGTGGGGACTCCACCCTCAGGTGGTCCAGCTGATTTGGGGTCAATTCGGGCAGGCACAGGTAGATCTGTTTGTTTCCCGAGAATCCTCCCACTGCCCGCTCTGGTATGCCCTGACCAAGGTACCTCTCGGTATAGACGCGCTGGCACACCTGGACTACACAAATATGCATTTCCCCCAGTGAGCCTGGAGTTTGGTCCGGGCTACTCTCACGTGATCCTGAGACCCCGACCGGGCTATGTGCCCAAGGTTCCCACGACCCCCATTTAGGGATCAGGTGGTGAACCTGCAAGCACTGCCCCAGGAAGAGGCAGACCCATCCCTGATGTTGCTGTGTCTGGTGCATGCTTTACGCATCTATTTGGATCGCACGCAGAGCTTTAGAGTCTCTGAGCAGCTCTTTGTCTGCTTTGGTGGACAGCAAAAAGGAAGCACTCTCTCCAAGCAGAGGATCGCCCACTGGGTCATTGACACCATAGCAATGGCATATCATGCTCAGGACGTGCCGCTCCCGGCAGGGCTACGAGCCCATTCTACCAGAAGTGTGGCGGCCTCCTGGGCCTTGACCAGTGGCACCTCTCTAACAGACATTTGCAGAGCAGTGGTCTGGGCAACACCCAACACCTTTGCGAGGTTCTACAATCTCCGGGTGGAGCCGGTTTCATCCCGTGTAGTAGCAGGCACTAGCAAGTAAGTCCAGGACAGCTGGCCAGGTGTATCGCTTGTGCATAGCACCTTTCACCTCCCTTGAGCTGAAGACGTGCGCTGTTGACTTCCAGTAGTGTTCACAAACTGTGTTCCCTGGATGATTTCCTCCGAGCCCTGTGGCAGACGAGTTTGCGGAGAAACTCGCAGCCGGCTCAGTACATGTGCTAACCAAGCCCTGTACTGGGGTAGGTGCTCCGCATGTGTTGGTTCCCCATAGGTAACCCCATGCGACGTATATCTTCCGCTAATTCAATTCCCTGTTGGTAAACTGTGTCTTCCTTGAGCAGAAGACCCTATGCCCCAGTCACCATGTTTGTAGAAACTCCTCCTCCATAGGGTAGGACCTACCATGGGACTTCTCCACATGACATACTTCCGACAAGGCTCAGCAAGACCATGTGACGTATTTCCACTCAAAATACCCCCCCTCTCTCTGGGCGGGGTGTGGTCTCCACGGTGTCTTCCCCTTGGAAGTGACACCCCCCGACGTAGACCTGGTGGCCCCAGTCAGTTAACAAATGTCACTCTTTTTTTGGGGAGAGAAAAAAAAGGGAGGATAAGGGGCCACGACTGGGCTAGCCTGTCTCTATCTTTTGGGTAGTCGACTTGTTCCCGAAGGGTCGTTCGACACTCATAACAGCATTGGGGGAGGTTACATGTCGGCCTGGTGTGCTGGCTATGAGGCACACGGTGGTCTGCCCGTCACACACCGCCAGTTCACGTAACACAGTTCAGCCAGTTGTGGCATTTCGTATAGGGACCCCTAGTGTCACTACATCGACACAACATCGAGTGAGTGACAGATAGGGAACATCCTGGTTATTTTCGTAACATCCGTTCCCTGATGGAGGGAATGAGACGTTGTGTCCCTCCTGCCACAACGCTGGACTACCCGCTGAAATTGCCGGGACCTTGTCTCGGCTCCTCAGCACAAAACCTGAATGAGTGGTTGCATACCAGCTCCTTTTATACCCGTATGTTCGGGGGAGTGGTATGCAAATACAATTGTACAGAGCGGTTATCTGAGTTACCGTAGACTTTGTCAGTTCGAACCTGTCTGGCCTTTCTCTGTTGACCTCTCTCATCAACATGGCATTTCCGTCCACAGAACTGCCCCTCGCTGAATGTTTTTTGTTTTTGGCACCATTAGGAGTAAATTCTAGAGACTGTTGTGTGTGAAAATCCCAGGAGATCAGCAGTTACAAAAATACTCAAATCAGCCCTGATCTGGCATCAACAATCATCCATGCAATTATCTAATTAGCCAATCGTGTGGCAGCAGTGCAGTGCATAAAATCATGGAGATACAGGCAGGGTTTGGAGGGTCACTTTTGAAATGTATTCCACTACAGATTACAGAATACATGCTGTAAAATGTAATTTGTAATGTATTTCGTTAGATTACTCAAGGTCAGTAATGTATTCTAAATACTTTGGATTACTTCTTCAGCACTGGTAGATTTTTTCACTTGTTTTGACTACAAGTTCAACTTGTTCTTGTTCTGCCAGTACAGTAAGACAAAATAAACATGTTAAAAATACATTCTCTGAAAAACCTGAATGTTATGCAGTGTAGTTTCTAAAACAAGATTTTTTAAGGATTTTTAGATATTTTTACAGGAAAACAATAAAAAAAATAATTATCAAGAATAAGATTGTTGCCCTAATATCAAAGGTCTTACTAGAAAAAAGTAATTATGATCCAGCGTGAATTTTCTTGATAAAAAAATATGATCGTGCCTGGTAACGTGCATGTAAAATGGCTAGAAATAGCATTTTAGCTTAGCATAAAGCTGACAATTTACAGAAGGTTTATTTCTATTTTTTCTGCTCCAAACTTCAAACTTACTTCTCTGTCTGCCCGTATGAATGTAACACTTCATAAGAAAGTGTTTCACCGCTGTTCAAATGCACTTTGGATCACATCATTTACATGTATACATTTTTCCATATGAAAGGACTAAATATTAAATGAAACAAATGACAATAAAATGCAAAGTAATCAAAATACTTTTTGAATGTAACTGTATTCTAAATACCAATAATTTAAATTGTAACTGTAGTGGAATACAGTTACTTATATTTTGTATTTTAAATACGCATTCCCGCTACTTGTATTTCGTTACTCCCCAACCCTGGATACAGGTCAGGAGCTTCAGTTAATGTTCACATTAACCATCAGAATGGGGAAAGAATTTGATCTCAGTGATTTGGATTGGCATGATTGTTGGTGATCCTGTGATGGGGAGGGCCAGAACAAGGCCACAAGAGTCCAAACTGAATTAAATTCCAGATTCAGTTTTTAACCAGGAAAAACAAGAGAAAAAGATTCACAGTGCGGAACTTGTAAATTTAAAGGCTGAAATACACCAGGGACTCTTATTTTGAAATGTTTGCACTTCACTGCTTCCAGCTGCTCATTCAAACAGACAAGGGATATGTGCATTCCTACAATAATCTACAATGTATTACAATATAAACAATTAAAAGTAAACACTGTCATATTTCATCAACACTATATCATTATCAACAGTTGATCATTAGTGATCGCTTGTCATAAATTTCCGATATGGCTTAATGATTGTGAACTGCTCTGCAACAGCTGAAAACACCCACAAGCCCCCGCGTGCTTGGAGAAAATACAACAGTGCCACGTTTTCACTTTGAAGGTTGCAGCGCATGCATTAATTTAATTAAATCATATTCTTTTGAAGTTTGATAATCAGATTAGGTCATATTACGATTCCTGTCTTTCCACTCCCAAAGACCTCTTTAAATGATAATTAAGACTTTTGTTGTATCATGTAAGATATTTAAGACTTTTAATGACCTTAAATTTAAGACATTTTAAGACTTTTAATTATCAAGGGGAACCCTGTTTTACCCTTGTTCTACTGTTGATGAATCGGGATTATTATAAATGAGGGAGTGCATGTAGTGATGGGCACAAATGCATGAAAATTTATTTAAAATAAAAATACAAAATTCAGGGGGTCACATGATGCCATGCGAGAAGCAGACATGTGAGCGGATAGCTCTGTGCACTTTGCTGGTTTTTTGATTAATTTCATGTCATAACCGGTGAGATTCGATCCACCCAGTTACATATTTGCTCTTTGAGGTAAACATGGCAAAAAAGTCAAAATCCTCAGACTTTGGAGACATTAAAAGACACTTACATGTTCAAGCTGAGGCCTCTGGTGACCCTGCGAGCCGGGGACTCGATTTTGACAGCACATCAGGAGTTGAAATCCAGCGCCAACTGTCCAACATCTCGGTGATGCTGACAAAGGTTGTTGCTGACTTGGAGGATCTCGCTGTAATACGTCGATCTATTACGGCGATGGAAACAAAATTCTCTGAACTGGTCACAAGAGTGACAGATGTTGAGAAACGAATCAATTATCTGGAATCATCAGAAAGGGAATTATCCGCTAATCCGCCCATGTCCAAAACAGACTTGGAATTTATTTTGGAAAAACTGGGAGATCTTGAAAATAGGAATCGAAGGAACAATATTCAAATTGTTGGAATTCCTGAGCGTGAAGAGGGCAGAGATATGGTGAAATTCCTGGACGAGCTCTTCCTGAGTCTGCTCGACATAACAGGCCATAAACTGGAAATTGAGCGAGCTCACAGAGTCCCAGCTCGCAGATCTGCTGAGCTTCCACATACAGAGAAACAGAAAACATATAGCTGGCGCTTTAATGTATCCCTTTTGCAAAATCCTGATTTCCAACAAATGTTAAAGACTGAAATCAATGTTTATATGGAGACCAACTCGTCCTCAGTACCTTCTGTGGGTGTGGCTTGGGAGGCACTTAAGGCGGTTCTTAGGGGCCAGATTATACAATATGCCTCATTCACCAAAAAATCCAAAGTACATGAACTAGTGGAGTTGCAAGACAATTTTAAAAGTGCAGAGGCAGAGCTGAAGCACCAAATGTCGTCTGATGGCCTCAAAGAATTGACCCAAAACAGTCATAGGCAAGACAGTCATACTTTGAGTCGGGGGACAAAGCAGGGAAGCTTCTGGCCAGATATATAAAACAGAGAGAGTTTTTCTCTCCCTCTCTCTCTCTCTCTCTCTATATATATATATATATTAATAATGCTTTTAAAGAATTATATCTTGATCTTTATAGTTCCACGTCTTCGTCTACTGATGAAGATATTAGAAAATTTGTGGAACAATTAGAACTCCCTAAATTGACGACTGAGCAAAAACATTCTCTTGATTCTGAAATAACCTTGGAGGAGCTTGATGAGGTAATTAAGGCCTTGCCTACAGGCAAGGCTCCGGGGCCAGATGGTTTTAATGCTGAATCTTTTAGATCTTATGCTGCAGAACTGGCTCCACTTTTGTTAGAGCTTTATACAGAATCATTAAAAGATGGAAAGCTTCTGCCAACCATGACACAAGCCCGGATCAGTCTGATTCTTAAAAAGGACAAAGATCCAAGCGAGTGTAAGAGTTACCATCCAATTTCCCTGATCCAGCTAGATGTAAATATATTGTCCAAAATTTTGGCTAATCGATTAAGTAAAGTTATGACATCTCTTATACATATAGATCAGGTGGGGTTTATTCAGGGTCATAGCTCTTCTGACAACATTAGGCATTTCATCAATATCATGTGGTCAGTGACGAATGATCAGACTCCGGTCGCTGCCATCTCACTTGATGCCGAAAAGGCATTTGATATGGTAGAATGGGATTATCTTTTTAAGATTTTGGAAATATACAGGTTTGGGAGTACATTTCTTGGTTGGATTAAGTTACTTTATAGACACCCTGTAGCGGCGGTACAAACAAATGGATTAATTTCAGATTATTTTACTCTGGATAGGGGCACTGAGCAGGGTTGCCCTCTTTCCCCATTATTGTTCTGTCTTGCCCTGGAACCATTAGCAGCCGTGATAAGAAAGGAGGATGATTTTCTAGGGGTGGTGGCGGGAGGTATGGCGCATAAGCTTTTGCTTTACGCAGATTATATTTTATTATTTGTCTCTGACCCTACTAGATCTATGCCTTGCCTCCACAGAATTATTAATTCCTTTTCTAAGTTTTCAGGATACAAAGTCAATTGGTCTAAATTTGAAGCTTTGGCTTTGACAGTGTACTGCCCAGTAACGGCTTTCCAGCCAGGTGCTTTCCAGTGGCCGAAACAGGGCATTAAGTATTTGGGCATTTTATTCCCAGCAAAATTGTGTGATTTAGTTAGAGTACATTTTGACCCCTTAATAAAACGGTTTGAGCGATGTGGACAGGTGGGCTTCATTGCATTTATCTTTGATCGGGAAAGTTAATGTTATTAAAATGAATTGTATTGCAAAATTCATTTACTTGCTGCAGTCTCTCCCTATAGATGTCCCCCTCTCTTATTTCAAGCAATTTGATAGCATAGCGAAGTCCTTCATTTGGAATGATAAGCGTCCCAAATTACATTTCAATAAGTTACACAGGCCGATTGACAAAGGTGGGCTAGACCTACCCAAGATTTAATTTTATTATTATGCATTTGGTCTCAGACATTTGGCTCAATGGTCGCTTCCACCTGAGAGAGCCCCTCCTTGGTTCTGTATAGAACAGAAGTTCTTGCCCCTATTTCACCATTGCAGAGCATTTCTATCAAATTAATCGGAGAAGTTAAGTTTCATCCCGTTATCTCGCATTTGAACTCGGTATGGACAAAAGTGTCCAGAGTGTTTAATTCAGACATTTGTTTAAATGTTGCCTCGAGCATATGGCTGAATCCCAAATTATGCATCAACAAGACCCTTTTTGCTGGTCAGAATGGATTGGGAGGGGGGTTACTACACTCGGTTACCTATATGAGAGTGGAGTGTTGAGGTCCTTTCAGAATTTAGTTCAACATTTTGGCATTCCCAGATCTCAGTTCTTTAGATATTTACAGCTGTGCCACCTGCTATGTACTACTTTTGGGAGTATCATAAACCCCCCTAAAGCGGCAGATACTCTGGGAATGGTGATTACTGCTTTTGGAAAAGGTCATGAGGCATTGCTGTATTACTCCCTGTTAATTCAGAGTCTGGGGGACGGAGCTTCAGTTTCTCTTAAGAGATTATAGGAGAAAGATTTAAACTTGGTATTGGAGGAGGGAGTGTGGGCTAGGATTCTAAAAAACATAGAATCTGCATCTAGAGATGCAAGGGTTCGCCTTATGCAATTTAAGATTTTACATAGAGTCTATTGGACCCCCTCTAGATTGCATAGGCTTGGTCTTAAAGACACACCCACCTGCTGGCGATGTCAATCAGAAGATGGAGACACAACCCATTCAGAGTTTTATGTGCGAGGTTTTGGCCTCTCAAATTATATATATATATATAACATATATTGTTTGTTTGTTGTGTGTCTGTAATTATGTGACCACCTGATGGGGGTCGGGTGGGGGATTGTGAATAGTTAGGGTTAACTATTGATTCTGTATATATATGTTTTGATGTTCCTTTCTAATAGATGAATCAATAAAAATGTTAATCGCAAAAAATAAATAAAAAATACCTTAGTTTAAATGTATCAAAATAAAACACCAAATACTGTGTGGAAAAAATTATCAAAATAAAATACAGTATTTTGTATCTTAAAAATACTCAAAATACATCTGAAATTGGCCATTCAATGAAGTATCACTATTATGTATTATATAAGCATATGTTTACGTTATATAAAATAATATAAGACCCAAGTATTAAATGTAAAAGGTTTTACACATTTATAGTCACGTTCTGCAAAGATCTGGGCAGCAAGATTTAATAATCTGTCATGATATGGTATATTACATGTCATACAAACATACTTGTTGTCTCCAAAGAGCAATAGGCTTCTCATCCAAATGCAGGTTCAGTCAGCTTTTGCAAGGTTATATTTTAAAACGGACCAAAACTGGAAAATTTACATTGTGGTTATTTTTATTCATATTTTTATAGTTGCTTTTGCATTATTTCTTTCACAGTCCTGTCTCTCTGTCAGTCTGGGTTTGGTCTGATGGGGCCCTGGCATTATTCACCCACGTCAGTCTCTATGTGAGCATGCGGCTTCTATTGTATTCCCTGCTGCGTGCTCTTCTGTCTGTTATTGATGTGAGTGCATCACGCTTGTGTCATCTTGGCTGCATGCACTCACGTCAATAATCCTTGTCAGTCTTCGTGCCTGTCTCTCGCGTCCGCGGGCGTGCGTTGCACTCGCTTTGCACTGTGCGCCCGGGTCACGAGCTGTCTTAATGTTTGTGCTGAGGTTCGGTCATTTCGGTAAGATGTTGGTTGTGCGTGTGGCCGAACTCTCATACAAGTGTCTGTTCTCGTCTTGTCTGTCGATTGGCATGAGTGTATATCGCCTCATTGTCTTGCCGACAGAGGTCATTTCCCCACCACTGCCTGTACTCACAGCCACGAAGGCTGTTCCCCGGTCAAAGTCAGTGCCCATGACCATGGAGATCGTTTCCCCATCACTGTCTGAGCTCACAGCCACTGAGACTGTTCCCCCATCACTGCCAGTGCCCACGATCACGGAGGTCGTGCCAGTTTATCTTGTATCCTGTTCCCTTGTTATTGTGATCTTGTTCTCTAGACGGTCCTGTCTCTGTTCTTCTGTGTTCCAGTCGATCCTGTTTCCCTATTCCTGGTCTCGGTCTGGTTGGTACTGTTCCCCATTTTCCCTCTGCCCCAGCCTGAATTACTTTTGTCCCCTTTGGGGTTGTTTAATTTTCCCCCTCGTGGGATTTTTTTTATTTTTATTAATAAAGTGTTTTTGGTTTTGAACTCTGTGTTTTGGTCTTACCTCTCTGCTACACAAACCATGACTATTTCTGTATTGAAAAGTACCTGTTCTCACAGTTACGG
This sequence comes from Myxocyprinus asiaticus, assembly GCF_019703515.2. Lineage (NCBI taxonomy): Eukaryota > Metazoa > Chordata > Actinopteri > Cypriniformes > Catostomidae > Myxocyprinus > Myxocyprinus asiaticus. The sequence continues at coordinate 4,508,683 of NC_059383.1, read as the reverse complement.
AGCTCGCTCTCTCTCTCTCTCTTCCTGTGTCTTCCCAGATAGCAAGGAGATGTCGATTCAACGTCTATTTTTAGTTGTAAAAATACAACTAATTAGTTGTCAATCAATTTTCAATGTTGAATCAACATTCACTATCAGAACGTTGTTAGGTCAAAAATAGAACATATATTCAACGTCGGAATGAGGTTGATTCATCAACATGTACCGTCAACACATTTGGTCGAAATCTTAACGTTTGATCTATGTTGAAACTTGGTTAGAGAAATAAGAGATCTGCGCATGCACATTTTTTAATCTACAACGGGCCAACCATCAGTGGATGCTTCGTTAGAAAAAGGTAAGCATAAATGTACTTTTATTCATCATTTTACACAGTGTTTTGTCAGCATATCATTGAATATCACTTTAGATTTGAAATGTTTTATCCCTCAGTGTTTTAAAAACATTCCCACTTGGTAATTATGTAATTAAATGCCCTCTTTGTGCACTGCCCAGTTTTCCATGAGGCAGCTGGTAACTGAGGTAAATTTAGATAATTCACCATGTTGGACTCATTTCAGTTGTTGTAGATGGTCAACTTCAACATGATCAATTTCACTCATATTTTCTAAACTTTAACTTTAGTTTATTAATTTCTCTGTCTTCCGCTCACGAATGTCCTATTACGCGTGCGAGCCTGCAGTGAGTCAATAACACACAAGGTGAATAAATGTTAAAACTGTCATTACTTTCTCATAGACTGTGTTTTAATTTCTGGGACAAACCAAAAGTGGCATTGTCTGCACTAATGTTCATAGAGGTCCAAATGACCATGGCAAAGGTAGATGTCTCAAGTTATCTTTATAATATTACAATTGTACATCTAGCAACAATATAACATGCATTTAAATACATTGTCATCTGCTGTACCTATAAATTGTGCTGGGAAACATTTGGTGTCTTTTAGATTATGATGAGTAGTAGGACTGTTAATAATACTGCTTAATAATGTCACTTGTACGTATTTTTCTATTTCAGAGAAACGTCCAGTGCCATACCCCTGTTTCATTTGCTTCATACCTCAGAAGGTAATAGTTTTTAGACAATAAAATTTATTTTTTATTTTTTATTTTTTTTAGGGATTACCTTTGCAGTAAATCAACCCAAAGAGGCTTAAATACAGAAGACAGTGGCATTCTTTTTGAGTATTGTATTGTAATGCCAAATATCTCAAGATAATGTATGTAGAATAACCTGTTATTTCTTTATAATTCTAGAATTCATATTCATAAGACTTGATTTTATTATGGAATGACCCACTGTTGAAATGCAGTTTCACTGTGATTGATGCCTTTTCTTTTACCTTTATGGACTTCTCAACAGAGCCACATCACAGCACATCAATAAATGGTAAAGGCTTTCTCATCATCGATTACAATTTTCCACCTTTGCAAGCTTACAGTGTACATGGTGCAGACCAAAAAACAGATGTCAATGGAAATAAATGTTGCCTGTACACTTAGAGGACATTAATTACTCCAGAAAAAAGTACCTATATATATATATTAAAATATTTTGTTAGCCTGCTGATAATTAACCCTTAAAAGGGCAAGAACATAAAATACCTCATAAATTAATTTATGAAAACAAATTAATTTATTGCTATTTTCTAACATATTACATTTTTTAAACATTTAAGTTTTTTTTTTTCTTCAACATACTACTTTTATTGACAATTTCACAGCATGTAGCCTATTTTTCATGAAAACAACATGCAAAAGGCAAGGGCGTAGCCAGGAAATTACTTTTGGTTGGGCCTCAACAAAAATGGATGAGCCAACAATTTTTTTTAACTAATTTTCCTTAACAACAGAGAAGCGGTACATTAAAACAGTTCTTCTGGAGTCACATGGTGCCATGTGGGGATCGGATGTGTGAACAGCGAGCTCTGCACACTTTGCTAGTTTTTAATTCTTTTTGTGTCTTAAACCAGTGAGATTCCCCAGACAGGGCCACAGACCAGGGACTCAATTTGGACGGTGCGGCGGGAGAAATTCAACGTCAACTGTCGAAAATATCTGTAATGCTGGTGAAGGTCATGGCAGACTTGAAGGATCCTGCTGTAATATGTCGATCGATCACTGCGATGGAGACGATATTCTGTTGGTTACAAGAATCGGGGAAGTCAAGAAACGGATCGATTATCTGGAGCCATCGGAGAGGGAATTAGCTGCTAACCCTGCTAGCGACCCAGGCATATTTGGAATGCGTTTGGGAAAAGTTGGTAGACCTTGAGAATCGTAATCAGCGAAACAATGTCTGAATTGTTGGAATTCCTGAGCATAAGGAAGGCCGAGATATGGTAAAATTCCTAGACGAGCTCTTTCCGAGTTTGCTCGACATAACAGGCCATAAGCTGGAAATCGAGCAAGCTCAACAAGTCCCAGCTCAGAGATCTGCTGAGGGAGACAGGCCCCGATCAATTCTGGCCAAATTTCTGAGATCATCCGATAAAGATGAGGTGAGGAGATGAGGAGCAAAGGAAGGCTTTCCTGGAAGAACCACAACATTTTCTTGTTCCCAGACTTTGCGAATTCGACAAGAGAAAAATGTGATCGATTCAAGGAATGCAAGAAACTCTTACATCAATGGAAGTTCGCTTTTGCACTGATGTTTCTGGCCAAATTGAGAATAGATACTAAGGATGGCCGCAAAATATTTACATGCCAACAGCAAGCATTTTGTTTTAGAGAGACAATGGGTGAGTAAGCCATTTGGTGATTTTTTATGTTGCTGCCTAGTGGACCTGACTCGCTGAACATTCACTTGACTGTCTGAGGAAACTGGGTACTTTTTGTTTCTTTTTGTGCTGGTTCTGCCTAGCGGCTGGAGTTTGTTTTGTGGGGTGGCACTCCTTCGGGACAGTGTGCAGGTAAATCTGCACGTTCTTTGTGTTTATGCCTCCTATTGGCCGAAGTTTTTTTTGTGGAGTATTCTTTGCAGGACATTGGAAGGATTAGGTCATCTACTGCACTCATGAACAGCCGGTTCACTGAATATTCATTTGACTGTCCGGGGAAACTGAATGGCTTTTTTATTTTTTTTGTGCTGGTTCCGCTACAGGCTGGAGTTTGTTTTGTAAAGGATCACACCTTCAGGACAGTTATGCGAAGGAATCTACATGTTCTTTGTGTTTGTGCTGCCTATTTGCTGGAGTCTGTATTATGGATTTTCTTCTGTTATGTAATTCTGTCTCACAATATGTACACAGAAGCACTGGACTTGAGCAATCTGACGGCAAATTTGTAGCGGGGCTCTCGTAGGCGTACAGGGACTGTTTGAGTTTAGAGGGATGCAAGGGTGTGCCTAGGTCTAATTTGGGTGGGTAATTTGGCTACGCCACTGGCAAAAGGTAGAAACATTTGCTGTGAGGTCAGTGGATTTGTCACAATGCCGCCATGTTACTTTAAATGAAGACTGTGAATTGATGCCTGAGTTTTAATACAAAGTCAAATGACCTCAGTATTTTCAGGGACTCTATTTTCAATAATTTTCACAGAAATTTGGCCAACTTACTCACTGCTCCTCGCTTCAGCCTCTCAAATGCTGTATCACCCAGGATACAAAAAACTATTATAGGGTTTTAAAGGCATCATAAGAGTTGTTATAGAATTGGGAATACTCCTGTGACCAGATAAGATTTGATACTGAAGTGGGTCATATTGCAATATTGTAATTGCACTGTTTTTTTATTGCAGGTATGTATGGATCTACAGAGCTGAGATATTCTTCTAAATATCTTTGTGTTCTGCAGACAACAGAAAGTCATACACATCTGGGTTGACATGAGGGTGAGTAAATGATGAGAGAATTAAAAATGTTTGGGTGAACTAACCCTTCAAGAAAACCTTTAGATATACAGTTGTGCTCAAAAGTTAGCATACCCTTGGGGAATTGGTAATATATGTACCATTTTGAAAGAAAACATGAGTGAGCAGGCAAAACACATTTCTTTTATTTCTTATGGGATTCATATTCAACTGTATGTTATAACAAAATGGCACAATCTTAAAACAAAACATGGCAACAAAGAAAAAGATTAAACGACCCCTGTTCAAAAGTCTGAATACCCTTAGTCCTTAATACTGTGTATTGCCCCCTTTAACATCAATGACAGCGTGCAGTCTTTTGTAATAGTTGTCTATGAGACCCCAAATTCTTGCAGGTGGTATAGCTGCCCATTCGTCTTGGCAAAATGCCTCCAGGTCATGCAAAATCTTTGGTCGTCTTACATGAACCGCATGTTTGAGATCTCCCCAGAGTGGCTCGATGATATTAAAGTCAGGAGACTGTGATGGCCACTCCAGAACCTTCACCTTTTTCTGCTGTAACCACTGGAGGGTCAACTTGGCCTTGTGCTTAGGGTCATTGTCGTGCTGGAAAGTCCAATAGCGTCCCATGTGCAGCTTTCGTGCAGAAGAATGCAAATTGTCTGCCAGTATTTTCTGATAACATGCTGCATTCATCTTGCCATCAATTTTCACAAGATTCCCTGTGCCTTTAGAGCTCACACACCCCCAAAACATCAGTGAGCCACCACCATGCTTCACAGTGGGGATGGTATTCTTTTCACTATAGGCCTTGTTGTCCCCTCTCCAAATATAGCGCTTATGGTTGTGACCATAAAGCTCTATTTTGGTCTTGTCACTCCAAATTACAGAGTGCCAGAAGCTGTGAGGCGTATCAAGGTGTTGTCGGGCATATTGTAACCAGGCTTTTTGTGGCATTGGTGCAGTAAAGGCTTCTTTCTGGCAACTCGACCATGCAGCTCATTTTTGTTCAAGTATCGTCGTATTGTGCTCCTTGAAACAACCACACCGTCTTTTTCCAGAGCAGCCTGTATTTCTCCTGAGGTTACCTGTGGGTTTTTCTTTGTATCCTGAACAATTCTTCTGGCAGTTGTGGCTGAAATCTTTCTTGGTCTACCTGACCTTGGCTTGGTATCAAGAGATCCCCGAATTTTCCACTTCTTAATAAGTGATTGAACAGTACTGACTGGCATTTCCAAGGCTTTGGACATCTTTTTATATCCTTTTCCATCTTTATAAAGTTCCATTACCTCCTTACGCAGGTCTTTTGACAGTTCTTTTCTGCTCCTCATGGCTCAGTATCTAGCCTGCCCAGTGCATCCATGTGAGAGCTAACAAACTCCTTGACTATTTATACACAGACACTAACTGCAATTTAATAAGCCACAGGTGTGGGAAATTAACCTTTAATTGCCATTTAAACCTGTGTGTGTCACCTTGTGTGTCTGTAACAAGGCCAAACATTCAAGGGTACGCAAACTTTTGATCAGGGCCATTTGGGTGATTTCTTTTATCATTATGATATAAAAAGGAGCCAAACAACTATGTCATAATAAATGGCTTCATATGATCACTATCCTTAAATAAAAGACAGTTTTTTGGCATGATCAGTCATATTTTCAAAATCAATGCCAAAATTTCACAATTTCTGCCAGGGTATGCAAACTTTTGTGCACAACTGTAATTGTGAGCATGTTGTCACAAAGGGTTTGCTTAACTTAAAGGGAAAGTTCTCCCAAAAATGAAAGTTCTCTCATCATTTACTCACCCTCATGATATCCCAGGTGTGTATGACTTTCTTTCTTCATCAGAACACATTTGAAGAAAAATAAAAAAAATATCTTAACTCAGTAGGTCCTTAAAATCAGGTGGATGGTGATCAGACTTTTGAAGCTCCAACAATCACAGACAGGCAGCATAAACTTCATTCATACCACTCCAACGGTTAAATTAATGTCTTAAAGAGCACCTATTATGGTTTTTAAAAGTGCCAAATTTTGTTTTAAAGGTCTCATACAATAGATTTGCATGCATCCAAGGTTACAAAAACACTTTAATTTGCTCATAATTTAAATTGCAGCATCGTCTTTTTTTCCCAGTGTCAAAAACGACTCGTTCAATTATCCGTTCTCAAGGATTCATTCTAAACTAATCCTTTCAGAGAGCCTACTCTGCTCTGATTGGTCAGATGTCCCAGTCTGTTGTGATTGGTCTACCGCTTAGTGTAGTGTTTGAGGGCGGGTCAAAGCTGTTCACGAGCAGCCAATGAAGACCAGAGGCAGGGTTTTTTGTTACCAAATTACGTAGGTTCGTAGAAAAAGTAAGTCTGGAATTACTAAAGACTCATTTCAGGTGTTCAGAATCGGTTCTTTCTTTTGGGAGTCAATAACTCGTGCACTTTGATTTTTGAAACTTTGCAGATTTTTTACATTCACAAACAGCTATATAACACACTACATGAAAGGTAATATTTGAAAAACCATAATATGTGCTCTTTAATAAACGATTTGATCGCTGATCCCAGATGTCTCCACTGAGAGAAAAATGTGAGATTACGCCTGTAACATGCCAACGCGAATTCGTCACACTAGAGACATGTACGCAGCGCTCTAGTGAATGCGTATATGGCTGCTGACCAAAAGCGGTGGTTTAGAGTTAAAAAGTACTTAAATATTGATCTTTTATGCAATTAAATATTGGGACATCTGGGATAAGCACACAAATGCACCATTGTGAGTAAACAAACATATAAATACAGATTTAAACCAAAATCAACTAAGCTTCTGTACAGCATTCCTCATACTCCGTTGTAAACAGCGCTGCTCTTCCACATATGTCGCACGTGCGTCAGTTCTTGTGTGAACATGCCAACGCGATTACGTCACATGCGCGTACTACTGCTGAATGGAAGCGATGATTTAGAGTTATAAAGTATTTAAATATTGATCTTTTCGCACCAAAAGCGATTGTATCGCTTTAGAAGACATTAATTTAACCGCTGGAGTCCTATGGATGACGTTTATGCTGACTGTCTATTTTTCTTCAAATGTGTTCAGCAGTAGAAAGAAAGTCATACACATCTGGGATGGCATGAGTGCGAGTAAATGAGTGAATTTTCATTTTTATATGAACTAACCCTTTATTATTGCTCCCTCGCAATAAATTAACCATGGTTTTTCTTTAGTAAAATTGTAGCAAACATGACTTTAGTAACCATGGTAAATCTTGCAGAAATAGCTTTTAAATACCATGGTTAAACAATAGTTTCTGTAATAAAACAAGGTTTAATTTTCATAACGTTTTTTTTTTTTTTTTTTTCAGCAGTAACAATAGTTCAATTATGGTAGTAAAACCAGAGGAATCACAAAATTCTAATTTTATTACCATACTTTACATTGTCCTGTGTTATTTTACAACGGTTTCACTACAAGTATCACAGTTAAAATATGGTTATTACTAAAACTGTGATAAGTTTTGTGTTTGTGGTTTTATTACAAATACCATTGTTCAACTATGGTTACTGTACTAAAACGTTTTTTTTTTTTTTTTGTATGTTTCAAACCTGTATGTTTCAAATCTGTATGATATTTTGTGAAACACAAAAAAGAAGATACTGCAATATTGAATTTCAGTCAACCACTCACTTTAATAGAAAAGAAAGATGCAATGAAGGAAAATGGTGACGGAGAATGTCAGTCCCTAATGTTCTGCCATATATCTCCTTGGATGAACTAACTTTTAAAATCTGTAAAATTGACACTACCTTTAAATTAGCCTGTAATTTGTTATTATACATCAATTTGTGAATCCAGCAGTGTGAAGGCTTTTTTCTTTTTTTTTCTTTTTTCATATTTGGCTAAGTATTTAGATTTATATACTGTAGAAAAAGTTAACTCCAGAGAATTTTGTGTTTGTAAATGTATATTTTGTATAAATAAAATAATGAGTATCTAAATTTGCTGTGTGTTTAACAAAGAGTACATATATAGGCTGATTTATTCATTTTTAAATATTTGGGATTTTAAAAACAAAAGTAGAAAATATGCTGATTGTATAACGTTGTTTCACCTAACTGAAATCAGTGTCATTTCAACGTGAGGTAAGCAAACCAATTAGATCGAATATACATGGAAACTGTATTGATTCCATGATGTCATTTCACCCAACTAAAATCAACATTGTTTCAACGTCAGGTAAGCAAACTAATTAGATTGATTTTATGTTTGTTTTCAGTGGCGTGAAGGACGTAGATTCAACGTGACTTTGATGAGCAAAAAGATGCGGAATCAATATCGGAGATCAACGTCGTTTCGATGCCGTGAGAGACATTGATTCTACGTTGTTTCTATGTCAGTTTGCTCTCTGGGTTTTCTGCCAAAATACAAAAGAAGTGATCATGAATATGGAGTAACTTTTTCTTGTGAAAGTGTGTGATTGTTTATTTATCCAATTGAGGCTTGTCGTTGAACGCATGTCCACATGCAGCTTTCAGTGAGTAAAGAAATGCACCCAATAAAAACTGACTGTTGTGGCTAATTTTAGTGCAAGAAAAAAGCTTGATGCCAGAATCTGAGTGTGATGAAAACATTCACATCAGTTTGACGTCTTGTTGTTCTACAGTAAAAGAAGAAACTCATTGGTCACTTAACAAGAACACAAGACCCCGCCTCAGTGACAGAATTATTTTTTCAAATAAAGCAGATGTGTTTTTTCAGACTTTAAAGCCATTAACTTAGTAAGGAGTCCCAACAGTCAAGTGATTAACACCTCCCACTGAGAGATGCTAATGCACAGTTATGTTAATGAAGCTAAAAATCAATGGAAAAATCGGCTAGTGAGATGCCGTCTTAACACCAACAACCAATTAGCTAATTTTACTAAAGTTAGCTAGACTGACTAGCTAGTAGGGTCTCTCTTCCCTCCATCATAGACATTTACACCACACGCTGCATCCACAAAGCCACCAGCATTGTGGATGACCCCACACACCCCTCACACAAACTCTTCACCCTCCTGCCATCTGGCAAAAGGTACCGAAGCATTCGGGCCCTCACAGTCAGACTGTGTAACAGTTTCTTCCCCCAAGCCATCAGACTCCTCAATACCCAGTGACTGGACTGACAACACACATACACACTCAACTGAGCACCATCCGACTCCCTTTGCAATTTTTGCACATTTCTGTATTATCTACACAGAATTTTTTTTGCTGCTACTGTATTCATAAATATTGTACTGAATTTCTTGTCACTTTCTACCTGGCTGCTACCCCAATAACTGCTATGTCCATATATGGTATAAGCTTATCTGCTGAATACTATGTCATAGTATGTTATGTTTACATTCACAGCATTTTCTATTATATTGGAATATCTTTTTGCACTACCTTTTTTATCAGACACTTTCACAACAGAACTGTGTACTGGTCGGCGCTGCACTGTCTCTTACTGTGCCTATTGTCCTGTTTTAGCAATTATTGTACAGTCTTGTGCTGTTTGCACACATTTGCACGTGCACTTTATGTAGAAATGTGTAGGTCTTATTTAGTTCTGTGTAGTCTCATGTAGTTCTGTGTTTGTTTTATGTTGTTTTATGTAGCACCATGGTCCTGGAGGAACGTTGTTTCGTTTCACTGTGTACTGTACTAGCTGTATATTGTTGAAATGACAATAAAAGCCACTTGACTTGACTAATGTCCAGTGCTAGTGCTAACGCTATTTTCCCCTTGCCAGTGCTCATTTATTCCTTCATGTTAACTGAAAGCAAATCTGAATGATGTTCCATATTAGCTTGTTAGCTAGTGATCTAGCTAACGATAGCTAGTGAACTCTCTAACGATAGTTAGACTAGCTTGCTAGCTAGCTGCTGACTAGGTTTTATTTCCTCACTGTTGACACGCATTGCATTGACTGGCGAGAAGTATCATGGCTACCTTAATATTTTAACAGTTGCCAGCAATTATTATGTTTTTTGCAACAAGTAGAATCGACCATCACATCCTCACCTTATCAGAATCAGAATCAGCTTTATTGTCAAGTATGCTTACACATACAACGAATTTGTCTTGGTGACAGGAGCTTCCAGTGCACAACAATACAAAACAGCAACAAGACATAGATAATAATAAAAATTGAATTGAAAATAAAGTATATATAGAATACACAATAAGACTATATATATATATATATATATATATATATATATATACACACACACACACACACACACACAGACACACATACTTTGTGCAGATCTAAACACAAATCTGTTATATACAGTGCAAGGGAATGTAATGGCAGAAGAGGTTGGATGTGTTGGATAAATATAAAAAGATTAGACTGTGAATTGCACATAATTATTGCTCAATGGGGCAGTTTTAACTGTTCATGAGATGGATAGCCTAAGGGAAAAAACTGTTCCTGTGACTGACGGTCTGGTGCTCTGAGCTCTGAAGCGTCGGCCAGAAGGCAACAGTTCAAAAAGGTAGTGGGCAGGGTGATTTTTCCAGCCTTTTTCCTCACTCTGGAAGTGTATAGTTCTTGAAGGAAGGGCAGGGGGCAACCAATAATCCTCTCAGCAGTCCAAACTGTCCTTTGTAGTCTTCTGATATCCGATTTCATAGCTGAACCAAACCAGACAGTTATTGAAGTGCAGAGAACAGACTCAATGACTGCTGAGTAGAACTGTATCAGCAGCACCTGTGATAGGTTGAACTTCCTCAACTGGCGAAGGAAGTACAACCTCTGCTGGGCCTTTTTCACAATGGAGTCAATGTGGGTCTCCCACTTCAGGTCCTGTGAGATGGTAGTGCCCAGGAACCTGAATGAGTGCACTGCTGCTACTGTACTGTTTAGAATGATGATGGGGTTCAGTGTTGGGGTGTTCCTCCTAAAGTCCACAATCATCTCCACCGTTTTGAGCGTGTTCAGCTCCAGGTTGTTTTGACGGCACCAGACAGCCAGCTGTTTAACCTCCCCTTCTGTATGCAGACTCATTGTCATGCATATATAAATATATGTGTGTATATATGATAGTGGTGTCATCTGCAAACTTCAGGAGCTTGACAGAGGGGTTTTTGGTGATACAGTCATTGGTGTGGAGGGAGAAGAGTAGTGGGGAGAGCACACATCCCTGGGGGGCACCAGTGCTGATTGTACAGCTGCTGGAAGTGAATTTCCCCTGTCTCCCAATCTGCTACCTGTCTGTCAGAAAGATGGTAATCCACTGACAGATACATGGGAACAGATAGCTGGTGTCCACAAAAAGGATCCTTGCATATGTCCCTGGTCTGTCTAGATATTGCAGGAAATGATGCAATACAATGTTGACTGCATCCTCCACAGACCTGTTTGCTCGATAAGCGAATTGAACAGGATCTAGAAAGGGTCCAGTGATGTCCTTCAGGTGGGCCAACATCAGTCTCTCAAATTATTTCATGACCACAGACGTCAGGGCGACAGGTCTGTAGTCATTAAGTCCTGTAATTTTTGGTTTCTTTGGGACAGGAATGATGATTTGAGCATTTGAAGCAGCATGGGACTTCACACTGCTCCAGTGATCTATTGAAAATCAGTGTGAAAATGGGGGCCAGCTGGTTAGCACAGGATCTAAGACACACGGTTGAAACACCATCTGGACCCTGTGCTTTCCTTGTCTTTTTTTTTCAGAAGCCATGGCACACCTCCTCTTCACAGATCTTAAGTGCAGGTTGAGTAGCAGGAGGGGGGAGGAGGGGGGATGCAGGAGGTATTGGTGTTTGTGTGAAGTGAAGGTCAGAGCGGGTGTGGAGTGTGAGATTGGGCCTTTTAAATCTACAGTAGAACACATTCAGGTCGTCAGCCAGTTGTTTGTCCACCACAGGGTTGGGGGCAGGAGTCCTGTAATTCGTAAGTTGTTTCATGCCACTCCACACTGATGCAGGGTCGTTAGCTGAAAACGTCTTGGTTACTGATGTAACCTCTGTTCCCTGATGGAGGGAACGAGACATTGTGTCGGTGAAGTGACACTAGGGGTTCGCTCTTGAGAGCCCCAATCACCTTTTATTAAGAAAAGGCCAATGAAAATTGGCGAATGGAATTTGAATGCCACTCTCTGCCCCGTACATATGAGTATAAAAGGAGATGGTGTGCACCACTCATTCAGAGTTTTGCTGAGGAGCCAAGAGAGAGTCCCGGCCATGTCTGCGGTCGGTTCAGCGCCACGGCAGGAGGGACACAACGTCTCGTTCCCTCCATCAGGGTACAGAGGTTAAGTCAGTACCAAGACGTTCCCTGTCTGTCACTCATTCAACGTTGTGTTGATGTAGTGACACTAGGGGTTCCTATACGAAACACCGCAGGTGCTGAACCGTGTCACGAGGTACGGAGGAGCGGACATGGACAGTCTTGACCTTCCAGCGAGTTAGGTGTCTCCCTGGTCCCAATAAAGGTGGGAGGAGGCACTTACCCAAGGAGGCTTCAGGTGGTGGCCCTTCCTGATTTTTGTATTAAGCAATTTCCCGCCAAGCACCTGCTAGAATAGTGCTGGGGAAGTGCTCTTCCCTCTCCAGGAGGGAGAGCACTACGGAGACCACATCCTACTGGAGAGAGGTTAACATGTGGAGAATATATCACATGGACTTACTGACGGGGAAGTTCACATATGGAATGATGCCACTGGGGAGGACCCTATATACGGAGAGGGTACACAGCAACAGTGGCCGAGGCAGAGCAGAGCTTTGACGAGGGGAAACACAGGGTTCACCTGAGGGGAAACCGAATAGTAGAAACGCATCATACAGGATTACCGAGGGTGGAATCACCACGTATGGAGCACTGAGCCCAAGTACACGGTCTCACCTGAAAAGAGGCAAACCATGAGTACTGGGCCTTGCGGCATTACTCCTCCACCAAGTTTGCCACCGAATAGTGATTAAGAATGAAAGAGGCATCCAGCGCACACCCCTGGGTCAGGCCAGACAACGAGAGTTGCCTCTTCCCTGGGTCACCTGCCTCAGGAATGCTTCGAAGCCCGTCCGGGCAGGCAGTGCCATCTTCCTGCTGGAGGATCTTCTTCTTAGATGCCGGCGTACGGGCTCCGATGGTGGGGGAGCCGGGGCCGACACCGCAGGAGGATGGCCCTGGTGAGAGGCAGACGGGGTGTGGGAATTTGGAGGCCTGTAGGCAGGCGCCGTCTGCTTTTTCACTGTCGAGAACTGATGGGCAAAGTCCTCGACAGTGTCGCCAAAAAGCCCCCCTTGGGAGATGGGTGCATCGAGAAAGCGAACCTTCTCGGCATCATGCATCTCTGCAAGGTTGAGCCACAGGTGCTGCTCTTGGACCACAAAGGTGGACATCGTCCAGCCCAGGGCACGCTCCGTGACTTTCGTCGCCCGTAGAGCAAGGTTGGTTGCGGTACGCAGTTCCTGCATAAGCCCTGGGTCGGTCCTACCCTCGTGCAGATCTTTAAGTGCCTTGGCCTGGTGGACCTGCAGGATGGCCATGACATGCAGGGCAGAGGTGGCCTGACCCACGGCGTTGTAAGCCTTCGCCATGAGTGACGAAGAAAACGTACATGCCTTGGAAGGGAGCCTTGGTCGGTTCCTCTAGGTGGCTGTGCCCTGCGAGCATAAACGCACCAATATGGCGCGCTCTACCTGGGAAAGCTCAACGTATCCCTTAGCCACTCCGCCGTTGAGGGTAGTTAAGGTGGATGAGCCTTAGAGGAGAGTGGAGACTCCACCTTCAGGTGGTCAAGCTGATTTGGAGTCGATTCGACAGGCACAGGTGCACCTGTTCACCTCCCAAGAATCCTCCCCACTGCCCACTCTGGTACGCCCTGACCAAGGCCTCCCTCGGCATAGACGCGCTGGCACACAGCTGGCCCCCTGGCATTCGCAAATATGCGTTTCCCCCAATGAGCCTGCTTGCACAGACCCTGTGCAAGGTCAGGGAGGACGAGGAGCAGGTCATCCTGGTAGCACCCTACTGGCCCGCCCAAACGTGGTGCTCGGACCTCACGCTCCTTGCGACAGCTCCCCCCTGGCAAATTCCCCTGAGGAAGGACCTTCTTTCTCAGGGACGGAGCACCATCCGGCACCCACGCCCAGACCTCTGGAATCTCCATGTCTGGCCCCTGGATGGGACGCAGAAGACCTAAGCTGTCTCCCACCTGCGATGGTAGACACGATCACTCAGGCTAGGGCTCCCTCTACGAGACGCCTGTATGCCTTTAAGTGGCTTCTGTTCACTAAGTGATGTTCTTCCCATCGGGAAGACCCCCAGAGATGCGCAGTCAGATCAGTGCCTTCCTTCCTGCAAGATAGGTTGGAAGGGAGGCTGTCCCCTTCCACCTTGAAGGTGTACGTTGCTGCCATAGCAGCACAACACGACGCAGTCGATGGTAAGTCCTTAGGGAAGCACGACCTGATCATCAGGTTCCTAAGAGGCACCAGGAGGCTGAATCCCTCCAGGCCGTGCCTCGTTCCCTCATCGGACCTCTGTAGTTCTTCAGGGTCTACAGAGAGCCCCCTTTGAGCCTTTGCAGTCAGCCAAGCTTAAGGCACTCTCCTTGAAGACTGCCCTCCTGACTGTGCTCACTTCCATCAAGAGGGTAGGTGACCTGCAAGCGTTCTCTGTTAGCGAAACGTGCCTGGAGTTCAGTCCAGGTTACTCTCACGTGATCCTGAGACCCTGACCAGGCTATGTGCCCAAGGTTCCCACCACCCCTTTAGGGACTAGGTGGTGAACCTGCAAGTGCTGCCCCAGGAGGAGACAGACCCAGCCCTGTCGTCGCTGTGTCCGGTGCGCGCTTTACGCATCTATTTGGATCGCACGCAGAGCTTTAGAATCTCTGAGCAGCTTTTTGTCTGCTTTTGGTGCATAGCGGAAAGGAAGTGCTGTCTCCAAGCAGAGGATCGCCCACTGGCTCGTTGACGCCATAACTATGGCATATCTCGCCCAAAACATGCCGCCCCCGGTAGGGCTACGAGCCCATTCTACCCATGGTGTAGCGGCTTCTTGGGCCTTGGCCAGAGGTGCCTCTCTAACAGACATTTGCAGAGCAGCGGGCTGGGCAACACCCAACACCTTTGCAAGGTTCTACAACCTCCGGGTGGAACCAGTTTCGTCCCAGGTAGTGGCATGCAACACAAGCGGATAAGCCCGGGATAGCCGGCTGGGTGTATCACTTGCACATAGCGCCTTCCACCTCCTTTTGAGCTGAAGACGTGCGCCATTAATTCCCAGTAGTGTTCACAAAATTTGTTCCCTGGTTGACTTGCTCCGAGCCCTGTGGCAGTCGAGTTTTCGGAGAGATTCGCTGCTGGCCCAGTACATGTGCTAACTAAGTGCCCGGTTCTGGGGTAGGTGCTCCGCATGTGGCGGTTCCCTGTAAGGCTAACCCCATGTGATCTATATCTTCCGCTAATTCGTTTCCCTGTTGGCAAATTGCGTCTTCCTTGGGCAGAGCCCCTCTGCCCCAGTCTCCAAGTTTGTAGTAACTCCTCCCCCATTGGGCAGGATCTACCTTGAAGGCTCTCCACATGGTTGGAAAGACCATGTGACATATTCTTCCACTTAAATATCCCCCTCTCTTGGGGCGAGGTGTGGTCTCCGTGGTGTCCTCCCCTTGGGATGGACACCCCCCGGCTAGACCTGGCGGCCCAGTCGGATAATCCCCCTTCTTTTTTAGGGAGTGGAAAAAGAGAAGGGGAAAAGAGGCCACGGCTGGGTTAAGCCTGTCTCTATCTTTGGGTAGTCGACTTGTCCCCAGAAAGGGCCGTTCGACACTCATAACTGTGTTGGGGGAGGTTACGTGTCGACCTGGTGTGCTGGCTATGAGGCACACAGCAAGTCTGCCCACCACACACTGCCAGTTCACGTAACACAGTTCAGCCTTGTGGCATTTTGTATAGGGACTCCTAGTGTCACTACATCGACACCAACTTCGAGTGAGTGACAGATAGGGAATGTCATGGTTACTGGTGTAACCTCCATTCCCTGATGGAGGGAACGAGACGTTGGTCCCCTAGTGTCACTACATCGACACCATCGTCTCATTCCCTCCATCAGGGAACGGAGGTTACACCAGTAACCCTGACGTTTTTAGACAATAATACATTTTGCATTGTTCTAACTTTCTGGCTGCATTTGTGTTAGGGATTGTCTTTGTGGTAAATCCACTCCTAAGAGGCTCAAACACAGAACACAGTGGTATTATTTTGAGTATTGTATTGTAAAGGAAATTAAAGGAGATAATGTTTGATATATGAAGGAGTTGAATAGGATAACCTGTTACTTCTGTATAATTCTAGAGTTTACATTAATAAGACTTGACTTTATTGTGAAATGTCCCACTGTTGAAATACAGCTGCACTGTGATTGATGTATTTTCTTTTTAGGGAGGAACTCCTCAACAGAGCCACATCATCACTGAATGGTAAAGGCACTGATTACAATTTTCCAACTTTGCAAGCTTTTGTATCTAACCAAAGAGAATTTGTAAATGCATGAATGAAGCATACATGTTACAGAATAAAACAACAGAAGTCAATGGAAATGCATGTTGATTGTACACTTACAATCATATAAATAACTTAAACATAAATTACTACTTTGTAGAAAAAATACTTATAAAATATTTTGTAAACCTGCTTATCATTAACCCTTAAAGGAATGTTACGGGTTCAATACAAGTTAAGCTCAGTCGACATAATTTGTGGCATAATATTGATTACCAAAAAAATTAATTCCAACTTGTCCCTCCTTTTCTTTAAAAAAGCAAAAAATCGAGGTTACAGTGAGACACTTACAATGGAAGTGAATGTGGACAATTTTTGGAGGGTTTAAACACAGAAATGTGAAGCTTATAATTTTATAAAAGCAATAGCGTTAATTCTTCTGTTAAAACTTGTGTATTATTGTGTATAAGTTGTTTAAATCATCACTTTTACAGACATTTTAGGGTTTTAGGGTTTGTTGACATTACTTCATCATGGTAACCAAATTGTAAAATTGGCTATAATTTTAAACAGGTTAGTAAGTGATTTTATCACACTAAAATCATGTTTACACAAATATCTTTTGTCTTGTGGCTATACTTTTGAAACAGTGAGTATTTTAACGTAAACAAATTGGCCCCCGTTCACTTCAATTGTGAGTGCCTCATTGTAACCCAGATTTTTGCTTTTGTTTTTAAGAAAATAAGGGCCAAGTCAAAATAAATTTGTGTGGTAATCAATATTATCCCACAAACGCTGTTGATTGAGCTTAACTTGAATTTAACCCAGAATATTCCTTTAAAAAGGACAAGAACATAAAATACCTCACAAATTCATTTATAAAAACATGTTTTTTTTTTCTTCAAAGTACTGCTTTTATTGTAAATTTTACAGCATGTATCTTTGAAAAAACGTGTAAAAGGTAGGAACATTCACCACAAGGTCAGTGGACTTCTAAAGCCCAAATATTTCGATTTTGACGTGAACGCTCAGCGTCTGTAACGATGGGTGTCTGGGAGTGGAAGAGAAAGAGAGGAGACACAGGAGTAGATTCTTTAAATCCTTTAATAATAATTACTGGAGTGGAAACAAACGTTGGAGTGGAACAAACGCTAGAGTGGAACTAACAATAAATCATAACATAACACTTCACTAACTCAACGTAACACTTCAAGGACTGACAAAGGAGTGGGTAAAACTAGAGGATATTTATACAAAAGGAACTAATGAGGGAATGGAATACAGGTGAGGATAATAAGAAACAGATGGAAGTGATGAGGGCAGTGCACTATGGGAAATTAAGTCTGGGGGAAAACTTCAAAATAAGAGTCCATGAAGAAGATGATGGAGACAGACTGTGACAGCGTCTGCATACAGTCAAACTCGAGCCTGTCAAAGTTCAGTGCTGTATTTCTGTTCGAAATGGCCTAACTCTCGTGTGATGTTCGTTCCTCTGTTGTATACAAACACAATTTTTTTTTTCATGTTGACTGAGATTCTCGGTCCCTTCCGCCTTTTGCATTCCACAGAATAAAAAGTCATAAAGGTTTAGAACGACAAGAGGGTGTGTATATGATGACAGTTTAAATTTTTGGGGTGAACTCTTTATATCTGTAAGGGATTTGGAAAGTGAAAATGTGTTGATTGTATAGCATAGTTTTACCCAACTTAAATCATCATTGTTTCAACATAAGGTAAGCAAATCATTTGGATCGATTTTATGTGTTTTCAAAAGTTAATGATGCTGATTCAACGTGGCATTCAGAGGACGTTCAAATGACTGGTAGCGAACGTCCCTTAAAGGTCCCAGAATGTCCTCTGGAAGTCCTGCGAACGCCATTTTTATGAACAACGCTGAATTGTAATAAAAATTCTCATGTTGACAGTTCGCTGCCTCCTGACTCATTCATTGCCCAGACAACGAACCTTCTACAGTGGTGCCGAAACCTGGTATTTATTGGAGGACAATGTCGTCATGGAGTCTTCACCACTAGGCGAAGTCATCAAGTCCCTCGCCAGAATCCAGCAAACACAACACCAGGCCCTCATGGAGTTGTGCCTGGAGTAGGAGCAGCATTTCCAAATCCTGCTCCAGGCTCAAGCGGAGGACCAACAGGCATTCCAGAACCTGATGGACCGAGATGGGGCTGCCGCTGCGACGCCGGAGCCCACATCACTGGTAACCCTCATCAAAAAGGGGCCAAGCGATGATCCCGAGGCCCACCTCGACCTCTTTGAAAAGACCACTGAAGTGTGGAAGTGGCCTCCCAACCAGTGGGTGGCCCGCCTGTTACCACTACTCTCCAGGGATGGACATCTACTTCCTGCCGCCAGTCTCCTCAAGTACAAAGACATGAAGAGGGCCATTGTGCAACAGGTTGGCCGTAGTCCCGAACAGAGCCGCCAGCGTTTCAGTTCCCTGAAGTTCGGGAAACACGGCTGCACATTTGCTTTTGCACAACAGCTCTGGGATGCCTGCCAGAAATGGTTGCTGGCTGAGGGAGCCAGCGCCGCTGTGGAGATCGTCGACCTGGTGACACTGGAGCAGTTCATCTCCCAACTTCCTCAGGGGATGGCAGAGTGGGTCCAGTGCCACTGCCCGGCATCACTGGAGGAGGTCCTCCAGCTGGCCGAGGACTACATGGCGGCATTTCAGGGAGACAGCAAACCAGAAGCTCTTCCTTCTCTCTCTTCTCTCTCTCTCTTCCCTGCATCTCAACCCCACCCAAACCCCTTCCCTGATCTAGGGGGTCCTTCCCCTTGTCTGTGTCCCCCACTTCTGTCTCTCTTCACTCTCCTCCCCAGGTTGACGGGACCACCCCCACCAGTGAGGTATGGAAGCCTGGGCCAGTCTGTTGGGGCTGCTGGGAAGCCAGGCACTTCCAGGATCAGTGCTCGGCGATGGAGGTGGCGACACTGGTCCGGATCCCTGACACCCTGCGGGCCGTCCCCGATCGGGCAGGGACGTATCATATACCGGTGAGTCTAAAAGGGGATACATACAAAGCTTTGGTGGATTCAGGCTGTTCTCAAACCTCTATTCACCAACGCTTGGTACAAGACAGGGCACTGGGCACAGATAAATGGGTGAGGTGCAGTGTGTGCATGGGAATATTCACATGTATCCGGTGGTTACCATTGAGATACTGTTCAGAGGAAAAAGGCATAGAGTAGAGGCCGTGGTTAATTCCCGCCTCACCCATCCACTGATATTGGGAACAAATTGGCATGATTTTAAGAATTTATTAAGGGAAATCTGTGTGAATGTTGTCACGGTGTGTTACGTGCAATGCTATGGCTGGAGAGGCGTGCCAGGGCCGTCTATGTCTGCTCTGCATCAAAATGACGAAAGTGAGGGAGTTCCTGTCCTCAGGGGTTTCCCTGAGGTGGATTTCCCTCTGGAGCAGTCATGTGCCGAATCCCTGAAACACGCGTTTGACGCGTTTGGTCAACAGCTCCATCCTGGCGTCGCACTCACGTACCCGTATTTTTTGATGATTAAAGACCGGTTGTATCGAGTGATGCAGGACACTGAAACAAAAGAAAATACAACACAGTTATTAGTACCAAAGGGCCGCCAGGAAACCCTCTTCCAGGCAGCTTTTTTCATGAAAAAATGCTAAACCGAATAATGGCCCATTTTTTTTTGGCCAGGCATTCATGGGGACGTTTGCAAGTGGTGTGCGGCATGCCGTGAATGTCAGTTGGTGAATCCACCGGCCACCCCAAAAGTGCCATTGCACGCTCTACTGCTGATCGAGGTCCCCTTCGAGAGAATTGGCATGGACCTCATCTGGCCATTAGAACGGACTGCACGAGTGCATTGCTTTTTCTTAGTTCTGGTGGACTATGCAATGCAATATCCAGAAGCATTGCCCCTGCACAACATCTCAGTACGTAGTGTTGCAGAGGCAGTCTTCAGAATAATCTCCTGAGTGGGGATTCAAAAAGTAATCCTCATTGATCAAGGCACTACCTTTATGTCACGAACACTTCGCAAACTATACAAATTGTTAGGTATTAAATCGATTCACACCAGTGTTTATCACCCACAAATAGATGGGTTGGTGGAACAATTTAATAAAACCTAAAAAATATGATTTGTTAGTTCATACACGAGGATGCTAGGAATTGGGATAAGTGGCTTGAACTCCTGTTATTTACAGTGCGAGAGGTCCTCCACAGGGTTTTCCTCATTCAAGCTGCTGTATGGGCGTCGGCCGCGTGGCGTGCTCGACCTCATACGGTAAGCTTGGGAGGAGGGGCATTCAAACAGTAAAATTGAGATTCAGTATGTTCTTGATCTTAGAGAAAACTCCACACTTTGGGTGGATTAACACAGGAGAATTTGCTCCAAGCTCAGGAACGTCAAAGCCGGCTGTATGACGGGGGCACTCAACTACGGGAATTCACACCAGGAGATAAAGTGCTTGTATTACTGCCCACCACAAGCTCTAAATTACTCACCAAGTGGCAAGGGCCCTCTGAGGTCACACTCGATTATACGAATGGATAGGAGTGGGGCACATCAAGTTTACCACCTCAACCTCCTAAAATCATGGAGGGAGGCGGTCCTTGTGGCCTTAGCGACAGTAGTCCCAAAGAGGGCAGAGCTCGGGCCAGAGGTGACTCACCCCGGTCCCGTGTGGAGACCACCTCTCGTCGTCGCAGCTCACAGACGTGGCCAAGTTGCAATCAGAATTTGCGGACGTGTTCTCGCCTCTCCCCAGTCGCACAAACCTCATAGAACACCATATCGAGACCAACCCAGGGGTGGTGGTTTGTAGCCACCCCTATTGCCTTCCTGAACACAAGAAAAGGGTTGTTCAGGAAGAATTGGAGGCAATGCTTGAGGTGGGCATAATAGAAGAGTCACACAGTGATCAGGCCAGCCCGGTGGTTGTGGTACCTAAGAGCAACAGGACGGTCCGGTTCTGTGTAGAACCGAGAAATGAACGCAGTGTCCAAATTTGACGCATACTCAATTCCTCGGATTGACGAATTGCTCGATCGGTTGGAATTTTAATTATCGGCTCAATTTTATTCGACACTGGACTTAACAAAGGGTTATTGTCAGATCCCATTAATTCCAATCTCCCAAGACAGAATGGCTTTTTCCACACCGTTCGGCTTACACCAATTTGTGACCCTTCCATGCGGTTTGTTCGGGGCCCCGGCCACGTTTCAGCGTCTCATGGACAAAATTTTCAGACCACATACAGCATATGCCACATCTGAGAGGTGTCCTGAGGTCACTGCGATGGGCGGGGCTCACGGCCAATCCAAAGAAATGTGCAACTGGGCAGGTGGAAGTTCGGTATCTGGGGTTCCACTTGGGCCACGGGCCGGTGCGTCCCCAGGTTAACAAAACTGCAGTGATCGTGGCCTGTCCGAGACCCAAGACCAAAAAGGAGGTGAGACAGTTTCTGGGGCTGTCTGGCTACTACAGAAGGTTTGTGCCTAGTTACTCTGACGTCACCAGCCCACTGACTGGTCTTGCTAGAAAGGGGGCCCCCGATCCGGTCCAGTAGATGGAGTCATGCCAACAGGCTTTCCTAAAGATAAAATCTGCACTTTGTGGGGGACCACTTTTACATGCTCCTAATTTCTCTCTCCCCTTTATTTTGCAGACGGATGCATCTGACAGAGGGATGGGGGCAGTGCTCTCGCAGGAGGTGGAGGGGGAGGAGCAACCTGTGCTGTACATTAGTCGTAAGCTCTCGCTGAGAGAGACTAAGTTCAGCACCGTGGAGAAGGAGTGTTTAGCTATCAAGTGGGCCATCCTCACTCTCCGTTACTACCTGCTGGGGTGGCCCTTCACCCTCTGTTCAGATCACGCCACATTCCAGTGGCTCCACCACATGAAGGATACCAATGCGTGGATAACCCGTTGGTACATGGCACTTCAGCCTTTCAAATATGAGCTGACCCACAGACAAGGGGCGCAGATGTCTGTGGCTGACTTTCTCTCCAGAAATGAGGGGAGGGAGCTGGCAGGTCTGATGTTGCCTTGGCCTGAGTCAGGCAGTGGGGATAAGTGGTGATGGGGGCATGGTTGTGTGTGTGTCTGCGGGAGAGGGAGAGCAGTAAGGCTCATCACCTGGGTTATCATTATCTCTAACACCTGTTTCTTGTTGTAGTGATGGCGGAGGGAGAAATAAAAAGGCGCACGAAGCATCAGAGTGGCAGAGAGAGACCAGAGAGAGAGACTGTATCTGTGTGTGCTCAATAGAAGCTGTTACTCCTTTGTGTGTGTGACTTACTTGGCCACTGAGTGCCTTTTTTGTTTAAGTTTTATGAACGACGCTGAAGAGTAATAAAAATACTCACGTTGACAGTTTGCTACCTCCTGACTCCTTCATTGCCCAGACAACGAACCTTCTACAGTAATATAACAATAAGAATACTGTTATAAATTTACACTCAATATTTATAAAATGTATATGTGATGAGGAGGAGGGCATGGCCAGGCCGTGAGGATGTATGCCCTGCGCTGAGTTGCCTAATCAGTAGGAGAGAGATAAATGAAGAGCCGGTGATGCCAGAGAGACAGAGAGAGATGCACACGGCCACTCTGTGTGTGTGCCATCGTTATGTTTCAGTTTTATGTTAGTGTCTCATTAAAGTCTTGTTGATTGTTAATTCGGTTTCCGCTTCCTCCTTTCCTGAACACTGTTACACTCGTGCCGAAACACGGGAAATGAGGAAGAGCACGCTGTCCGGGAGAACTCGCCACTGCCATCTGCAGGGGGGTGGACAAGCCCGCTGTCATCCACTGGGAGACGGAGGAGCCACTGCCGTCCACTGGGAGGGCATAGAGGGGTCGCTGCCATCCATCAGGGGACAAAGGTGTCACTGCCGTCTGCCCGGAGGCAGAGGAACTGGTGCCGTCTGCCAGGAAGCGGAGGAGCGGCTGAGGACTGGGTGGGCAGCGTGCCCGAGGGAGCCGAAGAAGAATGTATTTTTTTCTCTCCCTCCCTCATCTCTCTGTCTCTCCTGCTCACTCTTTCTCTCTCCCCTCTCCCTCCCCTCATCTCTCTCAGATTCTTAGGAGGCGGGGAGGACCATCGGGTGGCAGAATGGCCGGAAGGGCAGCGTCTCCTCTCCAGAGATGGGCGGGTGTAAGCCAGTCCGGATGGCACCCCGGCCTAAATCGGGCGGTGGAGGAGTGTGACGAGGAGGAGGGCATGGCCGGGCCATGAGGATGCACGCCTAGCGCTGAGTTGCCTAATCAGTGGTAGACAGATAAAGGAAGAGCCGGGGACATGCGTGCGAGAGAGAGAGAGATAGAGAGAGTGTGGTCATTATGTTTAAGCTTTATGTTGCTTTCTCATCAAGTCTTGTTGATTGTTAATTCGGTTTCTGCTTCCTACTTTCCCAAACCCTGTTACAGTATAATATAAATACATTTGTGAGATTTACGCTGCTAATTATGGAAGAATCGTGTCATCACAGTATGTGAAAAGGGTCTATAAAGAGGTTGACTGGCACAAAGTAGTTTATGTATTTTGATAATACCCAAATACTAAGCTTAATTGTATTTAGACACAAATTAAATTAGATTTTTTTCCCCAAATACTTTAAAATACAAAATAGTATTTTGTATTTCATATATGTATCTGAAATACTGCCCATTCCTGAGTGCATGCCTGCCCATATAAGGACTTTCCACTCAACCTTTCCTGTACAGCCATCTGTCACTCTGCAAACATACAGTATCCTTGCACTTTCTAAATATGCACAAGCCAATTGTATCATGCTCAAAACCAGTTGAAACACAATAAACATCTTTTTATAAAAGCTCAGACTACACATGATCAGCTGCATTTTTATGCAGAACCCATCCCAGTTCAAGCTATAATGCACATGATTTTTGTTTCTTTGAAATAATTAAGACTTCTTTTAGGGTTAGAGCTATCTGTCTATGGTTCTGAGGCCACTAGGTGCCTGTGATTTTTGGATATGTGTGTTTTTTGCACACAAATTAATCCTTAATTTACATAACATTTAAGTGAATTTATTTATTAATCACCTTATTCATCAAAATGTTTAAATCCAAATTGTATGCATAAATTAATGCATACACAGGTTAGTGAATGAGACAAATGGCGTGTTTTTTGGTCTGGATTTTGAAAAGTTGTTGTTGTTATTGTTGTTTTTGTTGTTGTAGTTGTTGTTTAGCAAATGACTAAGCTTAACCTATAATTTGTCATTTTAAAATGTATTCAGGTGTTTATTCTGAATCATTGTTTATTCTGTAATTTTTCAAAAGACCCCAGAGGAAAAGCCAGACCCCCCAGGATTTTGCAATCGCAATAATTTATGCAAATTCAACCAATCACCGCATAATTTGCGGCAGCTTGCAAAGGTGTCTAATTTCCACAATATTTCCGCAAAAAAAGCAATTTTGAGGGAAATATTTAATTCAAGTGTAATTTAAGACTTCATGAATGTAGTCTGCTTCTCTCTCCACATTTGACAGTGGCATAAATAGCGCAAGGAAGGTCACAGACACTGTGGGGGCAGGGTTAGTAAAGGCTGAAACATACTTCACGCAAATATGCAAACGCAGTCGCGAGTATTTGGCCAATGCGTGATCCCATTGTTCATACATTGCGTACGCTTTTGCGTTGCTCTGACAGTTACAAACTTCAGACCACATGAGGGCAATACATTTTTCAGGCGTGACCACGTAACCGGTGCTGCATCTTAAAGCAGAAAAATGATGCCTTTGGAGGCTGTAGGAGGACGAAAATAAGGTGCTTTTCAAATTGTTCGGATACAAGTTTCCTTAAGAGTTCCATTCATTTAAAGCCTGGGGAGAGACATGGAGAAAAAACAAGTTCGTTTGAATGGACTGGGGACAGAAATTCATACATGACATTTGTTGATTGAAAGAAGAAAATCCGCTCTAGTGCCCCTTGCGGCAACACTGAGAATGCAGCGCATACTTGCGTTGTGTTATGAATTGAGCACTGATAAATTTCACAACACAATCACGTGTGAAATCGAGCTTGCGTAGCAAGGTGCTTCTGCATTCATGTACTTGCATAGAGTATGTTTGGGCCTTAAATTATCACTTTGACGCAGATCGAATCACGCAGAAATGGTACCATGTGCTCCAGTCGGTGTCATTTGGCAACTAAAATCACAGTGAAAGATAGAGCTAAACAAAAACCAAATGTTCTGCACAAGAGCGGGGGCAAACTTTTTTGCACCTTGTGCAATATTTTGCTGGATCACAAATGAAAATCTTCCATTGACAGTCATTTTTCAAGCGTTAAACACAGATGGATGGCTGAAACGACTGTACGTCATAGACAAGTCATGGTGTCAGAGGCTGCTATGTCCACATCCATTGCCAGTACTTAGTTTAAAAAAAAAAAAAAAAAAAAGGGTAAAATATTTATTTCATGAAAACCATCCATTAATTTAATGTAACTTATTTGCTTTAAACAGGCAGCAGACGTGTATGTATGAGTGTATCTACTTAACCAAACTGTGGGGTCAAAATTTCCTCCCAGATATTAGCTAAATCTGACAAATATTTAAAGTGAATGTTTTTTATTCTATTAATTCAAAAAGTTGTCTTACAGGGTTAGGGTTAGTTTATTAGGTTTATATGTAGCTTTATGTAAAACAATAGAAGTCTGTAGAATCCTCATTTAGATCGCTAAGTAAACGTGTGTACCTAATTAGCCATATTTTGCCGGCAAATTTGTCCCCAGAAGTGAGCTAAAGCTGACAAATTGTTCCTTTGGAAACATTTTGGAAATCTTCGTTTGTAAAAAAAAATAATAATAATAACTGTAAAAATGCAAAAAGTTGTCTATTAGGGTGTGTGTTATGATTCATAAATAGTCATTTTTTTATAGGTAATTCTAATAAATTATAATTAGTTATATATATATATATACAGTTGTGCTCAAAAGTTTGCATATCCTGGCAGAAATTGTGAAATTTTGGCATTGATTTTGAAAATATGACTGATCATGCAAATCATGTCTTTTATTTAAGGATAGTGTTCATATGAAGCCATTTATTATGACATAGTTGTTTGGCTCCTTTTTAAATCATAATGATAACAGAAATCACCCAAATGGCCCTGATCAAAAGTTTACATACCCTTGAATGTTTGGCCTTGTTACAGACACACAAGGTGACACACACAGGTTTAAATGGCAATTAAAGGTTAATTTCCCACACCTGTGGCTTTTTAAATTGCAATTAGTGTCTATGTATAAATAGTCAAGGAGTTTGTTAGCTCTCACGTGGATGCACTGGGCAGGCTAGATACTGAGCCATGAGGAGCAGAAAAGAACTGTCAAAAGACCTGCGTAAGGAGGTAATGGAACTTTATAAAGATGGAAAAGGATATAAAAAGATGTCCAAAGCCTTGAAAATGCCAGTCAGTACTGTTCAATCACTTATTAAGAAGTGGAAAATTTGGGGATCTCTTGATACCAAGCCAAGGTCAGGTAGACCAAGAAAGATTTCAGCCACAACTGCCAGAAGAATTGTTCGGGATACAAAGAAAAACCCACAGGTAATCTCAGGAGAAATACAGGCTGCTCTGGAAAAAGACAATGTGGTTGTTTCAAGGAGCACAATACAACGATACTTGAACAAAAATGAGCTGCATGGTCGAGTTGCCAGAAAGAAGCCTTTACTGCGCCAATGCCACACAAAAGCCCGGTTACAATATGCCCGACAACACCTTGACAAGCCTCACAGCTTCTGGCACACTGTAATTTGGAGTGATGAGACCAAAATAGAGCTTTATGGTCACAACCATAAGCGCTATATTTGGAGAGGGGTCAACAAGGCCTATAGTGAAAAGAATACCATCCACACTGTGAAGCATGGTGGTGGCTCACTGATGTTTTGGGGTTGTGTGAGCTCTAAAGGCACGGGGAATCTTGTGAAAATTGATGGCAAGATGAATGCAGCATGTTATCAGAAAATACTGGCAGACAATTTGCATTCTTCTGCACGAAAGCTGCGCATGGGACGCTCTTGGACTTTCCAGCATGACAATGACCCTAAGCACAAGGCCAAGTTGACCCTCCAGTGGTTACAGCAGAAAAAGGTGAAGGTTCTGGAGTGGCCATCACAGTCTCCTGACCTTAATATCATCGAGCCACCCTGGGAAGATCTCAAACGTGTGGTTCATGCAAGATGACCAAAGACTTTGCATGACCTGGAGGCATTTTGCCAAGACGAATGGGCAGCTATACCACCTGCAAGAATCTGGGGCCTCATAGACAACTATTACAAAAGACCGCACGCTGTCATTGATGCTAAAGGGGGCAATACACAGTATTAAGAACTAAGAGTATGCAGACTTTTGAACAGGGGTCATTTCATTTTTTCCTTTGTTGCCATGATTTGTTTTATGATTGTGCCATTCTGTTATAACCTACAGTTGAATATGAATCCCATAAGACATAAAAGAAATGTATTTTGCCTGCTCACTCATGTTTTCTTTGAGTCTCCCGTTGTATGTCACAACTCGCCCGCCGTCTCCTCCTCTGGAGTCAGCAGCACCTCAAGTCACTGCGAGCCACTCACATCCCGGGTGACCTCAACACTGCAGCGGACATGCTGTCACGACAGGTTACCCTCAGGGGAGAGTGGAGGCTCCACCCTCAGGTGGTCCAGCTGATCTGAAGTCGATTCGGACAGGCACAGGTAGACCTGTTCACCTCCCAGGAATCCTCCCACTGCCCGCTCTGGTACGCCCTGACCGAGGCACCTCTCGGTATAGATGCGCTGGCACACAGCTGGCCCCCTGGACGGCGCAAATTTGTGTTTCCCCCAGTGAACTTACTTGCACAGACCCTGTGCAAGGTCATGGAGGACGAGGAGCAGGTTGTTCTGGTAGCAGCCTACTGGCCCACCCAGACGTGGTTCCTGGACCTCTTGCTCCTCGTGACAGCCCCCCCCCCCCAGGCGAATTCCCCTGGGGAAGGACCTTCTTTCTCAGGGACGGGGCACCATCTGGCACCCGTGACCAGACCTCTGGAATCTCCATGTCTGGCCCCTGGACGGGACGCGGAAAACCTAAGCGGTCTACCACCCATGATGGTAGACATGATCACTCAGGCTAGGGCCCCCTCTATGAGGCGCCTGTATGCCTTTAAATACCGTCTGTCCGCTAAGTGGTGTTCTTCCTGACGGGAAGACCCCGAGAGATGCGCAGTCGGATCGGTGCTTTCCTTCCTGCAGGAGAGATTGGTAGGGTGGCAGTCCCCTTCCACCTTGAAGGTGTATGTAACCGCTATAGTGGCACACCACGACACAGTGGACAGTAAGTCCTTAGGGAAGCACGACCTGATCATCAGGTTCCTGAGAGGCACCAGGAGGCTGAATCCCTCCAGACTGCACCTCGTTCCATCATGGGACCTCTCTGTAGGTCTTCAGGGTCTACGGAGAGCCCCCTTTGAGCCTTTGCGGTCAGCTGAGCTTAAGGCCCTCTCCTTGAAGACTGCCCTCCTGACTGTGCTCACTTCCATCAAGAGGGTAGGAGACCTGCAAGCATTCTCTGTCAGCGAAACGTGCCTGGAGTTCGGTCCAGGCTACTCTCACGTGATCCTGAGACCCCAACCGGGCTATGTGCCCAAGGTTCCCACGACCCCTTTTAGGGGCCAGGTAATGAACCTGCAAATGCTGACCCAGGAGGAGGCAGACCCAGCCCTGACGTTGCTGTGTCCGTTGCATGCTTTACGCATCTATTTGGATCACACGCAGAGCTTTAGAGTCTCTGAGCAGCTCTTTGTCTGCTTTGGTGCACAGCAGAAAGGAAGAGCTGTCTCCAAGCAGAGGATCGCCCACTGGCTCACTGACACCATAATTATGGCATACACGCCCAGGACGTGCCGCCCTGGTAGGACTACGAGCCCATTCTACCAGGGGTGTAGCGGCCTCCTGGGCCTTGGCCAGGGGTGCCTCTCTAACAGACATTTGCAGAGCAGCGGGCTGAGCAACACCAACACCTTTGCGAGGTTCTACAACCTCCGGGTGGAACCGGTTTCATCCCGTGAAGTGGCACGCACAAGCAGGTAAGTCCGGGACAGCCAGCCGGGTGTATCGCTTGCACATAGCGCCTTTCACCTCCCCTGAGGGGAAGACGTGCACCGTTAACTCCCAGTAGTGTTCACAAACTGTGTTCCCTGGTTGACTTCCTCCGAGCCCTGTGGCAGTAGAGTTTTTGGAGAGACACACTGCTGGCCCTGTACATGTGCTAACTAAGGCCCATGCAACGTATATCTTCCACTAATTCGTTTCCCTGTTGGCAAACTGCGTCTTCCTTGGACAGAGGCCTCTCTGCCCCAGTCTCCATGCTTGTAGTAAATCCTCCCCCATAGGGTAGGACCTACCATGGGACTTCTCCATATGGCATACTTCTGACATAGCTCGGCAACACCATGTGACGTATTTCCACTTAAATACCCCCCCCCCCCCCGGGCGAGGTGTGGTCTCCGCGGTGTCCACCCCCGACTAGACTTGGTCGGCCCAGTCGGATAATCCCCCTTTTTTTTAGGGAGTGGAAAAAAAGAAGGGGAAAAGATGCCACGACTGGGCTAGCCTGTCTCTATCTTTTGGGTAGTCGACTTGTCCCAAAGGGCTGTTTGACCTTCATAACAGTGTTGGGGGAGGTTACATGTTGGCCTGGTGCGCTGGCTATGAGGCACACAGTGGTCTGCCCATCACACACCGCCAGTTCACGTAACACAGTTCAGCCAGTTGCTGCATTTTGTACAGGGACCCCTAGTGTCACTACATCGACACAACGTCAAGTGAGTGACAGATAGGGAATGTCCTAGTTACTTGCGTAACCTCCGTTCCCTGATGGAGGGAACGAGACGTTGTGTCTCTTCTGCCACAATGCTGAACTACCCGCTGAAATGGCCGGGACCTTGTCTCGGCTCCTCAGCATAAAACTTGAATGAGTGGTTGCATACCAGCTCCTTTTATACCTGTATGTCCGGAGGAGTGGTATGCAAATACCACTCAGAGGTGTCACGGGCTTCCAAGAGTGACCCCTAGTGTCACTACATCGACACAATGTCTCATTCCCTCCATCAGGGAACGGAGGTTACGCAAGTAACCAGGACGTTTCTCATGCTTAATTCCATTAACCCCACTAACTAAGAGTTAATTACAATGAGCTACAAACTTTGTGTCATGGCTAGCATAATTAAAATGAATATTACATTATTCTGCCCTTAAGACTTCTCTGATTAACATCATATATCTTTTAATACAACAGAAGCAGTGAAAGCGAGAAGCATTTAATAATATATATTGCATTACATACATTATGTTATGTTGTGCCCGTGTGCAAAACCATCTGTCAGGAAGTGCTAATTGTGTTTTTAAACAGGTTTTTTTTTTTTTTTTTTTTTTAACTGGTCATGATAGTAGGTAATGTCTGAATGTTTTTAATTACTTAATTTCACAGTGACCAATTACATACAACAGAAAACAACTAACATAGTCTGGATGGGTGAATGTCACCTGCCAAGAACGTTTCCAGTCATATTTTACATGAAAATCATTCAAAAGAAAGAAATAAGAAATTACATTTTGCATAAAAATTTTGTATTATTATTATTTATTTATTTTTATTTTTTTTGCACTGTGACTGTATTTTCATGACAATTAAACAGAAGCTGCTTCTTTGTAGCCAAGACTTTATGTCTATTCAGAAACTGATTTTCAAAAACAAACCTACACAGAAGCCAAGCCAGATTTGTTAGGAAATGTTTCTGATGGATTCTTTCTGTGACCATTTTGAGTATTGCTTATTCATCAGTTTATACAACAATATGTGATAAAACTTTGAACTAATATGTTATCTGTTGTTTTTAGGGGTGTGTCTGGTAGATCCATGTGTGACACAAATCTAATTTTGTTACCGTTATGAATCTCATTTAACACTAATGCATCTGAGATTGTTTCTCTTTCACAGTGTTGGTGCAATATGAGAACGTGCTCTCTTATAAGGTCATGGAGTGTGGTGCTGTAATCACATTTTAGATACATTGAAGAGCACTGAAATGTTTTCTTGAGAAAAAGTGAGAGATAAAATATGAGCTTCCGTGGGATGAGACTGCCCCTAAAGAACAAACACAGTACTGCAATAGACACAAGGCAGAGAAGACAGTGGGCAAAATGATGACAATTTGGTTTGAAGACATACATAAATACAGATCTATGCGATTCAGTAACATTTGCTTCATGTGTGGTAATTTTTTTTTTTTTTTAAAGGCTTCCTGAAGGGGTTTAAACTTGTTTATAGTGAGTCCTGACATGGAACACTCTTAAATTGACCTTACACATAAAGACATAAAGGAAAAGTATATTTTACTGTTGGGTCATACATCCCAATCGATATACTGTAGACTGAAATAAATGATGCAATGAATAGAACAGATATTTTATACGCAGACTGATTATTGACACATGGACAAAACAACCCTACAGAGGTGGGGAAAAAATAAAGTGAATAAATAAAGTAAAACATAATAATAATAATAATAACTATTATTATTATTATTATATAAATTATTATTTGTCTAAAAACAAGTTTATGTACAGTCTCAATAAATTATTTTGTTATTTTATTATCAATTACTTTTGTGTAACTTCCTTCATTTTTTCTTTTTTTTTTTCCACAAAATGTTTTTCGATCACCATCAGATACAAAAACCTGTATTGTCATGTCAAATATTTCTTATGAATATTGACAAATTTTAGCATTCACACTGATGAATGATTGAATTGATATTTCAGGATGATTTCAAAATAATTTATATTTCCATCTTTTGAATTGTCACTGTTGACAAATCAACCGTATATTTTGCATATTGCTGTAACAAACTCTGTAGTGTTTGTTTTGGACTTTTGTTTTGGCATGTCCCTTATTTTGAAATTCTTGTATAGTGCTCTTGTTTTCTCCGTGTTTCCTATAATTGCTCCCAGGTGTGTCTTGTTAATTAGTCTTGTTAACTTTGTTTAGTCTTGTGTATATAATGCCCTCATGTTTCTTGTGTCTTTGTCAGTTCTTATCGTTTGATGGATGTGTGTAGTGTGAGTTTTCAGTTCTAGTTTTTTTTTTTTTTCTTTTTTTGTTTCATCTATGTCTTGTTTTAAGTTATATTATAATTATTTATGAAACTGCATTTGGATCTACACCCTTGCTCTCCGAGACTCCATTACATTACAGAAGAACTGACCAACAATGGATCCAGCAGTAGAGCTCCTTTGCCTCGCCCCATAGAGGAAAATATGTCTGACTTTTGTGAGCTGTCCAATCTGCTGAACTGGGACGAGGTAGCGCTAAAGGACATATTTAGGCATGGACTTGAAGAGCCCACCTGATCTGATATGCCAGGTGGCAGAGTGGGATGGTCTCTGGCATAATTTACTGACATTGCTATGTACTTAGAAGGATCAGATCTTACAGTGGGTGAGATGCCTGAGTCGATGCTTGAGTCGATGCCTGTGATCTCCAAGAAGAGGAAAAAAATAGGGAGAAATGCTGTAGTAATCTTGGAGCCGCCAGAGGCTCCTGCAGCTCCCTATTCTCCAGAAGTGGCCTTTACTCACTCTGCAGCCACTCACCCAGAGGTGGCGGAGGTCCCAGTCACAGCGGTGGTCTCAACCTCGGTGGTCCTAGTTCCGGTGGTGCCAGTGGTCTCAACCCTGTTGGTCCCTGCTCCAGTGGTCTCAACCTTGGTGGTCCCTGCTCTGAAGGTTCTGGTGGTCTCAAACTCAGTGGTCTCAGCTTTGGAGGTCTCAGCTTTGGTGGTCTCAACATTGATGGTCCCCACCTCGGGGGGTCCAGCTGACCACACCCTCTACATCGGCAGTTACTCTTATGCTCTCAGCGTCCATGCCTTCCACAGACCCCGAGCCAGCATCCACAGCCATTTCACCCCCTGAGCCTCCGCCTGCTGCGGCCTCGCCCCCTGTGCCTCCTGCTGCTCCGTCTCCTGGGTCTCCTTGTACTTTTCTCCCTAATACCTTGAACTCTGAATTCTCTGAACCTTCTGCATCCCTTAGTTCTTTTAACTCTGAATCCTCTGAGCCCTCAGAGTCCCCAGCTGCCCTGACCTATGGGCCCTCTGAATCTCCTGTTGCCTGGACCCTGCCAACCTCTCCTGGACATCCACATGGTCCACCCTGTTCATTTAAACTAAATGAAAATCTAATTAAAATAATGTGGTCAAAAAAATTTAATATTATTTATCTGCCCAAATTCAAATATTTTACCCTCTCCAAATTCTCTTTTGCAGTGACTTAAAAATCACTCTATGACAACAGGTGGAAATTACTAAAATAAATTAGATCATGAATAAAATTGTAGATATAATAATTGAAAATTGAACCATGACCTTTAGAAAATTGAACACAAATCTTAATTTTTTTCATTTCATAACAGTTCATTTGATGTTCCACTTTATTTTCAGAGTTTGCACATTAACTTTATTACCACTTGCTGCTGGAATTTGCAAACTGCAAATGCAGGTACTGATTTTAGACTAAGCTGAAAACAGGCGTGCTTCTGAAAAGTCTTAGCACACTGACCAATTTCTCAGGACGATAGCAAATTGCGCTCTGCGCACAATCTGGATACGGTAGCAGAATACGGTTATCAGTCCTGTTTAAGAGTATTACAGATATGATGACACACAGTTCCATTATAAACAAGTGTGACAATCGCATTATATAACAGAAGTGACTCCCTTACATTTTCAGGACTCACACCTGTAGATATATGTGAGATGAGCCCATCGCATGAATAGGAAAGCTTGTCTTCAGT
Source organism: Myxocyprinus asiaticus (assembly GCF_019703515.2). Lineage (NCBI taxonomy): Eukaryota > Metazoa > Chordata > Actinopteri > Cypriniformes > Catostomidae > Myxocyprinus > Myxocyprinus asiaticus. The sequence goes on along the minus strand of NC_059383.1, from coordinate 4,474,527 downwards.
TATTCGTTCATACAGACAGTATTTGAGCCACTACTGAGCTGTTGTATGAACAGGATGATTCAAGAGTCACACCTGTAAGTAAATAAAGTTGTCAGTCATACACACTGACTGTATGACACATAGCGTAATATATATTTGTATTTTGCCAATGTTTCCTGCTTTAAAGGGCTCATGATGAAAACTGATGCCCATCTGTAAAAGAACTTAAGGCTTGCAATGAAATAAGTAGAATATATCCTGGTGTGTCATCCTTCAGTTTCATTCTGTTTGTACTGATGCATCAAGAATAAATGATGAGAGCTGTTTTGTGCACTGCGGTCTCAGAAACTTGGCTTGTTACAAGTTTTTTGTGGTGCTTGGAGAAGTTTACAGAGAAATCAAAGGAAAAGGCTTTAGATGGCTGAGAGTTGCTTGCATTTGGTTGGAAGGGGGAGTAGAAAGAGGGAGCAATATCTGTCTCTGCCATCATTGTTTGTGCCTGACAAACACCACATGCATGAGCATAACACTAGACCCTTATGTAAGTGTTGAGTGTTGGGAGAGGAGCCATTGGGTGGAAAATAGAGTCTGTTCATAGCTGTTTCCTTTGAGAAACAAACATGTCTTCCTGAAGGGGGCATTTACCGCCCTTACTAGCCGGATTGTTTCTTTTGCAATCTGGTCTCATAGAATCGCATTACTTTACCTATATTTTTGCTAAATTATTTTTACATACCTTGTAAGTTTCATGGCAGTTTCCTGGTGAAATGAACACTAGAGGCGCTACAACACCAATGACTTTATTTGCTTTTAAAGACATCACAAGCAAAAAACCAGATTATCAGTTCATAAGCATTTACTTTTCACCCGGTTTCTCACACAATGCTACATTAAACACTTTTGCTGTAGTGCACGAATTGTAAGGCGATACATTTTAACATTTGCATTACATAACCAACTATTTACAAGCTTGTTCGGATAAGATCAAGTTGCATGGTAGATCATAGAGCATTACACTTGTGAATGCAAACGAGTCCAAAAGAGCATGTGTGTCAACACGTGAGCTGAAACAGAAGCACAACAATATGACATAGTTGTATTTCACACATTTCACTTAGAAACTGCCGCAATATGTGTCATTAACCACGTCTTATAATAATAATAAAAAAATATATAGCCACAGTCACATAATTTGATTTTTTTATTTTTATTTTATTTTTTATTTTTTTATTGGAAACACATATGTAAATGAAAAAGTAAGTCTATTAATTTCAAAGACTGGTACCTGAGATACAAATAGATCTAGAAAATGATTAAATAAAATGCTCTATACTGAATCACAAACAACTGTGATTGGTCCATCTTTTTTTCCAACAAATAATGGTGTAGTGTGAAAGAACTACTATAAGGAAGCCATTTGTTGGTTGATTTTCTCGTAAACTAAACTCTGAAAACAAACAATGTTCGTTTTAGTTACAATGTTCCCTTCGGACGGCTGTTGAAGGGCCCCCCTTCCACGCTGGCCCCCAGTGTGGCTGCACACCCTGCACTCCCTGTTGTAACACCACTGGTTAGTGTACTTGTTAACCAAGCTGATAAATATGTCAGTGAAGAGATGAAATATGAGACAAGTGATTTTTGAAGAAAACGCAGAAAAATCAATGTAAAGATCACTTGTAAGCAGAATATTTTTATTGGCCATCATAAAAAAAAAAAGCTGTCGTTTTGACAAATTATGCAAAGCAATATTATTTAATTGTGTGAATTTAGTATACATAAAATGTTATCTATGAAATAAGCCTCAGAAAGACAAAGAAGGCTGCCATTTTATTTAAAAAATACCCAAGTCCACAGTGCTAAAAGTGCCCAAAGTTGAAGAAACATCTGTTTATTTTAGCAATTCTGTTTGGTGGTGCTAGTGCCGCAGAAAAAACTCCCTTCAGCTTTAATAGTTTCTGTAGAACTACTGTTTGTTAACTCGTAGTGTAGCTAACTATGCCGTATGCCCACCTATCTTTTTAGGATTTTGCATATGCCCACCTAAAATAAGTGATGATACTTATGGCCGTCAGTACAACGAGTAGGCTTTTGACCCAGAACGTTTTCAATCTAATAACACGATGCAGCAGCACCATTGAGTGAACTATTATTATTAGTAATATTATTATTATTTTATAAAGTGTAAAGAGATTTTCTCTAAACATGCATGGAGCAGCGGGAGGTGGGAGCGCAACTGATAGCACAGGCAAGACAGACAGTCCAACAAAGCTGTTCCACCAATCAGAATGTTCATTTCTGAAGCAACTGGATATTTGCTAACGAATCATATTTTCCATTTCAGTAAGGGGTGGGACATTTCCAGTGTCTATTGCTGATTTTATATATATATATATATATATATTATACACTACCAATACTGTTTAAAAAGCATCCCAGGGTGATACCTCAAGAAGTTGGTTGAGAAAATGTCAAGACTACATGTCTGCAAATTCTAGGCAAAGGGTGACTACTTTGAAGATGATAAAATATAACACAGTTTTGATTTATTTTGGATTTTGTTTAGTCACAACATAATTCACATAGTTCCATTTACGTTATTTCATAGTTTTGATGACTTTATTATTATTCTAAAATGTGAAACAAATTCCAGCCCATTTTGGAGGCATCTGTCATGACCACGACGCGGCTGGAGAACATTTCTAGAGGAACACCTGCCCGTAGAAATGAGAGGTCGGTCCAAGGGCTGAAAAGACAGGTGACAGACCGGTGTGATGACCACGCAATGTGTCCCGTGGCGCCAAGATCAGCCAGTCGCCGAGATAGTTGAGAATGCGGATGCCCAATTCCCTTAGCAGGGCAAGGGCTGCCTCTGCGACCTTCATGAAGACACGAGGGGACAAGGACAGGCCGAAGGGGAGGACCTTGTACTGGTATGCCTGGTCCTCAAAGGCAAACCACAGGAAGGGTCTGTGTCGAGGTAGGACCGAGACGTGGAAGTACGCGTCCTTCAGGTCTACCACCGCGAACCAATCTAGATGTCGGACGCTCGCTAGAATGCATTTTTGTGTCAGCATCTTGAATGGGAGTCTGTGTAAATCCTGGTTCAGTACACGCAGGTCCAGGATTGGTCGCAACCCACCACCTTTCTTTGGTACGATGAAGTAAAGGCTGTAGAACCCTTTCCTCATCTCGGCTGGAGGGACAGGCTCTATCACGCCCTTGCACAGGAGGGTCGCGATCTTCGCACGCAAAGTAGCGCCATTCTCGCCCTTCACCAAGGTAATGCGGACACCGCTGAAGTTGAACTCGCGCTGAGACGAGCCGCCGGTCTCGTGCGAGAGCCTGATCGGGCAAACAAGCGTGCTGGGGAATGGAAGGTCCGTGGGGGGATACCCGGCGGAGGTGGTCCCACTGATGTCCCTAAATCGCCCCCAGTGCTAACCAACACAGCCTCAAACCCATAAGTAGAAGGACCGGTGCGGGGAGCCGCTGGGGTGGCTTGCTTTCTTACGAAAGCAAGCCGCAACCGCAACGATGCCATGGTCATGTTCTCGCAATGACTTATCCACGAACGATGTCTCCGCATGGGCAGTGCCCAGAAATGTAAGACAGTGATCATGGCCATCAGATAATGACCGCAACCAGGAATAACACACAAACGGAAAGGCGTCTTTAAAAAGACGTTCAGTGTGTGCCGCTCTTTCAGATATAATATACTCTTTTAGAATATACTCTTTTAAATATTCTGCCAAAGCGCCCAGGGGCGTTCTCTGCAAACTACAGATGCAGAGGGAGAGAAGCCACTGAAATGCGGCATAAAATTCAGCAGAGAGAGGTGAATGAAGTCGCCGGATGAATTCAGCTCAATGAATGAACCGCTCGGCTCCGAAGAGAAAATCTGAATGAGTAGTTGCATACCAGCTCCTTTTATACCCGTATGTCCGGGGGAGTGGCATGCAAATTCCACTCGCCAATTCTCATTGGACTTTTTTCAAAAAAGCAGAGGTGTTTGGGGCTCCCAAGAGTGACCCCTAGTGTCACTACATCGACACAATGTCGAGTGAGTGACAGATAGGGAACAAAATACTTTTAGATAAAAAGGCAAGCATGAGCAGCCATTTAATTAGTATTTAGTCAATTACTGTTTTAATGACCAATACTGGTGTATTTGTGACCGTGAGATCCGCGTACACGGCCGGTGCGAGACTCTCTAGCGAATGAACGAGTACAATATAAAATAGTTAAATATGATGATCAAATGTTAAACCAAATTTAATAATAATAATTAAGATTGGAACATTAATATATCCTTGGAAACTTTTATAATTGGAGTCAGTTAAATAAACGTGGATCATAAAACGAATAAAATAGTTATTTAATTGGAACAAAATAACTTAAACTGAATGCGCATGATAAGACAGAACGCACAGGTGATCTTCAGCCACGCCATTGGATGCCGTCCTTGGGCTAGTGGGTGGCCCCTTATATATATATATATATATATATATAACTCAGCAAAAAAGAAATGTCCCTTTTTCAGGACACTGTATTTTAAAGATAATTTTGTAAAAATCCAAATAACTTTACAGATCTTTATTGTAAAGGGTTTAAACAATGTTTTCCATGCTTGTTCAATGAACCATAAACAATTAATGAACATGCACCTGTGGAACGGTCGTTAAGACACTAACAGCTTACAGAAGGTAGGCAATTAAGGTCACTGTTATAAAAACTTAGGACACTAAAGAGACCTTTCTTTTAGTGTTTTTCAGAGTCAGTAGAAAGATGCCTAGGGTCCCTGCTCATCTTCATGGAGGCATAAGGACTGCAGATGTGGCCAATAAACTGCAATGTCCATACTGTGAGATGCCTAAGACAGTGCTACAGGGAGACAGGAAGGACAGCTGATCATTCTCGCAGTGGCAGACCACACGTAACAACATCTGCACAGGATCGGTACATCCGAATATCACACCTGCGGGACAGGTACAGGATGGCAACAACAACTGCCCGAGTTACACCAGGAATGCACAATCCCTCCATCAGTACTCAGACTGTCCACAATAGGCTGAGAGAGGCTGGACTGAGGGCTTGTAGGCCTGTTGTAAGGCAGGTCCTTACCAGACATCAATGGCAACAACGTCACCTATGGGCACAAACTCACCTTCACTGGACCAGACAGGACTGGCAACCAGGGGTGATGGTCAGACTCGCGTTTGTTCATCAAAGGAATAAGCGTTACACCGAGGCCTGTACTCTAGAGCAGGATCAATTTGGAGGTGGAGGGTCCATCATGGTTTGGGGCGGTGTGTCACAGCATCATCGGACTGAGCTTGTTGTCATTGCAGGCAATCTCAAAGCTGTGCGTTACAGGGAAGACATGTATGAATGGGGTAAGCATTCATACAATGCTTGTTTGTGGGACAGGACTTTTATTTGCACTCTTTGTATGATGGACTTTAATAATCGAAGCTCATATAATCGAATAATAGGTCCCATCTTTGTCAGCATGATGTGTGGTATAGCTGAAGGTGGATCCGGGGTAGAGGCTGAAGACCCCTCATGGTGTACCAAGCTCCATAGCACCTACCAGTCCTCCGCTTGAGCCTGGATGAACGCCTGGAACTGCTGCTCCTGTTTCATATGTAGCTCAAGCAGAGACTGATGTTGGGCTTGTTGGATGCTGGCAAGGGTATTGAATACTTCGGCCAGCGTCGAGGACTCCATTACGGCATTTTCTTCCTCCTAATCCCTGGCACCACTGTGATAAGTCTTTTGCTCTCTTTGTGAAGGAGGAAGTGAGAGCACTTTTCAGTGTCACAAAACAGGGTTTGCTTTTCAGCAACCAAAGCACACACACAACTCAGCTGCATGCATCTCTCTGTCTCTCCTCCGGCGGTCTGGATTGCCCTTTTATCCCTCTCCAGCTCTCACTAAAACACAAAACAGCTGTTAGAGATAATTTCCCCACAGGTGTCAATCCTTACCGCTCTTCCCCTCCCGGCCTCACTCTCCACCGATGTCACTCAGCCACGCCCACATCACCAGAGGTAGCTTCCTAAAAATAAAGAAAACTAACCACATAGACAAGGTAAAATATGATTTTTTTCTATATTTCTATAACAAATTTTCTAGAATTTTGGCTCCAGCTTGTGTTTACACAGAAGGCTCCTCTGCAATTATGCCAGGAATATCTCTGGATCAAAGCCCAGTGTGAATGAGGTTTTAAATTGAGAGACCAAGGGACAGGGAGTAAGCAGTGCTGCCCAAGAATGCACACATTAGCTTTCGAGGGGGTGTACTGTTGCATTCAGGAGGTCTGTGGCAAATTATAACACTAGAGAATATGGATTGTAAAAAAGATAAAATGCAGAGACTCACATTTCCACTGTAAGTACTTTGCATTTTACACATAAAAATTAGCAAAGGATTTTCATGTAAGCTACGTTTCTCACTTCTCACAACAGCAAGAATTTGTTCTGAAATACAATTTTGTGAAACTCAGAACCCAGTGAATTTAAGGTCATTTTTATTTGTAAGTATAGCGCTATTCACAATACACATTGCTTTAAAGTATCTTTATAATTTATTATTGTAAATTATGCAGTAACAGATCATGGTGCTGTGATGTCTAAAAAGTCCTCATTGTGTGGTTTAAATAAAAAAAACGATTGAAAATCATGTCTTGAAAAATATTGTCCACTCATAGCATTACCACATGCATACAAGCACTGTTCTATTTGAAGACAGTAAATGAAAAGAAAATAAGGCCCATTTTCTGTGTTATTGACTGTAACTAATAACCAGTCTTTTTATTTTATTTTTTTATTTTTTATTAAAGACACAAAGAAAAATAGTTAGAATAGCTTATATTTGCTGGAAAGATATCAGAAATGTATTTTCATGGATATGGTAACACAGTATATACTACATTCCAGTGTGTCCACCTTGATGCTCAACCATAGCTGGAAGAACTTTAAACAGTCTACTTATGTACTTGTTGCATTCCGTTTCTATAAGTTTTTCAAACCAGAATTTATAAATGGGAGCAATTAAGTCAGACATAGTAGTTGGCTTTGTTTCTTTCCAAATAAAGTCCCTCAGAGCATGCCAAACCATCGCAATGGGATTCATTATCAGGGGATTCTGCTGGAGTCTTAACCCAGTTTATACCCTCTGCAGCAATAACTCTGCTTGCAGTGGTGTGCTTTGGGTCATTGTTCTGGAAGAAACGGTGGTGGTCTCTGAAGTTTTCCATAATGTATGGAGCGGCAGTTTCTTTTATAATAGCATCTTCAAAGAAAGTCCTGTCGATTATCCCTTCAAAGATTACAATAGGTCCTGGTCCCAGTCTGGATGTTGCCACCCAAGCATGAACTTTTAGTGGGTGTTTCGGCTTTGGTTTGGAAACATATCTCCCACTCTTACAAAATGACATGGTGGAAAAGTGACCAAAGGTACCGTGGTTCCCTTTCTGTCACTCACTCAATGTTGTGTCGATGTAGTGACACTAGGGGTTACACTTGGGAGCCCCAAACACCTCTGCTTTTTTGAAAAAAGGGCAATGGGAATTGGTGAGTGGAATTTGCATGCCACTCCCCCGGACATACGGGTATAAAAGGAGCTGATATGCAACCATTCATTCAGATTTTCTCTTCGGAGCCGAGCGGTTCTATGCATTGAAGCTGAATTCATCCGCGAGTTCATTCACCTCATCTGCTGGATTTTATGGCGCATTTCAGCGGCTTCTACCCCTCTGCACCCGTGGAGTGCAGAGAATGCTCCTGGGCGCTTCGGCAGAATAACAAAAGAGTATATTCTAAAAAAAAAAGAGTTTATTTTCATTCTAAATGAGCGGCACACACGGAACATCTTTTTAAAGATGTCTTTCCGTTTGTGTGTTATTCCTGGTTGCGGTTGTTATCTCTCCACTTCTGAATGGCCACGATCGCTGTCTTACGTGTCTGGGCGCTGCCCACACGGAGACATTGTTCGTGGATTGGTCTTGTCCTCATTGCAAGAACATGACCATGGCAACGTTGCGGTCGCAGCTTGCATTCGTAAGAAAGCTACGGGTATGAGGCTGTGCTGGTTAGCACGGCCTCATACCTTTGGGGACATCAATGGGACCACCTCTGCCGGGTATTCCCCCACAGACCTCCCATTCCCCAGCACACTCGCTTGCCCTGGTTGGGCGCTCAGACGAGACCGACGGCTCATCTCAGGGCGAGTTCGACCTCTTGTTTGGAGCCCGGGAAGAAGATGAGTTATTGAGCGCAGCATCGGAGAGCGGGCTTGTCCATTCGGACGCAGAGGCTTCGACTGGGCTTCCTGCTTTGGGAATGGCTTTCCTTCCTGCAGAAGAGGCTGGATGGGCGGCTGTCCCCCTCCACCTTGAAGGTGTATGTAGTCGCTATTTCGGCTCATCATGATGCAGTAGATGGTAAGTACTTGGGGAAGCACAACTTGATCATCAGGTTCCTGAGAGGTGCTAGGAGGTTGAATCCCTCCAGACTGCGCCTCGTCCCCTCGTGGGACCTCTCTGTAGTCCTTCAGGGTCTACAGGGAGCTCCCTTTGAGCCCTTGGAGTCAGCTGAGTTTAAGGCACTCTCTTTGAAGACTGCCCTCCTAACTGCACTCACTTCCATCAAGAGGGTAGGGGAACTGCAGGCGTTCTCTGTCAGTGAATCATGCCTGGAGTTCGGTCCGGGTTACTCTCACGTGATCCTGAGACCCCGACCGGGCTATGTGCCCAAGGTTCCCACGACCCCTTTTAGGGATCAGGTGGTGAACCTGCAAGCACTGCCCCAAGAGGAGGCAGACCCAGCCTTGGCATTGCTGTGTCCAGTGCGAGCTTTACGCATCTATTTGGATCGCACACAGAGCTTTAGAAGCTCCGAGCAGCTCTTTGTCTGCTTTGGTGGACAGCGGAAAGGAAGCGCTGTCTCCAAACAGAGAATCGCCCACTGGATCATTGATGCCATCACGATGGCATATCAGGCTCAGGACATGCCACCCCCTGCGGGGTTACGAGCCCACTCTACCAGGAGTGTGGCGGCCTCCTGGGCCCTGGCCAGTAGCACCTCTTTGGCAGACATCTGCAGAGCAGCGGGCTGGGCAACACCCAACACCTTTGCGAGGTTCTACATTCTCCGGGTTGAGCCGGTCTCGTCCCGTGTATTGGCAGGCACGAGCAGGTAAGTTTCAGGACAGCAGGCCGGGTGTACCACTTGCGCATAGTGCCTTTCCCCTCCCTTGAGGTGAAGATGTGCGCTCTTGACTCCCAGTCATGTTCACAGACTGTGATCCCTGGATGACTTTCCTCCTTAGCTCTCTAGCAGTAGAGTTTGTGGAGGAACTCGCTGTGGGCCCAGTACGTACGCTAATGAGACCCTGTACTGAGGTAGGTGCTCCACATGTGCTGGTTCCCCGAAGGCGACCCCATATGATATCTTCCGCTAAATCGTTTCCCCGTCGGTGAACTGTGTCTTCCTGGGGCAGAGGCCCCTCTGCCCCTGGTCGCCATGCTTTGTAGAAACACCTCCCCCTTCGGGTAGGACCTACCATGGGACCTCTCCACATGACATACTTCCAAAAAGACTCGGTAAGACCATGTGACATATTCCACTCAACATACACCCCCCTCTTTTTGGGCAGGGTGTGGTCTCTGCGGTGTCTTCCCCTTGGGAGGGACACCCCCGATGTAGACACTTATGGCTCCCAGTTGGTTAACAAATTCCACTCTTTTTGGGGAGAAAAGAGAGGAAAACAGGCCTCGGCTGGGCTAGCCTGTCCCTATTGTTGGGCAGTCGACTTGTTCCTGAAGGAACGTTGACGCTCATAAGGGCGTTGGGGGAGGTTACACGATGGCCTGGTGCGCTGGCTATGAGGCACACAGTGGTCTGCCCATCTCGCACTGCCAGTTCACGTAAGTTCAGCTAGTTGTGGCATTTTGTATAGGGACCCCTAGTGTCATTACATCGACACAACGTCAAGTGAGTGACAGATAGGGAATGTTACGGTTACTTTCGTAACCTCCGTTCTCTGATGGAGGGAACAAGACATTGTGTCCCTCTTGCCACAATGCTGAACTACCTGCTGAAATGGCCAGGACCTGGTCTCGGCTCCTCAGCACAAAACCTCAATGAGTTTTGCATACCAGCTCCTTTTATACCCGTATGTCCGGGGGAGTGGCATGCAAATTCCACTTGCCAATTCCCATTGGCCTTTTTTATTAAATCAGAGGATGTGTTTGGGGCTCCCAAGAGTGACCCCTAGTGTCATTACATCAACACAACGTCTTGTTCTCTCCATCAGGGACCGGAGGTTACGAAAGTAACCATGATGTTTCTTCAGTGAAAATAACGTCATGAAACATTTCCTTCTCGTCGATCCATTTCTGGGTTTGTTGGAGACATATCTCTTTGTTTATGTTTCTGATCATGGGACAATGTTTGATTTTCCTGTACTTTCAACCTAGTCTTTGCCTGATCCTTCGAATGGACTGATGTCCACTCCATTGTCACGCCAGAACTGTTTTTTCAACTTACTGCCAGTTCATCATTACAGCTGGTCATGTTGTCTATGGTTACGATAATGTCACTAAAATCAAGGACAGAAGATTGAATAAATATTTTGCACTTAAGGCACAACCAACATATGCCATTTTGGCAACACACTTATTAGCGTAATATTGTATGAAGTGGGTAACTTATTTAATTTACAAGGTTTATGTATGCTAGATGTCTGTTCTTTGTAATGTCTTCTAATGGTAATGGAATTTAGATGGTGGTGTATTTCTCGAGTGGATCTTCCAGCATACCACATCTTCCTGATGTTGTTTGGGAATGCAGTTTGTTGATCTTGATAATTTTTAAATACCTTTACAAGTGGATGATCTGTATTTATCCATACAGGTGTCAAGTGATCATTGGGGGAGGGGACAATCAGTGAGAATGTGTTGTAGATAGGCCTATAGCAGACACGAATTAAGAATATTAACTAACCCCTTTAATCCCATTCAATCACCTGTTACAATTGTGACCAAATGGTGCAAATAGTCACATGACCAGACCCATTTAATTACACTGTGCTCCTCTAAAGAAGTGTGCGTTCCATTCAGAAGTGATCATTCCTATGCCCTATTCCATTTGAAGACTTTACCATCCACTCTGAGCTTTGAAAAGCTAAAAGTTATGGGGCGAGATGCAGGACCGGATTTGCGGGGTTGAAAATATTAGAGCACCCTCAATTGAATACGTAAGCTTGATAATACTGTATATTGGCAAAGCATATTTCCTTGAATCCTGGCGAACACACGCAAAAAAAATCCCTGCATCAAAACTAATAAACATGTATGATCTTACAGATCAGTGTGTCCTAATTTGCAGGCACAGCATTCTACTTTAATGCCTTCATTGTACAGTTGATCATTTGATTGGTAAATATTTCCGCTCTTGCATAGAGAATTTCATAGTGGAATTATCTCACTTAATTGACTGCCTGTTGCTTTCGATATGTGCTTCGGGATAAAGTGGCACATAACTGCTGGTCAGTTTCCCAAAGCCAAATCCACACCTTAACAATAAGTGAAACTTAAAAAACGGACTCTAGATTAGTGGTTGTGTATAACATCTTCCGACATCGCTTGCTGCATTAATGCACAGAGAAAAAAGCCATAAATGTTTGTACATTAGAAAACAAACTTTTCTTAAACAAAGGCAGTGTAATTCTTTAATTAAATAATTTGATTTGTTTTGGGATCATTAAACAGGATTTCATCTAACACACACACACACACACACACATACACACACACATATATATATATGTACACTACCGGTCAAAAGTTTTGAAACACTTGACTGAAATGTTTCTCATGATCTTAAAAATCTTTTGATTTGAAGGCGTATGCTTTTATGGTTAAAATTTGTATTGATTTTCCAAAGCAAAGAAAAACAAAACATATATACCATGAATCAACATTAACTCCCACTACTTCCCCTCCCCAATCAAGAATCCCACCCAACCCCAAACGAACATCCCAGTGGTCTTACATAAGTATACACATATACAGAGAATAAAATAATAATAAAAAAAATAATATATACAGGTGCATCTCAATAAATTAGAATGTCGTGGAAAAGTTTATTTCAGTAATTCAACTCAAATTGTGAAACACGTGTATTAAATAAATTAAATGCACACAGACTGAAGTAGTTTAAGTCTTTGGTTCTTTTAATTGTGATGATTTTGGCTCACATTTAACAAAAACCCACCAATTCACTATCTCAAAAAATTAGAATACATCATAAGACCAATAAAAAAAACATTTTTAGTGAATTGTTGGCCTTCTGGAAAGTATGTTCATTTACTGTATATGAACTCAATACTTGGTAGGGGCTCCTTTTGCTTTAATTACTGCCTCAATTCGGCGTGGCATGGAGGTGATCAGTTTGTGGCACTGCTGAGGTGGTATGGAAGCCCAGGTTTCTTTGACAGTGGCCTTCAGCTCATCTGCATTTTTTGGTCTCTTGTTTCTCATTTTCCTCTTGACAATACCCCATAGATTCTCTATGGGGTTCAGGTCTGGTGAGTTTGCTGGCCAGTCAAGCACACCAACACCATGGTCATTTAACCAACTTTTGGTGCTTTTGGCAGTGTGGGCAGGTGCCAAATCCTGCTGGAAAATGAAATCAGCATCTTTAAAAAGCTGGTCAGCAGAAGGAAGCATGAAGTGCTCCAAAATTTCTTGGTAAACGGGTGCAGTGACTTTGCTTTTCAAAAAACACAATGGACCAACACCAGCAGATGACATTGCACCCCAAATCATCACAGACTGTGGAAACTTAACACTGGACTTCAAGCAACTTGGGCTATGAGCTTCTCCACCCTTCCTCCAGACTCTAGGACCTTGGTTTCCAAATGAAATACAAAACTTGCTCTCATCTGAAAAGAGGACTTTGGACCACTGGGCAACAGTCCAGTTCTTCTTCTCCTTAGCCCAGGTAAGATGCCTCTGACGTTGTCTGTGGTTCAAGAGTGGCTTAACAAGAGGAATACGACAACTGTAGCCAAATTCCTTGACATGTCTGTGTGTGGTGGCTCTTGATGCCTTGACCCCAGCCTCAGTCCATTCCTTGTGAAGTTCACCCAAATTCTTGAATCGATTTTGCTGGACAATCATAAGGCTGCGGTTCTCTCAGTTGGTTGTGCATCTTTTTCTTCCACACTTTTTCCTTCCACTCAACTTTCTGTTAACATGCTTGGATACAGCACTCTGTGAACAGCCAGCTTCTTTGGCAATGAATGTTTGTGGCTTACCCTCCTTGTGAAGGGTGTCAATGATTGTCTTCTGGACAACTGTCAGATCAGCAGTCTTCCCCATGATTGTGTAGCCTAGTGAACCAAACTGAGAGACCATTTTGAAGGCTCAGGAAACCTTTGCAGGTGTTTTGAGTTGATTAGCTGATTGGCATGTCAAAATATTCTAATTTTTTGAGATAGTGAATTGGTGGGTTTTTGTTAAATGTGAGCCAAAATCATCACAATTAAAAGAAACAAAGACTTAAACTACTTCAGTCTGTGTGCATTGGATTTATTTAATACACGAGTTTCACAATTTGAGTTGAATTACTGAAATAAATGAACTTTTCCACGACATTCTAATTTATTGAGATGCACCTGTATATATATACACATACACACATATACACACACACATATATATATATATATATATATATATATATATATACATACATACACATACAATAAACTTACAGCTCTAAACTATACCTCTCTCTCCACAGACCCACTCTGAGAGCCCCCCAAAAACATCAAATATCTACCCCATTTCCCAATAAAAGAATCCCATATCCCCAGCCTTCTACACATTACCTCTTCGAAGGCTGCCACCCTTCCCATCTCCTCGCACCACTACCGAATTGAGGGTGCTCCCACCGACTTCCAACCCCTTAAAACAATCTGCCTGCCTATCATCGTACTGGTGAGGACCCAACTGTTTATGTATTTGTCACCTACGTCGATGACCGCCCCATCACCCAAAACACAGAGTCTGGGGCAAAATGAATGCCCAACACATCACACACACAACACTCTGTACCTTCAACCAAAATTCCTGAATCTCAGCGCACCACCAAAAAACTTGGGCCATGTCTCCATCCTCTGATTGGCATCGCCAGCAGGAGGGTGTGTCTTTAAGACCAAGCCTATACAATTTAGACGGGGTCCAATAGAACTGATGTAAAATCTTGAATTGTATAAGGTGCACCCTTGCATCTCTCAATGCAGTTTTTATGTTTTTTTAAAATCCTAGCCCATTCCCCCTCCTCCAATTCCAGGTTTAAATCTTTCTCCCATAATCTCTTGAGAGTAGTTGAGACTCTGTCCCCAAGACTCTGAATTAATAAGGAGTAATACACTGATGCCTCATGGCCCTTTCCAAAAGCAGAAATCCCCACTCCTAGAGTATCTGCTGCTTTAGGGGGGTGTATGCTACTCCCAAAAATAATACAGAGCAAGTGGCGTAACTGAAGATACCTAAAAAACTGAGATCTGGGGATCCCAATATATTGAACCAAATTTTCAAAGGATCTCATCACACCGCTCTCATAAAGATCACCGAGTGAATTAACCCCCCTCGCAATCCACTCTGACCAACAAAAAGGGGACTTTTTAATGCATAGTTTGTGGTTTAGCCATAGGCTCGAGGCAACATTTAGATAAATATCTGAATTAAACACTCTGGACACTTTTGTCCATACTGAGTGCAAATGTTAAATAACGGGGTGTGATTTAACTTCTCTATTTAGTTTGATGGAAAGGCTTTGCAATGGCAAAATAGGGGCAAGAAGTTCTTGTTCAATGCAGAACCAGGGAGGGGCTCTTTCAGGTGGAAGCGACCAATCAGCCAAATGTCTGAGACCGAATGCATAATAATAAAACAAAATCTTGGGTAGGCCTAGCCCACCTTTGTCAATCGGCATATGTAACTTATTGAAATGTAATCTGGGGCGTTTACCACTCCAAATGAAAGACTTCACTATGCTTTCAAATTGCTTGAAATAAGAGAGGGGGACATCTACTGGGAGAGACTGTAGCAAGTAGTTAAATTTTGGAATACAGTTCATTTTAATAACATTAACCTTCCCAATCATCGATAAATGTAATGAAGCCCACCTGTCTACATCGCTCGAAAACCTTTATATTAAAGGGTCAAAATTAACTGACTAAATCAGTCAAATTTGTTGGGAATAAAATGCCCAAATACTTCATGCCCTGTTTGGGCCACTGGAAGGCTCCTGGCTGGAAGGCCGTTACTGGACAGTACGCGGTCAAAGCCAAAGCTTCGGATTTAGACCAGTTGACTTTGTATCCAGGAGAACTTAGAAAAGGAATGAATAATTCTGTGGAGGCAAAGCATAGATTTAGTAGGGTCAGAGACAAAAAATTAAATATCATCTGCATAAAGCAGAAGCTTATGCACCACGCCTCCCGCCGTCACCCCTGGAAAATCATCCTCCTTTCTTATCACGGCTACTAATGGTTCCAGGGCAAGACAAAACAATAATGGGGAAAGAGGGCAACCCTAACGGGTGCCCCTATCCAAAGTAAAATAATCTGAAATTAATCCATTTGTTTGTACCGCTGCTACAGGGTGTCTATAAAGTAACTTGATCCAACCAATAAACGTACTCCCGAACCCATACATTTCCAAAATCTTAAAAAGATAATCCCATTCTACCATATCAAACGCCTTTTCAGCATCAAGTGAGATGGCAGCGACCGGAGCCTGATCATTCGCCACTAACCACATGATATTGGTGAAACGCCTAATATTATCAGAAGAGCTACGACCCCGAATAAACCCCACCTGATCTTTATGTATAAGAGATGTCATAACTTAATCGGTTAGCCAAAATTTTTACATCTAGCTGGATCAGGGAAATTGGACGGTAACTTTTACACTCGTTTGGATCTTTGTCTTTTTTAAGAATCAGACTGATCCGGGCTTGTGTCATGGTTGGCGTTAGCTTCCCATTCTTTAATGATTCAGAATAGACTTCTAACAAAAGTGGAGCCAGTTCTGTAGCATAAGATCTAAAAAATTCAGCGGCAAAACCATCTGGCCCCGGAGCCTTGCCTGTAGGTAAGGACTTAATTACCTTGTCAAGTTCCTCCAAGGTTAACTCAGAATCAAGAGTTATTTTTTTTTTGCTCATTTGTCAGTTTAGGGAGTTCTAATGGTTCCACAAAGTTTCTAATATCTTCATCAGCAGACGAAGACATGGAACTATAGAGATCAAGATAGAATTATTTAAAGGCATTATTAATATCAATGGCAGAGATAAATATTTCACCACCAGCAGATTTCACTGAAGGAATGGTAGAAAAAGACTCTCTCTGCTTTATATATCTAGCCAAAGCCTTCTTTGTCCCCTGACTCAAAGTATGACTGTCTTGCCCTGATCAAGCAAAACTCCACTTTCCGCGACAAAATAGTATTATATCTGTATTTCAGTCGGGTCAATTCTTTGAGACCATCAGACGACATTCGGCGCTTCAGCTCTGCCTCGACACTTTTAATATTTCCTTCCAACTCCACGAGTTCTCGTGCTTTGGATTTTTTTATGAATGAGGCATACTGTATGATCCGACCCCTAAGAACAGCCTTAAGTGCCTCCCAAGCCACGCCCACAGAATATACTGAGGACCAGCTGGTCTCCATATAGACATTAATTTCAGTCTTTAACATTTGTTGGAAATCAGGATTCTGCAAAAGGGATACATTAAAGCGCCAACTATATGATTTCTTTTTCTCTGTATATGGCAACATCTCTAAGTTCACCAGGGTGTGATCTGAGACTAAAATGTTTCCAATTTAGCAATCCACAACAGATGAAATGAGGGATTCGTCTTTAAAAACTTTTATGGACTGATGAAAAAAATGTATATTCCCTACCAGATGGGTTCAAAAGTCTCCAAATATCTGTAAGACCAAAATTTTTACACATCCTGTGAAGCATCAGTGTTTCTCTAGGGGGTTTACACACTTTTGCTTCACTATGATCAAGGACTGAGTCCATCAAAATATTAAAGTCTCCTCCCGATATTATGTCATGAGGGGTGCCAGCAGCTTGCAACATCCCATCAAGATCTATAAAAAAAGCCCTTAACATCAGGGTTAGGTGCGTAAATATTAGCCAAAATCAACCTTTGCCCCTGAATTTTTCCTAAAACAACAATGACTCTTCCTAATTTATCTTTAATATTTTTGAGACATTTGAATTGTAGATGCTTATTTATCATTGCAATGACTCCCCTGCTCTTACTTGAACCAGCACTAAAGAAAACAGGTCCACCCCATATCTTACCAAATTTTTCAGCTTCCTGCGGGGAAAGATGTGTTTCTTGAAGAAACACAATATCATATTTCTTACATTTAAGAAAATAAATAACCTTCCTTCTTTTTATAGGGTGCCCCAACCCATTCACATTCCACGTGGAGAGAGACAACTTATTCATATTAACATTTGACATATTGATATTATATATATATATATATATATATATATATATATATATATATATATATATATATATAAATTGTGTGTCAAAAACAAGATTACACAGACCACATTTCCCATTAATACAACAATCAAATCCCAAACTTCCCCCCGAACAAAACAAACAGAAAAAAGAAAAATATGCTCATTAACCCTGCGCACGACAGCGCCAACCGGCGTCAATCCCTCAAAACTCAAACAGTCCATGTACGTCTACAAGAACCCCCCGCGACAACTTTGCCATAGGATTATTCAAGTCCATTGTTTCGACAAATTTTGTGAGGCAAAATTACATAACAGAAAATACTTTGTAAACAGACCCCAGCCAACAGGCAGAATAACAGAAAAGACATGTAGATTCATTCACAGAACAGTCTCGAAGGTGTGCTCCTCCACAAAACAAACCCCAGCAAATATAAAGCTGTTCAGCTTCCCCAGACAGACAAACAGTTGTTCAGTGAGCCGGCTGTTATAAGTGCAGCAGATGACGCAATCATTCCACTGTCCCTCAAAAACACTCCACAAAAACAAACTCCAGCCTACAGGAGGCATAAGCACAAAGAACGAACAGATTTATCCACAACTGTCCCGAAGTAGTGTAATTCCACAAAACAAGCTCCAGCTACTAGGCGGAGCCAGGACAAAAAACAAAACCGGCATCCCGGTTCCTCGGATGATCAAGAGCCAAACTAATTTTTTCAAAGCCAAACTAACTCAAAAGTTTCTTGGAGTCATGCCATAAAACAAACTCCAGCCGCTAGGCAGAGCCAACGCAAAAAGAAACAAAAATGGCACCCAGCTTTCTCAGATAATAGAGTTCCTCAACAACGAGGCAGTCCACTAATATAAGAAACATCAAATGGCTTACTCCAATGTATTTATGAAGGAGAGTGCCTGTTTTGGACATGTAAATACTTTGCAACTATTCTTCATTTCTATTCTCAGTTTGGCCGGAAACATCAATGCAAAAGCGATCTTCTGTTGGTGTAAGAGTTTCTTGCATTCACTGAACCGATCGCATTTCTCTCTTGTCGAATTCGCAAAGTCCAGGAACAAGAAAATATTATGGATCTTCCAAGAAAGCTTCCCTTTGCTCCTCGCCTGGCGCAACACAAGATCTTTATCGGATGATCTCAGAAATTTGGCCAGAATCGATCGGGGCCTGTCTCCCTCAGCAGATCTGCGAGCCAGGACTCTGTAAGCTCGCTCGATTTCCAGTTTATGGCCTGTTATGTCGAGCAGACTCGGGAAGACCTCATCCAGGAATTTCACCATATTTCTGCACTCTTCATGCTCAGGAATTCCAACAATTCGTATGTTATTCCTTCGGCTCATATTTTCGAAATATTCCAGTTTTTCCAAAATTAATTCCAAATCTGTTTTGGACACGGGCAGATTAGCGGATAATTCCCTTTCCAATGACTCAAGATAATCGATTAATTTTTCAACTTCTGTCACTCTTGTAAACAACTCAGAGAATTTTGTTTCCATCACCGTAATCGATCGACGTATTACAGCGAGATCCTCCAAGTCAGCAACAACCTTCATCAGCATTACCGAGATGTTGGACAGTTGATGCTGAATTTCTTCTCTCGATGTGCCAACCAAATCGAGTCCCCAGCTCGCAGGGCTGCCAGAGGCCTCAGCTTGAACACGTAAGTGTCTTTTAATGTCTCCAGAGTCTGAGGATTTTGACTTCTTTGCCATGTTACCTCAAAGAGCAAGTATGTAACTGGGCGTATCGAATGTCACCGGATTATAACATGAAAATAATGTAAAAACTAGCAAAGTTCGCAGAGCTCATGTCTCACACGTCTGCTTCTCGCATGGCGTCACGTGAACTTATCCTGAAGGTGTATGCTTAAATGTTTGAAATATATTTTGTAGACAAAAATATAATTGTGCCACCATATTCATTTATTTCATTATAAAACTAAAATGTAATTAAAAAAAAAAAGTTTTTGAAATTAATGACTTGAACCAAATAATAAAGAAAAGCAGCCAATAAGTGCCCAACATAGATGGGAACTCCTTCAATACTGTTTAAAAAGCATCCCAGGGTGATACCTCAAGTAGAGGGTTAAGAAAATGTCAAGAGTACATTTCTGCAAAATCTAGGCAAAGGGTGAATACTTTGAAGATGCTAAAATATAACACAGCTTTAATTTATTTTGGATTTTGTTAAGTCACAACATAATTCCCATAGTTCCATTTATGTTATTCCATAGTTTTGATGACTTTACTAGTATTTGTAACGATGCTGGCTGCTGGCAATGCTGAAAACGTGAAGATGAAGAGAACCCAAGTGCAGTTTATTTACAAAAGTGAAACCAATAACCCTAACTACAAACGTGAAACATAAAACATATACATGAACTTGACTAAATTTAAAACTTGACATAAACATAGCATAGCTTAGCTTAGCTTAGCTGTTAAAACACATCCATATACATTCAATACTTGACCATCGACAATGGCAAACACGAGGGCTTAAATTCAAGACATGGGAGAACATAAACCAATGAACAAACAGAACTGCAACAAGACAATTAAACAATAAACCAATGAAAAGATGACACATGAACATGGAGGGAAAACATGAAATCACATGACAATGGATCACATGACATGAAACAGGAACTAAACTTTTCAAAATAAAAGACATGAATCAACAAAATACACATGACATTATTCTAAAATGTGAAAAGAAAAAAAAAATAATAATAACAATTATAATAAAGAATGAGTAAGTGTTTCAAAACTTTTGACCGGTAGTGTAATATATATATATATATATATATATATATATATATATATATATATATATTGGACAAAATCTCACTTTATGCTGGATGAATATTTTTTATTTGTTAAATCCACAGTTAAACCCCTGCTGTACATATAAAGAGTGCATGCACAACACATGATCGTTTGACGCATATAAAGTCCAGATTCACTTTATGCTGCTTTAAAAAATATCAAGGAAAATCAAAGGGGGCACATGGTATTTACTAATATAATAATTATTATATAATTATCCACAGTCCTTTAGATTGCATACAATTCGTACATATACAATTTTAGGGAATATTAATCAAGCAACAATACTGAAAAAGTGAAAAGCATGCACTGCTCTTTTCTGAATAACTTAATATGTCCTTTAAAACTGAACACAATATTAGGATGAGAAATTGCTAATTTTAATTTACAGACCTAAAGTCTGATAGCATTAAATCAGTAACCTATTAAAGTATCAAATCTAATGTAGCCTAATAATAATTCTGTGGAGACAACTGAAGAACAATTATGAATTTCAATTTCATGGTACCAGTCCAGATTCTGCTTGTGGAAAACGGGACAGCCGCCTCCCAGCAAAAATGAAATTGACATATCCTTATCTAGGTGCAGATCAATGCGAAGTAGAGGGTGCATCTGCATCTGTAACTGTTGTCACCTTGTACTTTTCCGCTGGCAGCAATTTTTCTCAGTGTGCGCTTGTCTTTCAAGAGTTCATTGTATAATGCAGAGCAGTCCAGTCCGAAATTAAGATGTACGAAAAGCATTGCCTTCATGACTGTTACACTGAGTCCAGATTTATCCGGTGTCCACGCTGCATTCATTAATGAGAACACACGCTCCACAGATGCAGATGTCCCAGGCAGGCATAAAACAAACTCCACGACCTTGGCAAGAAGTTGATGGTCTTGCTCTCCAGCTCACGAAAAACATCTGTCCATATCTTAGACATGGCTGTCTTGTTCATGTTCCACTCAGTGATGCGACGAGTGACAATGCTTTTCGTGCAAGCCCACTCATCATTAACATTAAAAAGCAGTTGGATGCCCTGATTGAAGCTGGTGACATGCGAGCAGATGATTTCTTTTGTGTAGTGAGAAACTTTTATTCAGCATCGGTGGATTACCTCCAAAACTGGAGCTGCTCATTGGAGAACACAGAAAAACTTGAGTGGGCCCTACTGAGAGACATCACAGAGTGGAAAGACATTCAGAGCAGCCTCGAACACTTCAACTCCAGAATCCCCACTCTCAATTTGACTGACGAAACCACACTCTTTGATGAGTGGGCTTGGGGGAAAAAATTGTCACTCATTGCATCATTGAGTGGAACATGAACAAGACGGCCGTGTCTGAGAGATGGACAGAAGTTGAGAGCTGGAGAGCAAGACCATCAACTTTGGAGTCGTAGCCAAGGTCGTTGAGTTTGTTTTATGCCTACCTGGGACATCTGCATCTGTGGAGCATGTGTTCTCATTAATGAACGCAGCGTGTTCACCAGATAAATCTCGACTTAGTGTAACAGTCATGAAGGCAATGCTTTTTGTACATCTTAATTTTTTACTGGACTGCTCTGCATTTTACGATAAACTCTTGAAAGACAAGCGCACACTGAGAAAAATTGCAGCCAGCAAAAAGTACAAGGTGACAACAGTTACAGATGCAGATGCACCCTCTACTTCTCATTGATCTGCACCTGGGTAAGGATACATCAATTTCATTTATGCTGGGAGGGAGCTGTCCCGTTTTCCACAAGCAGGAATCTGGTCATCCTAGATCAGGGGTGTCAAACTCGGTTCCTGGAGGGCCACAGTCCAGCAGAGTTTAGCTCCAACCCTAATTAAACACACCTGAAGCAACTAATCAAGGTCTTCAGGAGTGCTTGAAGATTACAAGGAGGCATTGTGGAGCAGGGCTGGAACTAAACTCTGCAGGGCTGCGGCCCTCCAGGAACTGAGTTTGACACCCCTGCCCTACATCATCATAGTTTTAAACATGTTCTTAATAATTTTATAATTTTTTTTTTCATATTTTTTTTTCATGGAATGATTGTCAGAGCAAGGTAAAGCAATGAAATCAATAGGCTACAAAACGGCATTTGAATAAGCAAAACACCGTTGTCAATCAAAGTTTTCTGATAAATCTTTATTGCATTTAGACCTCATTTTAAAATATGTGCCTGCTTCAAATTACCAAATGAAAAGACAGCGAAATGGTTAGGACAACTACTTGAAAATTATTGCAATTCTAAGAATAGATGATAATAACTTGTTAATAGTTCATCAGTCTCCATACAAGCAACAAGCAACATTACGTTGTACAAGTTACAGGGTCTGACATGCCTACAGTGTGTGTGGAAAAAAATAAAAAAAATAAATAAATAAAAAATAAAATAATATATATATATATATATATATATATATATATATATATATATATATATATATATATATATATATATTGAAATATCCCAAGCACCTTTTTTATTCATGTTAGCTACAATAACTAGTTCTGCCAGCCAGGTTAAAACAATGTGCATGAGAAATACTGTAATGCTCCCACAAGATAATGTCGGATTCCCATGTGCCACCTGGAGGATATTGTGAGAAGAAAAACAATGAATTTAAATTCTGAGAAGCCTGCGATTTCACGTGATGAATTTCATGACAGCACATGAAAAAACGTCTTGGTTACTGATGTAACCTCTGTTCCCTGATGGAGGGAATGAGACGTTGTGTCAATGTAGTGACACTAGGGGTTCGATCTTGAGAGCCCCAATTACCTTTGCTTAAAATAGAAAAGGCCAATGAAAATTGGCGAGTGGAATTTGCATGCCACTCTCCGCCCCGGATATATGGGTATAAAAGGAGATGGAGTGCATCACTCATTCAGATTTAGAGAGTCCTGGCCATGTCAGCGGCCGGTTCAGTGCCACAGCAGGAGGGACACAATGTCTCGTTCCCACCATCAGGTAACGGAGGTTACATCAGCAACCAAGACATTCCCTGTCTGTCACTCACTCGATGTTGTGTCGATGTAGTGGCACTAGGGGTTCCTATAGGAAATGCCGCAGGCGCTGAACTGTGTCATGAGGTACGGAAGAGTGAACATGTGCAAGATGCTGCATGCCTCACAGCAAGCACTCTCAACCATGTCGTGACCTTCCAGCAAGTTAGGTAAGGCATCTCTCTAGTCCCGTTAAGGGGGGAGGAGGCACTTACCCAAGTAGGCTACCAGCGGTGCCTTTCTTAATTTGGTGTTAAGCAATCTCCTGCTGAGCACTTTCTAGAATAGCACTGGGAAGTGCTCTTCCCTCTCCAGGAAGTAGAGCACCACGGAGACCACATCCTGCCGGAGGGAGGTTAACATGTGGAGCATACCTCACATGGACTTACCAATGTGGAAGTACACATATGGAATGATACCACAGGAGGACCCTATCTACAGAGAGGGTATGCAGCACAGTGGCCGAGGCAGAGAAAGCTCTGACGAGGGGAAACACAGGGTTCACCTAAGGGGAAACTGAAGAGTGGAAACTCATCATACAGGATTACCAAGGGGGAATCACCATGCATGGAGCACTGAGCCCGAGCAAATGGACTCACTTGAAAAAGGGGAATGCCACGAGTACTGGGCCTGGTGGCGTTAATCCTCTGCCGAGTTCGCCACCGAACAGTGCTTAAGAATTAAAAAGGCATCCGGAGTTCACTGGGTACGGGGAACTGTTGTGGAAAAAAAGGCGCACATTATCACCTTTGAAAAAGGGGAAAGGCGCAATGCAAGCAGTACACCCAACTGGCCGCCTGGTCTACCTGCTGTTACCGCATAACACTCGGTTGAAACCGGATCTATGCATAGGTTATAAAACCTCACAAAGGAATTGGGTGTAGCCCAACCCGCAGCTCTGCATATGTCTGCAAGAGAGGCCCCTTACCAGTGCCCAGGAGCACGCAGTGGAGTGCGCCCGGACTCCCAAGGGGCATGGCAAGTCCTGAGACTGGTATGCGAGGAAAATGGCATCCACAATCCAATGGGCTAATCTCTGCTTGGAGACAGCTTTCCCCTTCTTCTGTCCTCCAGAACAGACAAAGAGATGCTCCGAGTGTCTAAAGCTCTGCACGCGGTCCAGATAGATGCGCAGGGTGTGAACTTGACACAGCAATGAAAGTCTTCCTCCTCTGAAGGGAGCACTTGCAGGTTCACCACCTGGCCCCGAAAAAGGAGTGGTGGGAACATTGGGCATGTAACCGGGCTGGGGTCTCAAGAGCACGTGAGAGTGTGCTGGCCCAAACTCCAGGCATTCGCTGGTAACTGAGAGCACCTGCAGGTTCCCCACCCTCTTGATGGAAGTGAGTGCCACCAGTAGGGCCATCTTCAGGGACAAAGTGCTGAGCTCAGCCTTCTCCAGGGGCTCAAAGGGGGCTCTCTGTAGGGCAGGTAGGACCACAGAGAGATCCCAAAAGGGGATCAGGCGCGGTCTAGGAGGATTCAACCTCCTCGCGCCTTTGAGGAACCTGTTGATCAGGTCGCGCTGTCGTGAAGGTCTCCCATCCAGTGCATCGTGGTGAGCTGCTATGGCAGCCACATACACTTTCAGGGTAGAGGGAGACAGCCATCTCTCCAGCCCTGAAGGAAAGGCAGCACAGACCCGACGGTGCATCTCTGTGGGTCATCCCCACGGGAAGAACACCAGTTAGCGAAAAGACGCCACTTCAAGGCATACAGCTGCCTCGTAGTGGGGGCCCTGGCCTGAGTGATCATGTCTACCACCGCTGGTGGAAGACCTGCTAGGTCTTCTGTGTCCCATCCAGGAGCCAGACGTGGAGATTCCAGAGGTCCGGCCACGGGTGCTGGAGTGTGTCGCCCCTGAGTGAGAAGGTCCTGCCTCAGGGGAATGCACCAGGGAGGTGCTACTGTCAGGAGCATCAGATCCAAGAACCAAGTCCGGTTGGGCCAGTATGGTGCAACGAACAGGACTTGCTGCTCGGCCTCCCTGACTTTGCGCAGAGTCTGTGCAATGAGGCTCACAGGAGGAAACGCATACTTGCATAGCCCCCGAGGCCAGCTGTGCCCCAAGGCATCCATGCCGAGGGGGGCCTCGGACAGGGAGTAGTGAGAGGAGTCTTGGGAGGTGAACAGTTCTACCTGTGCAACCCCAAATCTCTCCCAAATCAGCTGGACTATGTGGGGGTGGAGTCTCCACTCCCTGTGGAGCATTACCTGCCGTGAAAGCGCGTCCGCTGCACGTTTGAGGACACCCAGAAGGTGAGTGGCTCGCAGAGACTTCAAGGTCTGCTGACTCCAGAGGAGGAGGCAGCGGGCGAGTTGGGCTATCTTCCAGGTAGGACGCCTGCTCTTCCTTGCTGCAAACCACCCTGCCTGGGCACTGTAAGTCCAGTCATCCCCCTGGTGCCGCTGTCGCAGAGGCTGGAGGCCTGGTTAGCGCTCTCCAGCCCCTTGCGGTGGCTCATCAGGATGATTCGCTTTGGCTACATGATCCAGTTCGCCAGACACCCGCCCCGGTTCAGTGGCATCCTCTCCACTACGGTGCAGGGCAAGGGTGCCTCCATCCTCCAGGCGGAGGTTTACACCCTCCTGGCTAAGGGAGCAATAGAGCCCTTATTTTATTGTGCCCAAGAGAGGGGGAGGGTCGCGCCCAATCTTAGACCTGCGTGCCATAAACAAGGCCTTACACAGGCTTCCATTCAGGATGTTAACGCAGAAGTGCATCCTGGCATCAGTACGACATCAGGATTGGTTCGCAGCTATCGATTTGAAGGAGTGGTACTTTCACGTATCGATCCTTCCTAAACACAGACCCTTTCTTCGGTTTGCTTTCGAGGGATGAGTATACCAGTACAAGGTCCTCCCCTTCGGTCTATCCCTGTCTCCTCGCATCTTTACCAAGGTCGCAGAGGCTGCCCTGGCCCCGCTGAGGGAGAAGGGCATTCGCATTCTCAATTATCTCGGCGACTGGTTAATCCTAGCTCACTCGCAAGATCTATTGTGTGTGCACAGGGACCTTGTGCTTCAGCACCTCGACCGACTTGGGCTTCAGGTCAGAAGGTCGCGGCACCAGTGAAACAATTTCAGAGGCTCAAGGGGCATATGGCATCCTCAGCAGCGGTTCTCCCCCTCGGGTTGATGCATATGAGACTGCTTCAGCACTGGCTACAGACTCGAGTCCCGAGGTCCACACGCCGCATTGCCATCAAACTTTCAGCCCTTGATCAGACCTTGCATTTCTATGGGCAGGTGTTCCCCTAGAGCAGGTCTCAAGGCATGTCGTGGTCATGACGGACGCCTCGAACTCGGGCTGGGGCGCCATGTGCAACAGGCAGGCAGTGTCAGGGCTCTGGACAGGGTCCCGAATCCAATGGCACATCAACTGCCCTGAGGAGGCGTCGGCCATTGATTCAGGGCAAGCATGTGTTGGTCCGAACCGACAACAGTGACTGTAGCATACATAAACCACAAAGGCAGTGTACGCTCGCGTCGCATGTCGCAACTCACCCGCCGCCTCCTCCTTTGGAGTCAGCAGACCTTGAAGTCTCTGTGAGCCACTCACCTTCCGGGCGTCCTCAACCGTGCAGCGGACGTGCTCTCACGGCAGGTAATGCTCTGCAGGGAGTGGAAACTCTACCCCCACGTAGTCCAGCTGATTTGGGAGAGATTCGGGTAGGCACAGGTAGACCTGTTTGCCTCCCAAGATTCCTCTCATTGCCCCCTGTGGTACTCCCTGTCCAAGACCCCCCTCGGCATGGATGCCTTGGTGCACAGCTGGCCTCGGGGCTACGCAAGTATGCGTTTCCTCCTGTGAGCCTCATTGCACAGACTCTGTGCAAAGTCAGGGAGGACAAGTAGCAAGTCCTGTTCATTGCGCCGTACTGGCCCATACGGACTTGGTTCTCGGATCTGATGCTCCTGACAGTAGCACCTCCCTGGCGCATTCCCTTGAGGCAGGACCTTCTCAGTCAGGGGCAAGGCACGCTCCACCACCTGTGGCCGGACTTCTGGAATCTCCACCTCTGGCTCCTGGACAGGACGCCGCCAGCAGTGGTAGACATGAGGTGGCTGTATGCCTTGAAGTGGTGTCTTTTCGCTAACTGGTGTTCTTCCCATGGGGAAGACCCACAGAGATGCGCCGTCGGGTCTGTGCTGTCTTTGCTTCAGGAAGGGCTGGAGAGATGACTGTCTCCTTCTACCCTGAAAGTGTACGTGGCTGCCATAGCAGCTCACCTCGATACACTGGACGGGAGACCCTCACAACAGCACGACCTGATCAACATGTTCCTCAAAGGCGCAAAGAGGTTGAATCCTCTTAGACCGCGCCTGATCCCCTCTTGGGATCTCTCTGTGGTCCTACCTGCCCTACAGAGAGCCCCCTTTGAACCCCTGGAGCAGGCCGAGCTCAGCACTCTGTCCCTGAAGATGGCCCTCCTGGTGGCGCTCACTTCCATCAAGAGGGTGGGGGACCTGCAGGTGCTCTCTGTTACCAGCGAATGCCTGGAGTTTGGGCCGGAACACTCTAACGTGATCTTGAGGCCCCGGCCCGGTTACGTGCCCAAAGTTCCATCACTCATTTTTGGGACCAGGTGGTGAACCTGCAAATGCTCCCTCCAGAGGAGGAAGACCCGGCCTTGTTGTTGCTGTGTCCAATTCACGCCCTGCGCATCTATCTGGACCGCGCGCAGAGCTTTAGACGCTCGGAGCAGCTCTTTGCTGTTTTGGAGGACAGCAGAAGGGGAAAGCTGTCTCCAAGCAGAGATTAGCCCATTGGATTGTGGATGCCATTTTCCTCGCATACCAGTCTCAGGATTTGCCGTGCCCCTTGGGAGTCCTGGCGCACTCCACTAGTGGTGTTGCATCCTCCTGGGCACTGGCAAGGGGGGACTCTCTAGCAGACATATGCAGAGCTGCAGGTTGGGCTACACCCAATACCTTTGCGAGGTTTTATAACCTACACATAGATGCGGTTTCGACCCGAGTGTTACGCGGTAACAGCAGGTAGACCGGGCAGCCGGTTGCATTGCGCCTTTCCCCTTTTTTCAAAGGTGATAATGTGCGCTTTTTGTCCACAACAGTTCCCCGTACCAGTGAACTCTGGACGCTTCTTTAATTCCTTAGCACTGTTCGGTGACTAACTCTGTGGAGGAGTAACGCCACCAGGCCCAGTACTCGTGGTATTCCCCTGTTCAGGTGAGGCCATGTGCTCGGGCTCAGTGCTCCATGCATGGTGATTCCCCCTTGGTAATCCCGTATGATGAGTTTCCACTGTTCGGTTTCCCCCTTAGGTGAAACCTGTGTTTCCCCTCATCAGAGCTTTCTCTGTCTTGGCAAATGTGCTGCAAACCCTCTCTGTATATAGGGTCCTTCTGTGGTATCATTCCACATGTGTACTTCCCCGTTGGTAAGTCCATGTGAGGTATGCTCCACATGTTAACCTCCCTCCGGTAGGATGTGGTCTCCGTAGTGCTCTCCTTCCTGCAGAGAGGAGAGCACTTCCCAGCGCTATTCTAGAAAGTGCTCGGCGGGAGATTGCTTAACAGCAAATTAAGAAAGTTACTGCCGGTAGCCTACTTGGGTAAGTGCCTCCTCCCCCTTAACAGGACTAGGGAGATGCCTTACCTAACTCACTGGAAGGTCACGACGTGTTTGAGCGCTCGCTGTGAGGCACGCAGCAGCTTGCCCGTGTCCACTCTTCTGTGCCCTGGTTCAGTGCCTGCGGCGTTTCCTATAGGAACCCCTAGTGTCACTACATCGACACAACGTTGAGTGAGTGACAGACAGGGAATGTTTTGGTTACTGATGTAACCTCTGTTCCCTGATGGAGGGAACGAGACGTTGTGTTCCTCCTGCCATGGCACTGAACGACCGCTGACATGGCTGGGACTCTCTATCGGCTCATCAGCATAAATCTGAATGAGTGATGCTCGCCATCTCCTTTTATACCTGTATGTCCGGGGCGGAGAGTGGCATGCAAATTCCACTCGCTAATTTTCATTGGCCTTTTCTGTTTTAAGCAAAGGTGATTGGGGCTCTCAAGATCGAACCCCTAGTGTCACTACATCAACACAACGTCTCGTTTGGGAACAGAGATTACATCAGTAACCAAGATGTTTTCCATGCTTTTTCAATGAACCATAAACAATTAATGAACATGCACCTGTGGAACGGTTGTTAAGACACTAACATCTTACAGATGGTAGGCAATTAAGGTCACAGTTATAAAAACTGAAGACGCTAAAAAGACCTTTCTACTGACTGAAAAACACCAAATGAAAGATGACTAGGGTCCCTGCTCATCTGCGTGAATGTGCCTTAGGCATGCTGCATGGAGGCTTGAGGACTGCAGTTGTGGCCAGGGCAATAAATTGCAATGTCCGTACTGTGAGACACCTAAGACAGTGCTATAGGGAGACAGGAAGGACAGCTGATCATCCTCGCAGTGGCAGACCACATGTAACGACACCTGCACAGGATCGGTACATCTGAATATCACACCTGTGGGACAGGTACAGGATGGCAACAACAACTGCCCGAGTTACACCAGGAATGCACAATCCCTCCATCAGTGCTCAGACTGTCCGCAATAGGCTGACAGAGGCTGGACTGAGGGCTTGTAGGCCTGTTGTAAGGCAGGTCCTTACCAGACATCACCAGCAACAACGTCACCTATGGGCACAAACCCACCTTCGCTGGACCAGACCAAAAGTGCTCTTCACTGATGAGTCATGGTTTTGTCTCACCAGGAGTGATGGTCGGACTTGCGTTTATCATCGAAGGAATGAGTATTACACCGAGGCCTTTACTCTGGAGCGGGATCAATTTGGAGGTGGAGGGTTCATCATGGTCTGGGGTGTTGTGTCACAGCATCATCGGACTGAGCTTGTTGTCATTGCAGACAATCTCAATGCTGTGCTTTACAGCGAAGACATCCTCCTCTCTCATGTGGTACCCTTCCTGCAGGCTCATCCTGACATGACCCTCCAGCATGACAATGCCACACTGCTCGTTCTGTGCTTGATTTCCTGCAAGACAGGAATGTAAGTGTTCTGCCATGGCCAGCGAAGAGCCTGGATCTCAATCCCATTGAGCACGTCTGGGACCTGTTGGATCGGAGGGTGAGGGCTAGGGCCATTCCCCCCAGAAATGTCCGGGAACTTGCAAGTGCCTTGGTGGAAGAGTAGGGTAACATCTCACAGCAAGAACTGGCAAATCTGGTGCAGTCCATGAGGAGGAGATGCACTGCAGTACTTAATGCAGCTGGTGGCCACACCAGATACTGCTGTTACTTTTGATTATGACCCCACCTTTGTTCAGGGACACATTATTCCATTTCTGTTAGTCACATGTCTCTATTCTATCCCCCAAACGTAACCTTACCCCTAAACCTAAGCATCAGTGAAACCTTGTGGCATTTTTACATTTAAAAAAAAAAAAAACATTGTTTAGTATGTTTTTTAAGCCGTTTGAATTATGGGAACACTAGGCATGTCCTCATAAACCACCTTTATAGCATAATACCCTCGTAATGACTAGTGTATAACCTAAAAAAAAGTCCTCAAAAACCACCAAAACCAACTCAAAAATAAATGGGTGAGACTAACACAGCACAACACAGATACACACACACTCACGAACACACGCACATAGAGAACAAAGAACAAAGTGTGAATCTTCTGTTTTATAAACTAATTAAATTTTCGCAGTCCATTGCTGTTCATGTGTTTATTACTGTTCTTTTTCTTGATGTAATCATTAACTTACTTTAAATTATTTAATTTTGATTTTTTAAATAAATGATTGGCAATTAAATTATTATTCTATGTCTCTGTAACACAAGGTCAGGTTTGACTGTAAGTATAATGTTACATTATTGCAAAGACTGACACTTAAAAAAAAACACAAATGCTTAACTTTGTCAAATTATAGTTTGATAGTGTTTTAATATATATCCAAATGCATAACTTGTGATAAAATTGAAAATTACTACATATGACTTGGCTGCATAGGACACTGCAGCCATCTACTGGCTATTATTGTCATAACGTGATTTTCAATTCATGTTATTTTTCTTTTTTCACAAGATCGCAGCAATCTGCCCCAAATACTTGACACATTCTCATATTTTCTTCATGTTTCTACTTATAGCTGTGAAGATTTTTATTGTTTTAAGTTACACAAATTTGCTTAGCTGCATATGCAAATGAATGGTGAAATCGAGAAATTTACATTTAAATAAGATCTAAAAAAAAAAAAAAAAAAGAAGTGTATATTTTATTGTTTTTACTTAAGGGAAGAAGGAATGTCATTATTTATTTATAAAAAATTCTGGTCAGAAATGGCCGT
This sequence comes from Myxocyprinus asiaticus, assembly GCF_019703515.2. Classification (NCBI taxonomy): domain Eukaryota; kingdom Metazoa; phylum Chordata; class Actinopteri; order Cypriniformes; family Catostomidae; genus Myxocyprinus; species Myxocyprinus asiaticus. The sequence continues at coordinate 4,442,813 of NC_059383.1, read as the reverse complement.
AAGCCCTTCTTTAACAGAATAGGAGGGTTAAGGGTAATAATGTGTAATTTGAAAAACCCTTTATTTTGGCACATGGCATAGTGTTGGCATAGCTCCTCGTGGCTGTATATAATGCTCCATAGCGCATTAAACTCCATTTAAACTCAGGTTGCATCAGTTTTGTGGTCTGCGTCATGATATCGAGACATGCATTTCACATTAGAGATATAGTAGAGCAGAGCAGAGCAGATCATGGCACAAAAACCAGACAGGATGTCCTTTCACACTGCACGTTGTTTCCGAGAGTTCTGGTACCCTAGGATTGGCCACATAATGCTGACTTCCGTACAAGCACCTAGACATAGTCACATGTCTGTGAAACTTGTTCAGTTTATGTCTTAGTTGTTGAATTTTTACATTCATACAAATATTTACACATGTTAAGTTTGCTGAAAATAAAAGCAGTTGAAAGTGAGAGGACGTTTCTTTTTTAGCTGAGTTCATATACAGTTGTGCTCAAAAGTTTGCATACCCTGGCAGAAATTGTGAAATTTTGGCATTTTGAAAATATGACTGATCATGCAAAAAAACTGCCTTTTATTTAAGGATAGTGATCATATGAAGCCATTTATTTTCACATAGTTGTTTGGCTCCTTTTTAAATCATAATGATAACAGAAATCTCCCAAATGGCTCTGATCAAAAGTTTACATACCCTTGAATGTTTGGCCTTGTTACAGACACACAAGGTGACACACACAGGTTTAAATGGCAATTAAAGGTTAATTTCCCACACCTGTGGCTTTTTAAATTGCAATTAGTGTCTGTGTATAAATAGTCAATGAGTTTGTTAGCTCTCATGTGGATGCACTGAGCAGGCTAGATACTGAGCCATGGGGAGCAGAAAAGAACTGTCAAAAGACCTGCGTAACAAGGTAATGGAACTTTATAAAGATGGAAAAGGATATAAAAAGATATCCAAAGCCTTGAAAATGCCAGTCAGTACTGTTCAATCACTTATTAAGAAGTGGAAAATTCAGGGATCTCTTGATACCAAGCCAAGGTCAGGTAAGAAAGATTTCAGCCACAACTGTCAGAAGAATTGTTCGGGATACAAAGAAAAACCACAGGTAACCCCAGGAGAAATACAGGCTGTTCTGGAAAAAGACAGTGTGGTTGTTTCAAGGAGTGTTTAAGAGTGTTTCATCTGGAAACCATCGCATTCTAATCAACATCTGATAAACATCTTAAAAAACAACCCGTTCTCACTCCCAAGGCATCAAATATTGCCACTTGTACTACAGCTCCGCGCGTCAACAGGTGGATGCCAAAAGCAGCTTTCCGACGCATTCGGCAAGTGCATTGCTTTCAATAAGAAGCGTTTGGCATCAAAGACTGACACGAAGTGCATGAGATTTTTATGATTGTGAAATTGTATGTTGGGGTACATTTTTGTCATTCTGATATGATATGTTGCTTTTTATTATGTTTGAAATCAGCCATGTTTATTCACAATGGTAATGTTTAATCAGCAACATTTATCAGTCTGCAGTGGTTAATGTTTAATCCGTGGTTTTCTGTACACATTCATCTCTGCTGATGGGACCTGTTCTGTTCTGGGTTTATTCCATGTCTTCTGATCGCTTTGAGTGAAGAACAGACCCAAATAAAATGGTCATATTCCATGATCGTGGTCCCCCAGCATCAGCCGCAACACATCCCACTCTCGGCTTGTTCTAACATTCAAAAATGTCCACCTCGAGAAGCGTTAACAAGTCATAGGGTTGACATCAGTGATGTCAAATGCCATTGGCTCTTGTGTGTCTCATGACCGATTACAATGAGCTCAAGTTCGGATGTATCTTTTGAATTGAGGCATGTGAATGGTATTGGATGTCACTGGGAAGAATTTGGTTTCAATCAGTTCCTTACACAAAGCTATCGTATAGTTTAGAATATTATTATAATGCTTTGGTATCATTTTTTTAAAATAAATTATTGTGAAAGTACTTTATCTGTTTGATACATCTTTTATATTGTTGAGAAAAACAGAGAGCAGATTTTAATATATTTTAAATCATAAACTTCTCAAAGACATCTGCTGAATGTCCTTTTGACATCCGAGAGAAAACGTCTTATAGACGTATTGCAGATGAGAAAACAACCTAAAAAATATGTCTTTCAAATGTAAACACGCAAATCAAATACATGTCTGGGTGATGTACATGTGCTATCAGGGAGGTTGGCCTTGTTTTGTTGTTCATTAGAAAATACTCTTGAACCAATGCAACAAACTAGATTCAGCAGGACCTGTGAGATGTTTTGTAATACAGCCATGTAGAGAGTGCAAATTTCTGTCATGAAGATTCTCAGAAGCAGGCAGCTTTGAACATTTCTGAATCACTTGATTTTTTTCTGCTTTCAGCAAAAGTGTCTGATCATGCTATCTTGCCTCAACTCTTTTCTTTTTATTGCGTCTCAGATGACTGAATGAGGCTGAGAGTGAGCTGTTGTTGCCTGTGCAGTGTTCAAAAGACACATGCACAGAGTTGCAGACAATTATTCTAGATAAAGCATTGTAATTGAGAAGTTAGGATTCTGAATTACAGTGAGAACAAATAAAATATAACTGCAAGTTGGACATTAAGTGGTGACCAAACACAGTATAAAACATAGCTTGTATTTAACGTAGCTTGTATTGATTATTATTATTTTGTCTTCTATAGTTTTGTTCATGTTTTTTTAAGTATACAGGCATTTACGGCATGTATCAAGTGACATTATTTTTGTTGTTGACAAAAGTTTAAAAGTAGGTAAAAGTTTTCTCTCCCTTCTTTTAAAAGTTGATAAGCCTATTTTATTAAAATATTATATTTATTATCCAGTTTATTTCCTAATATCAGACATCATTCAAACAGAACACATATTACATAGGAGGAAACTTTGTCCATTATTTGTCCATGAGCCTTGGAGGTCAAGACTTTAGAGCCCTTTATGTACTTTGCCTGCCCATTTATTTACAGTGCAATTCCATATAAGCACAGATGGCTCCTCGTTACTGTGGTTAGGTCAATGTAGCTAGTCTTTCTAAAAAATAATAATAATAAATAATTATTAAATAAATAATAATTAGATTACAAAAACCTTTATTAACCTACCTATACTGTTTCGGTCATTTTTGACTGAAATCACTTTTTCTGATGTAACAAAAATTGTTTTCTTGAGAAAAAAGACTTGAGGACTTTTCCTGCATTTGCCATCTGAACACACACACACACATGTTGGTGCGGCTATCCTTATGAGGACTTCTTAGACATAATGATTTTTATACTGTATGAACTATAGATTCTATCTTCTAACCCTAACCCTACCCCTAAACCTAACCTTCACAAAAAAACATCGTTTAGTATGTTTTTTTAAGCGGGGACTATGGGGACACTAAAAATTTCCTGATAAACCACATTTATAGCATAATACCCTTGTAATGACCAGTTTGTAGCCCAAAAAAAAAAATGTCCTCATAAAAAGTGCATATATTATTGTTTTTACTTCAGGGAAGAAGGAATGTCATTATTTCTTTATAAAAAACAAAGTTACACCTGTACTATTTCTGGTCAGAAATGGCTGTAAGCAGCCCTTTAACAGAATAGGAGGGTTAAGGGTAATAATGTGTAATTTGAAAAACCCTTTATTTTGGCACATGTCAGTGTTGGTATAGCTCCTTGTGGCTGTATATAATGCCAGGGCTGTTTACTGTTTGAGAGGTTTGATTTGCTCCATAGCGCATTAAACTCCATTTAAACTCAGGTTGCATCAGTTTTGTGGTTTAATGCATTTTACATTAGAAATATAGCAGAGAAGAGCAGAGCAGATCATGGCACAAAAACCAGACTTCAATCGCATCGTGCAAACAACATTGGGATGACGTTTCACACTGCATGTTGTTTCCGAGAGTTCTGGTACCCTAGGATTGGCCACATAATGCTGACTTCCGTACAAGTGCATTCTATTAAACATTTTTACATAGGCTCCAGCATGCTTACCTTCCCCATTGGTACGACCTTAAGCACGTTATTTCGGCAGCGTGGGAGACCCGGGTTGAGATCCTGTGCTGAAACCAGGAAGTAGTTGCTTTCAAATAATCAGCGACAAGCACGATTCGGAGGTTGCGTTTTTCCCACTAACATTACATTTTTACTCCACTGATGATTAGGTTATGGTTTGGAGTTTGGATTGGGGGGAACAGTTTATAAAATATCCATTCCTCGTCAATGTATTACAGCCTGTACAGCTGAAAACAACTCGCTTCTGGCACCCCTCTGTGGACATTTTACCTAGAAAATCGAGCTCACACGTGCCCATTCGCCCAACAACACTCACCGCTTTGGCCACTGGAGGCAGTGTTTTGCATTTCGGTATGCACAGACCGATTTCAGCTAAAGAAAAGTCAACATACTCTTTGCGATTTCACTGTTAGGTCATTCTGGCATAAATGTGCGTTTCAGATGAGAAGCATGTATAAAGCACCGAATGTGAGATGAAAATCATAAAAAAATATATGGAAGAACACTGCCATTGTTCTTTCCCTGCTGTCCGCACCCTGTCTGAACAGACCTGCTACCCACCAGTTGAAAAATTGCTATAGTGGACATTAGTGTACATCAGTTTTGTCATGGTCCTGCAAAAGTTTGAAGCAAATCTTGCTGAGTAAGTAAATAAAGTCAACTCATTGATAGCTGTCATGTGTATTTTGTTGATTCATGTTTCTCATGTCTTTTATTTTGAAAAGTTTATTTCCTGTTTCATGTCATGTGTCCCTAGTCATGTGATGTCCTGTTTTCCCTCCATGTTCATGTGTCTTGTTTTCATTGGTTCATTGTTTGATTATCTTGTTTAGAGTTCTGTTTGTTCATTGGTTTATGTTCTCCCATGTCTAGTATTTAAGCCCTCATGTTTTCCATTGTCCCTTGTCATGTATGTGTTTGGTAACGTGTCATGTCATGCTATGTTATGCTATGTCAAGTCAAGTTTAAGTCTATGTCAAGTCGTTTATGTTTATTATGTTTCGGATTCATGTTTTGGATTTAACGTATGTAAATAAATTGCACTTGGGTTTTCATCGTCTTTGTCATTGCCAGTGCCAGCTGCTACATTACAATAGCTTGCTATCTGAATAATAACACATCTGGTTTAATGGCACCCCCTTGAGTACTGAGGTTTGTTGCTGCTACAATAACAAAAGAACCTACATTAATTATGTTCAGTAAGGACAAACACTTGCAATGGAATAATTGTTTGTAAAAATGACACAGCTAGGGTCTATGGAGTTGATGGTCATACATTTTAATTTCTACTCCTTCAAAAATTTAACAAACCTGATAAAAGCTATGCCCAAAGATTAAATATTTTAAATCCATTCGACAAGCAGTTCAAGGTTTTACCTAAAATGTCAAAAAAAAAAAAAAAAAAAGGCAGAACTCACAGGTCCTTGAAGCATATTTGTTACATATAGACAAAATGGCTCACATGTGAAAATTGTAGTCCCTAGCTCAAATGGGGTAGCAGGGCTGATATTTTGAATATTGCTAATTTAACCACTAGTTGCTGGGTAACTATACATCCTATACATCTCAAGATGACACAAAAATCAATTAGCAAAAAGGCCAACATTTTTTCACTTGAGGGATAAAATATTATAGCTGTTAAAAGAGTGGACTGAGAGGAACAATAATAATAGGCCTGAATTTACGCTGGATTCCGATTGAAATAAGGTGACATATGACATATTATTATTCGATTGAAGGGTAAATGGTGTTTTCACTCTATCTATTTTGTAACCAATAAATGTCTGTTCTTTTTAGCTTTTACATAAAACCAAATCTGCAATTATGTTACTCAGTTTTTAGACTCTGTTCCAAGGTAGTCCACATCAGCATGAACTATTTATTCTATGCCATGGTCACTCATCATTTTTATTATCCTATTATCCTAATGGCATGGAAAAGTATCTTATTCAATTGGAGTTTGGGGCACAATAGAGAAATGAGACAAGCTTAGGCTTCCAATTTATCATCAATGTAATGAACAAAGCTTTTTCACATCTACTTATTCAGAACATTTGTCATGACGCAAGCTATCAAGGGCCCTGCTTCGTCTGTTTTTAGGTTTTAATAATCCTCACTGGGACTTGGTGAATTTCCTCTGTATATGGCCTCTCTGCTTCTTTCACCCTCACTGTATATGTTCCTCAGATAGAAGACCGTGAAGTATCAGTGATCTCATTTTCATGTCACTGTGGTCTAATAGGCTTGGACTTCACATGACAGAGAGGGTGGCAGAATTGGGCTTTATGCCTCTGCAAGTCCAGCTGGTTACTTACAGCAGAGTGGAATGAGTTCTTGATGGCATGTTAAAAAAATCTTTTGAAGTTGAGATTGAAGTTTCCTCTTCTCTCTGATCAGTTTTTTAATTTATTAATTATTTACAAGAGAGCAAAGTTTACCACTTGCATGAAAGAGATGAATTATCAACTCTATTAACTGTTCTTTTTTTAAGAATTCACCAATCCAGTGTCATGAAACATTTTAACTTTAACCTATAATTCAAATCTAAACCTATCCATGAAGTGTAACCCTTTAACCAAACTCTAAATCTAACTCTGATTTGAATAAAAACTAGATGTTCTGGTGTTGAGAAATGGGTGTTTGAGCCACGTGACACTATGCAAGTGTTGGCCGCTTAAAGGCAAGCTCTGCTTCACTTCACAATTATCCTTTTAATTAATATTAACCGGTGAGAACTGAAATAGTTTCAACTGTTAAACTGTGCTGGGAGCGTAGTATGTCAAAAAATTTGAAATCGTCGGCCTGTGGGGACATTAAAAACACTTACGTTTGCACACATCTGACGCCTCACAAGATCAAGATGGCAGGGGTCCGGTTGATAATGACAGCGAGCCTCTTTCCCCTTTATTTTTCTGTCTTGTCCTGGAACCATTGGCAGCCGCAATAAGAAAAGAGGATGATTTTCCTGGTATTGTAGCAGAAGGTGTGGTGCATAAACTTTTACTCTACGCAGATTATATATTATTATTTGTCTCCAACCCTAAAATATCAATGCCTAGCCTCCATAGAATATGAATTCTTTCTCCAAATTTTCAGAATACTGGGTGAATTGGTCTAAATCAGAAGTTCTTGCACTGACAGCATATTGCCCTACCACAGCTTTCCAACCAGGCGCCTTTCAATGGCCCCAAGCAATTTGGCATTAGGTATTTAGGCATTTTATTTCCAGAAAATCTGAGAGGTTTAGATAGAGCTAATTTTGATCCATTAATGAAAAAGTTCTCATGTGATGTTGATAGGTGAGTCTATGGCTGGGAAGGTCAATGTTCTAAAACTTTATTGTATCTCCAAATTCAGTTATTTACTGCAGTCTCACCCTTTAGAAGTTCATCTTTCTTATTTTAAACAATTTGATAGAATATCTAAGTTTTTTATTTGGAATGTTTTTTTTTTGTTTGTTTTGTTTGTTTTTTTTTTTTGTTTATTTATTTATTTATTTTTTTTTTGTTATTGACAATTTTTATTGATTCCATACCCAGATTTTAACAAACAGCACAAGAATACACATAATCAACTTTTATCAATTATATGCCCCCCTCCCACCCGTCACCCAACGTACATCCCAGTGGTTAAACACTGAATAACAATAGACACACATATAAACAGACAGTCCAAAGAAAATACTCGATGACATAAAAAAACAAAATTAACCAACAAAAAAGAAAAAGGGTTCCACATATTAATTAATTTACATATATTTAATCATAATTGTCCCTCTCCACAGTTCCTCCCTGGCAACCTTCAAGGAAGGCCAAATAAGTGCTCCACTTCTTACCATAAGCACCCAAACTGCCCAGCCATCTATGTGACATCTCTTCAAAAGCTGCCACTCTGCCCAACTCAGTGCAACACTCATGAAGTTAGCACCAGCCAACTTCCATCCCCTAAGAATTACCTGCCTGCCGATCATCACGCTGGTAAGGACCCAATTTTTTATATGTTTGTTCATTAAGTTAATACCCGCCCCATCATTCAAAATACAAAGTCTGGGGCAAAATAAAATCTGAGTGCTCAAGACCTCACAGATAAAATTCTTAACCCTCTACCCAAACTCTTGAATCATAGTACAGAACCAAAAAACATGGGCTATGTCCCCATCCTTGACTGGCATCGCCAGCAAGTAGGTGTGTCTTTAAGGCAAGACAGAACAATAAAAGTGGAAAGAGGGCAACCCTGCAGGGTGCCCCTATCCAGAATAAAATAATCTGAAATTAATCCATTCATTTGAACCATCGCTACCGGGTGTAAATAAAGTAACTTAATCCATCCAATATAAGTATTCCCGAACCTTTATATTTCCAAAATCTTAAAAAGATAATCCCATTCTACCATATCAAATGCCTTTTTGGCGTCAAGTGAGATGGCAGTGACCGGAGTCTGATCATTCACCACTGCCCACATGACATTAATGAAATGCCTAATGTCAGAAGAGTTACGGCCCCGAATAAACCCCACCTGATCTATATGTATAAGAGATGTCATACATTATTGACAATATTTTTATGTCTAGCTGGATCAGGGAAATTTGACAGTAACTCTTACACTCACTTGGATTTTTGTTCTTTTTAAGAATCAGACTGATCCGGGCTTGCGTCATGATTGGTGGAAGCTTACCATTCTTTAATGATTCCATATAAACTTCTAGCAAAAGTGGAGCCAGTTCTGTAGCATAAGATCTGAACAATTCAGCGGCAAAGACGTCTGGTCTCGGAGCCTTGCCTGTTGGCAAGGCCTTAATTACCTCACCAAGCTCATCCAAGGTTATCTCAGACTCAACAGAATTTGTTTGATCAGTCGTCAGTTTAGGAAGTTCTAATGGTTCCACAAAGTTTCTTATATCCTCTTCAGTAGACGAAGCCGTGGAACTATACAGATCAAGATATAATTCTTTAAAAACATTATTAATATTAATGGCTGAGGTAAATATTTCACCACCAGCAAATTTCACTGAGGGAATGGTAGCAAAAGACTCTCTCTGTTTTTTATATCTAGCCAGAAGGTTTCCTGCCTTGTCCCCCAACTCAAAGTATGACTGTCTTGCCCTGAATAGCCAAAACTCCACCTTCCACGACAAAATAGTATTAAATCTGTATTTCAATCGGGTCAATTCCCTGAGGCCATTAGACGACATTCGGCACTTCAGCTCTGCCTCGGCACTTTTAATATTCCCTTCCAATTCCACGAGTTCTTGTGCTTTGGATTTTTTGGTGAATGAGGCATACTGTATGATCCGGCCACTAAGAACTGCCTTAAGTGCCTCCCAAGCCACGCCCACAGAAGATACTGACATATAGACATTGATTTCAGCCTTTAGCATTTGTTGGATTCAAGATTTTGCAAAAGGGATACATTAAAGCGGCAACTATATGATTTCCTTTTCTCCATATGTGGCAACACCTCTAAACACACCAGGAATTGATCTGAGACTAAAATGTATCCAATTGAGCAATCAGCAACAGATGAAATGAGGGATTCGTCTTTAAAAATTTTATGGACTGATGAAAAAAATTATAGTCCCTCCCAGATGGGTTCAAAAGTCTCCAAATATCTGTAAGACCAAGATATTTACACAAGCTGTGAAGCGTCAATGTTGCTCTAAGGGGCTTGTACACTTTTGCTTCACTATGATCAAGGACTGAGTCCATCAAAAGATTAAAGTCTCCTCCCAATATTATATCATGAGGGGTGCCAGCGGTTTGCAACATCCCTTCAAGATCTATAAAAAAGCCCTGATCATCAACATTAGGTGCATAAATATTAGCCAAAATCAGACTTTGCCCCTGAATTTCAGCTAAAAGAATAATGACTCTTCCTAACTTATCTTTAATCTGTTTGAGACATTTGAATAGTAGATATTTAATTATCAGAGTAATTACTCCCCTGCTCTTACTCGAGCCAGCACTAAAGAAAACATGCCCATCCCATATCCTCCCAAATTTTTCAGCTTCCTGCAGAGAAAGATGCATTTCTTGAAGAAACACTATATCATATTTCTTATGCTTAAGAAGAGAAATAATCTTCCTTCTTTTTATGGTGTGCCCCAACCCATTCACATTCCACGTGGAGAGAGACAATCCACTCATATTAACATTTGACATTTTGACAGATCGTGTGTCCAAAACAAGATTATAAAAACCACATTCCAACATTAGTGCAACAATAAAAAAAAAAAACAGAAAAAAGAAAAACATGCGCATTAACCCCACGCACGACAGCGCAAACTGGCATCCATCCCTCCAAACTCAAAACAGTCCATGCACACCTATGACAATCCCTGAGACAGCCATGCCATCTGATTGCTCAAGTCCGGTGTTTCTATACAAATTTTGTGAGACAAAATTACACAGCAAAAGATAATCTATAAAATAAACTCCAGACAATAGGCGGAATAAGCACAAAGAGAGTATAGCTTCATCCATAGAACTGTCTTGAAGGTGTGTTACTCTACAAAATAAACTCCAGCCAATAGGCAGAACCAGCACAAAGAGAACACGCAGATTCCTCAAACAGTCAAGCGAATGTTCAGTGAGCCATTTCACTCGGCTGCAACATGAGTGCGAACAAATGACTTACTCACTCCAATGACTTGCAAGAAATACTCCACAAAACAAACTCCAGCCAACAGGTGGAATAAGCATAAAGAGTGTGTAGATTCATCCACAAAACAAGATGACTTACTCACTCCATTGACTTTATGAAGGACATCGCTTGCTGTGGGCATGTGAATGTTTTACGGATATCCTTATCAACCTTCCGTTGATGTAAAAGTTTCTTGCATTTCTTAAATCGATCACGTTTCTCTCTTGCAGAATTCGCAAAATCTGGGAACAAGAAAATGCTGTGGTTCTTCCAAGAAAGCCTTCCTTTACTCCTCGCCTCGCATAACACAAGATCTTTATCGGATGATCTCAGAAATTTGGCCAGAATTGATCGGGGCCTGTCTTCCTCCGAGGATTGCCAAGCAGGAACCCTGTGAGCTCGCTCGATTTCTAGCTTATGGCCTGCTATTTTGAGAAGATTTGGAAAGAGCCCATCCAGGAACATCAACATATCCTGTCCCTCTGCTCCCTCATGTACTCCGATGATACGGATGTTATTCCGCCAGCTACAGTTCTCCATGTCCTCCAACTTCTCCCAGACACGCTCCAAATCCACCTTGGTCACTAGTGGATTAGCAGATAATTCCCTCCATGATGACTCCAGGTAATCGATTAGTTTCTCGACATCCCCCACTCTTGTAACCACATCAGTGAACTTCATCTCCATGGTAGTGATCGATCGACATATCACAGCAAGATCCTCCAAGTCAGCAACGACCTTCGTCAGCATTGCCGACATGTTCAGCATCTCTTGCCGCAGTTCCCTCACCTCCCCGACTAAGTCAACTCCCAGGCTTGCGGCCTGCTCGGGGGCATCAGCTTGAGCATACCGAATCTCAACGGTTTATGTCATTAAAAATATTAAAACTAGTAAAGTGCACAGAGCTCGCCGTTTACACATCCGATCCTCGCATGGTGTCACGTGACTCACCCTTTTATTTGGAATGTTAAACGACCTCGGTTACATTTTAGTAAGTTACATAGACCAATTGACAAAGGAGATTTAGGCCTCCCGCCCAAAATAATTATGACTATGCTTTTAATCTTAGACCCTTGGCCCACTGGTCTTTTCCACTAGAGAGAGCCCCTCCCTGGTACAAAATTTAACAATTTCACAATTGCAAAGTCTTTCTATTAAATTGCCTAGAAGTTAAAATGCATCCCATCATACTTAAATTCAGTGTGGGCAAAGGTTTCCCATATGTTCAATTTGGATACTTACCTAAATGTTTCCTCAAGAATATGGCTGAACCCCAAATTATGTATCAACAAGTCCCCCTTTTGATGGAAAGAATGGATGGAGAGGGGTGTTGCTACACTTGGTGTCTTATATGAAAACTGACCTTTGAGATCATTTGAAAATATAACAGCAATTTCGGATTTCTAGGTCTCATTTTTTCAGTGTTTACAATTGAGCCATTTACTTTGTACTATTTTTGGTGATAGTATACAGCCCCTTAAAATTGCAGACACTCTTTGTATGGTGCTCACAGCCTTTGGAAAGGGTCATGAAGTGTCAGTGTACTAATCCTTGTTGATTCAGAGTCTGGGTGATGGAGCCTTAACAGCTCTTAAGAGGTTATGGGAAAGAAAGTTGAATTTGGAATTGGAGGATGGGGTGTGGGAAATAATTTAAAGATTTTTTTAAACTATGTCTAGGGATGCAAGGGTACACCTTATTAAGTTTAAGATTTTGCATTGTTTCTACTGGACCCCTTATAGATTGTTTAGGCTGCTGGCGATGTCAGCTGGAGGATGGAGACATTGCCCATGCTTTGTGGTTCTGCGCTAAGAATTCTGGTTAAAAGTACAGAATTTGATCTGTTAGGTTTTAGATAGTCAAATTTCATTCTGCCCTAGACTACGTACTGTATATTGGGTGACTGGGCAGTTATTAAAGTGGGTGACAAATATACAAAAAGCTGGGTCCAAAAGTAAAATGATTGGCAGACAGATAATTCTCAGAGGATGGAAGTCAATTGTGCTCCCTAATTTCAAGAATTGTTCACCGAATTGGGCAGGGTGGCGGCATTCAAAAAGATGTCATATAAACAGTTTGGCAGATTAAATGCATATGGCAAGAAATGAGAAAAATACGTGACCTTTCTTAAAGGCTCTTGGTGAGGACCATGTGGAGAGAAACCTTTTTTTTTCTTTCTTTTTTTTCATGTTTATATGTGTATACTCAGGCTTAGACCACGGGAATGTTTGTTGGGGTTGGGGACTGGGAGGGGGATAGGGAATTAATGGGGGTTAAAGGAGGATAATGGTTAATTGTTTATTCTGTATTGTGTTTGAGAATCAACCAATAAAAGTACAACTACTGCTGAAGAAAAGGAAGATGTGGTCGACACCTGAAGATGACCAGCTGATTAAATTGGCTAATGAGGAATGGAGGGAAGCCATGCTCATAACACTTTGTAGGCCACAACATCAAGCTAACATCTCTAAAGCGGATACGTCGCTAAATGAGGGAAGAATTGAGGGGTCACAGACAACAATCTTGCTCATGGGAAGTGTGACAACATCTACACAAGGCCACGAACAAGAAGGGTCATGGAGAGAAACAATGCTTAAAAAGGCGATGGAGAACTTGGATGAGCCTAATATAGGAAGTAACGGATTAAAGGAAATGACAAAAGATATGCTTAAAGGACATATTACCATCGCTCAAGGAGCAGAATGGCTACAGAGGCATATACAAAAATGTATTCCCTTAAAATGGAAAACAAACAAGGCAATAAAAGTGCAGGACAAGAAACCATCATCCAATAAGCAAATACGGCGAGCAAGATATGCCAACATCCAAAAGCTGTATAAATTTAAGAAAAAGGATGCAGCACACACGATATTGCAAGGCCAATGGAGGGAAGCATATAGAGGATTGGATCAAGGAGTTGATGGGATGGAGGAGTACTGGGCAAAGGTCTATCAGACAACTACCAACAGCTCGGATAGGACAACATCGACAGTTGGGGAGACAAAATGGAAATTGGTAGCCCCAATTGAGGCTGAGGAGGTCACGGAGGCGCTCCGCAATATGGGACACTCAGCGGCAGGGATGGACAAAATATCAGCACAGCAGATACTAACATGGCACCAGCCCTCAGTGGCAGGACTATTTAACATCATTTTGGAAACAGAGGCCCTGCCTACAACCCTGTCTTGCGCAAGAGTTACGTTTATACTGAAGGTAGAGTGCCCGACGAATCCAGGTGACTTCAGGCCAATTGCTATCTCATCCGTGCTAGCCCGTGCCCTACACAAAATCTTAGCATGAAGAATGAGAGAACAAATCCAATTCTCTCTGCTCCAGTATGCCTTTCTACAGAGAGATGGCTGTCTGGAAGCATCAGTACTCCTTCATGCACTTATAAGGTGCACTCACGATGAAACATCCTATGGCTGCACTATTCCTGGATCTGGCCAAAGCGTTCGACACATTCTCACATAGGGCAATACTCGAATCGGCGGAAGGAGCTGGAATGCCACCACCCCTAGTAAGATACATGGCTCACCTCTACTATCATTCTGAATTACACCTCGGAACCATGACAACGACATGTGGAAGAGGGGTGAGGCAAGGGGACCCATTCTCACCAATTTTGTTTATACTTACGATGGGAGAGATTGTAGAAAAGGCAATCCCCGAAATTGGTATTGAGATGGGAGAACAGCAAGTGGCAGCCATGGCCTACGCCGACGACTTGATATTGCTAGCCGAGCACCCCCAACAATTACAGGCCAAAGTCAATTGCCTGTGTGATGCATTGGAAATGGCAGGACTGTCGTTGAATGTAAAGAAATCAGCCGCTATGACAATAGCCAATGATGGAAGACGGAAACATATGGTACTGCTTCCCCACTTCTACAACACCAAAGACGGAGTAATACCACCCAGGGGAATAATGGACAAACAAAAATACCTGGGAATAGAGTTCTGTTGGAAGGGAAAGATCATTCCTAAGCAAACTCAAGAACTAGAAAGAATGCTATGCGAAGTCACCACTGCCCCATTGAAACCACACCAATGGATGGAACATTCCTAGTACCAAAATTAACACAAAAAATGGTGATAGGATGTGCTCACAGGAACACAATAGCAAAAATGGATGGAATGATAAGAAAAGCAGTGAGAAAGTGGTTCTGCCTACCCACGGACACACCCCTCGGCTTCCTATATACACCAATAAAAGCTGATGGATTGGGAATTCCACATCTAGGGACTTCAATTCCACTTTTACAAAAACACCGATTTGAAAAAATACTAGCAAACAATAACATCTTTGAGAAGGCTCTGATTGGACAACCATCATTCAAGACAATTCTATGCAGGATTAACCTCCCTTGTAAAATTGGCAAAGAAACTGTATGTATGTCCCTCCCATGCCGGTTATAGTGAGATCCCCCCAGTTTATGAGTGACATGCTGAATGCTTGGATGAAATGATACACTTGAGACAGAGTTAAAGTTCAAAATGAGGTGCTGCTTATTTACACATGTGAAAGGTGTCTGTGTGGCTTTAAGCCAAGTGCTTTGAGGGCATGTTTGCGGGCCTTGCATGCCTCCCTGGCTGTCTGGTCAGCGACATAGAACTGGGCAGCAGTGTCCGGATGGTGGCACATGTAGCAGCTCAATCGCTCCCTCTGTGGCCGCTGAAGTCGTGAGTAGCCCTGTGTGGAGAAAAGAAGAGACTCGTGGATACAGTGATGGATGGTGGATACTCACGTGAGTGACAATGCTCGTCCTGATCTGCATGATGGTAGGTTTCCCAGGTAATCACAAGGACATCCATGTGCTTCTGAAGTGTGAGAGAAGCCCAATGCACAACCCCCCCTCGGGGCACAGAAGCAATAACGAGAATCCCTATCCCTCTATGAGCTCCGACATCCAAGCGTACTCCAAAGGGTCGAAAACCACATTGGCTCTTCCGAAGAAGGCTGCCATTTTATGGTGCTTGACCGACACCACCCTCTCGCCGTTTTCCAACTCGCTGGCCCTCCGGAACTCCTCCACGGTCATGTTCATCAGCACGCAATGGCGGTGTCCCGAGCTAATGATGAGGTATCCTGCTATCATGCCCTGTGTGATGACGAGGTTATTTCTGCTGGGTGACTCATGCAGTCACTCCAGGAGAGCGGGCAACCTGTCCCGAGCTCGCCGCCAGTAGCGTCTCAAGGTGCCCCATTCTATGACCCGCTTTGAACTGGTGGCCCATGTGTCTCTCCTGTGCACCACCAGGTCCGCTCTCAGATGGGCGATCTGTTGTTTACAGGCCCACCGGAGCTGCCTCACAGTGGCATCAGTGAAATATCCTTGCTTGTCCACGTTCTCCTCTATGAAGGAGCAGAAGATCTTTACATCGAGGTAGTGTCTCACGTGGTGACCATGAGGTGTCTCTCTGTCAATGCCTGTGCCCACCGTCGCACCTCGTCGTGCAGTGAAAGGGCCATGATGAACTGCGTGCCCCCTTTCTCCGCACACCACTCAAAGAACCTTGTGACATGCTTGGCTCTCTGGGTGGCGTTGTCACGACTTTTGAAGGATGGCCGTGACCCCAAACAGGACCGCTTGAAAGCCTTGATGAGGTGTGTGATGTCTGCGAGGTGATCTGGGCCACGCGTTATGCTGGCGGCGTCCTGCATTAGCTTACCGGTGCTTATAAGCTTAATTTCAGGGTTTTTTTATGGCGCGTCCGGAGATCCATCAGCGTCTGTGTGCGGTGAGTGACGGCCAGATGAACCCTTTGCTCTTCGGCATTACATCTGTGAACACGTAGCAGGTACCTGTCTAATCTCACTATGTCCTTCTTCCCGCAGCATTCCACCGGGCAGTTGAACGCTTTACCCCACTTGCTTCCCTGAATTAAAGTGGCTAAAAGTGTGAGTTCTTCATGGTGAGTCACTCGGTGGTTCACTTTCAGGTGTGTTTCCACATGGCCGCAATTTTTCCAGCAAAGCACGCACTAAAAGGCAGACACTGCACGCGGTGAATGACTGAGCTAGCCCCCGGTGAAAGGACGAGCAAGCACGGGGTGAAATGTGTAAGTAATTTGCAGTGTGTCCCCTAAGGTAAGTAACTTGCAGGTGTATCTCCTCCCTGGATGCAGTTTTGACTGCAGATCAGGTGCTCAAACACCCACCTTGAATGTAAACAAACACCATGCTAGCGTGTGGTGAAAGGCCGGCGAAGGGTCGAGCTACCCCGGGGAAAGGCCAAGCTAGCCCCCTTGTGAAAGTCCGAGCTAGCACGGGGGTGAAAATTTAAGCTCTACACGGTGTTTCTCCTCGGAAAGTAACTTGCAGGCTTGTCTCCTCCTTGCTGCAATTTTGTCCGCTGAGCAGGCACTCAAAAACCGAATTTGCAAGAACTCAAATGCTGAGCAAACAAGCAGTGAAACGCCGAGTTAGCACGCAGTGCTAGCCGAGCTAACACGCGGTCAAAAAGTAATTTCTGCTCGGAAAAAAACTTGCAGGTGTGTCTCCTCCTGTCGACAATGATGTCTGAAAAGCATGAACACAAACGCCGACCTCGAACAAACTCAAACGTCGAGCAAACACGCTGTGAAACGTGGAGCTACCACTGTCGACCGCCGCCATCCTCACAATGTAAACAAATGGTCTTGCTTCCTGGTTAGATTTAGGGTTTGGGTTAGGGGTTAGAATTTATGGTTAGGTTTAGGCAAAGTCCCTATCGAGGCAAGTCAGCCACTCATACGCCACCTTAGGAATGCTTCTGGCCAGTTGTTTTCTATGGATCCAAACAGCATAAAAGTACAACTCCTATCTATTGGAATGGGGAAAGACCAAAATCTTCAAAAATGGTTGATCAAGATTACGATCAAAAAACATACTGTATTTTGAATCAGCAGTAAAATCTGATAACAATGGTATCATAAATTGTGCTTCTTTAGCTCAGATCATGATTTTTTTTTTTTTTTTTCAGGCTGGTCTAGCTAATATGCATGCATGTTCTTAAGTTGAATGATAAGAGATGAATGTATCTTAAAGGTGACTGGCACTTTTATCTGTAAGGCGGGACTTCCTTTTCTACATCCGCCAAATTGGGCGTTCCAATTTCTCCCATTGATTGTAATAGAAGTGCTCTTGTTCACGGGCTAAATAGTCTCTGGTTTAGTTTTAGGTTAAGGTTAAAACTTGGAAAAACTGTAATAACAATTTTCGTAGGTTTGTTTATTTATCTCTATGAGAATCATACGATTTTGTACGAGCCAACTCGAACAATTTCTTAAAATTATTTTTAATTAATATACACCGATCAGCTACAACATTAAAACCACCTGCCTGATATTGTGTAGGTCACCCTCGTGCCACCAAAACAGCGCCAACCCGCATCCCAGAATGCTATTCTTCTCACCACAATTGTACAGAGCGGTTATCTGAGTTACCGTAGACTTTGTCAGTTTGAACCAGCCATTCTCTGTTGACCTCTCTCATCAACAAGGCATTTCCATTTACAGAACTGCCGATCACTGGATGCTTTTTGTTTTTGGCACCATTCAGAGTAAATTCTAGAGACTGTTGTGCATGCAAATCCCATGAGATCAGGAGATCAGCAGTTACAGAAATACTCAAAATCAGCCCATCTGGCACCAACAATTATCCATGTGATTATCTAATCAGCCAATCATGTGGCAGCAGTGCAGTGTATAAAATCATGCAGATACGGGTCAGGAGCTTCAGTTAGTGTTCACGTCAACCATCAGAATGGGGAAAAAATGTGATCTCAGTGATTTGGACCGTGGCATGATTGTTGGTGCCAGATGGGCTGGTTTGAGTATGTCTGTAACTGCTAATCTCCTTTCTCTTTCTGTTTACTGGACTTTGTATGATGTTAATTGATTAATGAAAAGTATTCATGTCATTATTTTTTTTTAATCCTCACTTTGAAAGTTTTTCACAAGTGCCTAAAACTTCTGCACAGTACTGTAGCTATATATAGTGTTCAGGTGTTCAGTGTGGTTCAGGTCTGGGCTTTATACAGGCCAGTCAATTTCGTCCACACCAGACTCAGTAAACCATTTCTTTATGGACCTCACTATGTGCACTGGGGCATGTTATGCTGGAACAGAAAAGGTACACTCCATTCAGCTAAAAAAAAAAAAAAAATTGTCTAACAGGATTTTATGACTGTTTGCTTGGCTTTATACACCTGTTAGTGATGGGTATGGCTGAAATTGGCCCTGTTATATTTGTTATATACTGTATATTTATAATAAATTTATTGATACAACCTTAAGTGTAATGGCTACCAAAAGAGGAAATTATCCTCCATAACTTCAATCCTGAGAGCTCATGATTCAAGAGGCAAAATTATCATAAAATGAGACCAGTTCGAATTATGATGGTTTAACAAGTATTGTTGCCTACATTTATTTTTCTACACGCCTTTTTCATCAAGGAAGCAGATTACTAACTCATTTAAACTTCAAATACATCAATATTTTCTCATATACTATTTTCATATAATACTTACAGAAAATTTTGCCAATACATATCCCTTTTAGCTAGTCTAGGAAATTTTTCCTTTCTGCATGTTTGTGTCTGGTGGCAAACACAAGCCCTCAGAAAATGATGGTAAAACTATCGCCTTTTTCTCTTTACTTTCCTTTTTGCGACATGGTCCGTGTCTTTGCTGTTTGTTAGAAGAGTAAAACCAAGGAAAAAAGCAGTCCTAAAAACTGGAATATGCAGTCATCCTCCATAGTGTGCCGCACTCACTCCAATGTTTACCTCTCACACCGTCGCCAACAGATGGATCTGTTATTCTCCTAATTTCATAGCACCACAGTGGAAAAATAAACTGTAATCACGCCAACTTGTCCGGAACGGTACGGTTTTACAATGAGAACTGTTCTGCCCGATGGTGGAAAAGTGGCTAGAGACTCGTTTTCTCCTCTTGCCATTTTCAACGACACACTACACGTGCAGAACTGTGATGTCATCAAGTTGACCCATGTGAAACACAGGTGGAGTGTATCCGTCATAAATTCAGGTGCATTAGCAGAGGTTGTAAATGTGTGTGTCTATTGTACGCTTAGTTTTCTTCACCAAACCTTGTACACCAGATGCATCTGTCACGTGGTGTTTAAGGAAGGACCCAGATGCAGAAGGAATAAAATGGATGAGCCTTTATTAATACACAGAGATATATGTAGTGATGGAATAATGAGCAGGAATTCCCGGCACAGGTTGCAGAGATGAATGGTGAAAACAGGATAAGTAATCCAAAAGCAAACAATTGTTCCAGAATTGTTCAAAAAAAATCCAGAGAGCAAAGTCCGATTGGGAGTAATCCACACAGGAACAGAACTGGGAGAGAGTAAAAACAAAACAAGACAGCCTCGAGGCTGGTGTGATTAGCGTTTCCATGGAGATGCTCACGGGGCAATCACCCACACCTGTTCCATATTTACCCTGCCTATATATTCTCCCTTGTTGATAATGTTGAATTAAAATGGTTGCATTCCCTGCTATTGACAGCCTTTGAGACATACGTTTTCAATATTTGGAGACAGAGTATTTTTTTCTTGTCAGGTGTATTTTGTTGATACATGTCTTTTATTTTGAAAAGTTTAGTTCCTGTTCCCTAGTCATGTGATGTCTTGTTTTCCCTCCATGTTCATGTGTCATGTTTTCATTGGTTTATTGTTTAATTATCTTGTTATCAGTTCTGTTTGTTCATTGGTTTATGTTCTCCATGTCTTGTATTTAAGCCCTCATGTTTTCATTGTCTAGTTGTCAAGTATTGAATGTGAAAGGGTATGTGTAAGTCAAGTCAAGTCAAGTCAAGTCAAGTCAAGTCAAGTCAAGTCAAGTCAAGTCAAGTCAAGTCAAGTCCATGTTTTGTTTTGTAGTTAGGGTTTTGGATTTCACGTTTATTTAATAAACTGCACTTGGGTTCTTCATCTCATCATTGTCTTCGTCATTGCCATCATTACCAGGTCCAGCATACGTTACATTTCTTCTCACTCAGGTTGCAATCACTGATGGCATTATAGCCTATGCACTTTCTTTGAATGTATTTGAGAATTAGAAGTGTTGAAATAATTACCAGTGAACAGTGAATTATTGATATTTCTTCCTATAGAACTAAGCACAACCCACGAGTATTTTGGTGTGCTGTTTCACTTATGTTATAAATAATTGGATTGGAGACCATGTAATTGTTCTTGATTCATGTTTTTATGCACTAATGGCATTGCTGCCTTTACAATATTTCATTTCATCAGTTTGAGAAGTAGAACTGTTACAGTGCCTGTGTTAGCTGTAGAAAAGTGCACAACCCAAATCTATTTCACTTGTTGAGTTACTTGATACTTGTTTTCATTATTAACAGTACTGTTGAATTTTCTATATTCAGGTAATATGTGCAATGGCATTACAGCCAATACAGTTTTTCTTTTTAATATTTTAGAGTTGCACTTCTGCTTGAAAGAATAAAGAATGTCATATGCTAGTTGTTATAAACAATGCATATCTAATTACTGGTCTTTTTGTGAAAAAGCAAGACCATATTCTTGTTTCTTTATGAGACTTTGTTTGATTTAATTTTTAGATAAATGAAGACATATCACAACAGTTAAATCTGTGTCTGTATTGCACGTTCAAACCTTAATACCATTCGTAATAATAGGTTAACAGATGTTCCCTCCAGGAGTATATAATCAGTTTTGAAATTCTAGAGAAATGCTTAAATAATGCATTACACTTTAACTAAACCTGTTAGATTTTAGTTGACTAAAACTAGACTAAAACAATTCAGATTACTAAAATATGACAAACTAAATGGCATTTTAATCAAAAGACAATGACTAAAACTAAATCAAAATTTGCTGTCAAAATTAAGACTCTAACAGACCTAAAGATATGATGGCGTATGCTGCTGCTACAAAACCCAGTATTTTCTGAAAGGACTTCAGTGGATATGTCTTCCCCAGTCTTTCTTCAGAGACACTGAAGAATGGCTTGAACACACTCGCCCGTGAGGTGTGCATGCATGCTCTCAGAGTTGAGCTGAACCCCTAAGAAGGACATTTTCTGGCTGGGGGAAAGTGTGCTTTTCGCCCAGTTGACATTCAAGCCCAGGTTGTTCAGATGGCAAAGCAGTAAGTCTCTTTGTTCGCTCAGAGTCTCTGATTGGGCTAGCAAAGAATCATCAAGGTAATTCAATACGTGCTCGCTGTTCATCTTCAATGGGGAGTGTGCTGCATTGATACATTTCGTGAACGTATGGGGAGCCAGAGACAATCCGAACAGAAGGACTTTGAATTGATACGCAGTTCCCTTGAACGTGAATCTCAAAAACCGCCATGAAATTAATGATATTACACGTCCTTCAAGGCTATTAACGCAAACCTAGATAAGATTTGTTTGTTTCTGAGTTAACATTTTGAATGGGCACTTCACAAGCACATGATTCAAGCACCTTATATCTAGAATTGGCCAAAGCCCGCCACCCTTCTTTGGAACAAGAAAATAGCGGCTATAAATCACAGTGTGCGTGTCACAACTCAGAACAGTCTTTATCGCACTTTTTGCGAGGAGATTGTGAATTTCTGTAGCAAAATAGCTTAAAAGGGAATTATTTATAATTAATTATAACTGGTTATAATTAATAATAAATATTTAGATTAGATCTTAGAATTAACTGTAGCAGAATTGATATTACAATTACCTGATCTGTCCGTCCACCGAGCAGACAATATAATTATTTATCAACTCTTGGAAGATTACTTTCCTGGCCAAGGAACAATAGCCTTCCTACTTATACAGTGCTAGCAGTAGTTTAGCATGTAGCAAGGAGCAACATTCAGTGACTTTGAATTGTGAGCGGAACACAGAGACAATCAATTGTGGATATAAGGGATTTAATAAATGAAACTATAACTAACATACAAACAAACTAAGCAAAACATACATATATAGAATGAAGGAAAGTAAGGAAAAGAGAGAGAAGAGCAGAGAAAGAAGGCAGTATTTCACGTCAGTTAACCACAACCTAAATGAGAATCATCAGAGGCACAATTCACCTTAAAAGGGGTTCAAACTTAAACGCGCATCTAATCAGTTGTAAATGGTTACTTGCATTGGTTTGTTGCTGAATAAGAGTCTTGATGCGGTAGACGAGGTTCTCGACGATTTCCTTA
Source organism: Myxocyprinus asiaticus (assembly GCF_019703515.2). Lineage (NCBI taxonomy): Eukaryota > Metazoa > Chordata > Actinopteri > Cypriniformes > Catostomidae > Myxocyprinus > Myxocyprinus asiaticus. Next base: position 4,419,943 of record NC_059383.1, on the reverse strand, counting down.
GGAGTGAGTTGAAGAAGTCCACAGGAAATCCACAAAGTTACTTGAAGGTAAACACTGCCAGAAGGTTAAACTCAAGAGAGAGTTTTGGAGTGTGTTGGTCTCAAGAGAAGAGTTTTGAGCCATGATTAGTCTGCGTTCTGGAGTTTTGATAGTTCATTGCCGCACCCATTTTGTGGGTGGAGTGGCCAATCAGAGGCATGCATTTTGAGTGGGAGAAACATCCTTTGTCTCCGTTTATGGCCCATTCGCATTTTATTGCTGATCTGGACCGCTAGTGCAGCTTTTAATTCAAAACATAGTAAGAATTGTTCGATGCATTTCACGATCACATGGTGTACATTATTGTGTGAGAAATAAAGGGAAGATCATTTTGATACCAAGAAGGTAACCTCCAGACGATATTAAAGCAGAGATACACTCATACACTTGAATATAGGCATTTAACGTCTAACTAATACAAGTAAGGGTTTTAACTAAATTAATATAATAGGGGAATATACATACAACACATGCATATAGCAGATACATTTATAACTGCTTACTATGGCCTAAAATAGAGAAAATGTCTTTAGGTGTGTGTGTGACGTGTATTGGAATTACTGGAGACAGACAACTGCTCTGGTGCCTGGCACGGGGGGGTCACCCCCCTTTCTGTGGAATGTGTTTGAAGCTTGATGGAGACACTTCAGAGGAGACCTGTTTTAGCATCCTTTTGATAGTGATAAAGACCATCTGCAATTTAGCACCCATATAAATGTAAACGCGGAGGCCAGGTCAGTAATTTATAAGCAAATGTCAAAAGGCTAAAAGGTTTTTTTTTTAAACAAAGTGTAATTAACCATCACTGATCTTACACAGACGTTACATTTCTGCGCACGATATGGTGGGACCGCAGACTGCAGAACACCATTGAAGAGAGGTGGTCAGCATACGAATTGAATCGTGTTACCACGCTCTATAGTGTTCAACACCCTATTTGATATGTACCTGAGGGCTCGCCACGCATCCGCACAGCAAGACAGTGGGCTCATTGATTCGCTCACTACTGGAGATGAGGCGGTGCTCACTATAGGGAAGTGGTTGACCATAATGTGTGTGTTGTGATTCACTGACATGTCCGTGAGGGCTCGCCGCATATCCACGTAGTGAGACGGCTGGTTTATTAAATCGCCGCTCGCCACAGGGAAGCGGTTGATTATAGTGTGTGCTAGGAGCATGAAGAGGAATATGCCCTTTTATTGAGAATGTGTGGAGTCACGTGACACCATGCAAGGTTCGGACGTGTGAACGGCGAGCTCTGCGCACTTTGCTAGTTTTGACACTTTTAAAGATATAAACCAGTGAGATTCGATACACCCTGATCCATAACTGCTCTAGGAAGACAATATGTCAAAGAATTCAAAATCCTCGGGCTCTGGAGACATTAATAGACATTTACGTGCTCAAGCTGATGCCCCTCCGGAGGCCTCGAGCCAGAGAGTCGATTTGGCTGGAGAGCTGAAAGAAATTCAGCGACAATTGCTGAACGTATCAGCAATGCTGATGAAGGTCGTTGCTGACTTGGATGATCTTGCTGCAATACGTCGATGGGTCTCGGCGACGAAATTCACTGAGATGGTTACAAGAGTGGGGGATGCCAAGAAACGGATAGATTATCTGGAGTCATCAGAGGGGGAATTAGCTGCTAATTTGCTAGTGACCAAGGCAGATTTGGAGCACATCTGGGAGAAGTTGGAGGATTTGGAGAATCATAACCAGTGGGAACATCATCTGAATTGTTGGAATTCCTGAGGGAGCATAGGGTTGGAATATGATGGAATTCCAGGAAGGGCTCTTTCTGAATAATTTATAATTTTCTTTATTTATCGCACATTATACATTTGCACATATACAGTGAAATTCTTCTTTTTCACATATGAATATGGGTCAGCCATGACACAGCACCCCTGGAGCAGATAGGGTCAAGGGCCTTGCTCAAGGGCCCAACAGTGGCATCTTGGCGGTGCTGGGGCTTGAACCCCTGACCTTCTGATCAGTAACCCAGAGCCTTAACCGCTGAGCTACCACTGCCCCTATTCTACTTGACATAACAGGCCATAAGCTGGAAACAGAGCGAGCTCACAGGGTCCCGGCTCGGGGATCCGCTGAGAGAGACAGGCCCCGATCAATTCTGGCCAAATTTATGAGATCATCAGATAAAGATCTCATGTTACGCGATTAATAAGTCCCCTTTCTGCTGGTCAGAGTGGATTGTGAGGGGGTTACTACAATCAGTGACCTATATGAGAGTGGATGTTGATATCTTTAGAAAATTTTGGGATTCCCAGATCTCAGTTCTATAGGTATTTACAAATCAAATCAAATCAAATCACTTTATTGTCACACAGCCATATACACAAGTGCAATGGTGTGTGAAATTCTTGGGTGCAGTTCCAATCAACATAGCAGTCGTGACAGTGATGAGACATATACCAATTTACAATAACATCAAATTAACACAACACAATTTAAACATCTGTTATACACATAATTACACTCAACAATATACAAATAATAACATACACTGTACAGTATACAATACGCTGTTTTTGTTTTTTGTTTTTTTTGTTTTTTACTATATAGGTACACATTATTCAATAAAAATTAAAAATTAAAATATATATATATATATAAAAAAAAGAAAAAGTATGTATATATATATATATATATATATAGAATGTACAGTATTGTACTGTATTGACATTCAGGCTGTCGGTTGATAGTCAGTTGTTAAGAGAGACATAATATAATAATAATATAATTTATGACAGTCCGGTGTGAGATATAAGAGTAAGAGTAATAAAGTGCAGTGCTGATGTATATTGATCATGAGAGATCAAGAGTTCAGAAGTCTGATTGCTTGGGGGAAGAAGCTATCATGGAGTCGGCTGGTGCGGGTCCTGATGCTGCGATACCGCCTACCTGATGGTAACAGTGAGAACAGCCCATGGCTCGGGTGGCTGGAGTCTCTGATGATCCTCCGAGCTTTTTTCACACAACGCCTTGTATATATTTCCTGGAGGGAGGGAAGCTCACCTCCGATGATGTGTTTGGCAGTTCGCACCACCCTTTGCAGTGCTTTGCGGTTGTGGGCGGTGCTATTGCCGTACCAGGCGGAGATACAGCCAGTCAGGATGCTCTCTACAGTGCAGGTGTAGAACCATGTGAGGATGTGGCGGTTCATTCCAAACTTCCTCAGCCGTCTCAGGAAGAAGAGGCGCTGATGAGCCTTCTTCACAACGACTTCAGTGTGGACGGACCATGTGAGTTCCTCAGTGATGTGGACACCCAGGAACTTGAAGCTGCTGACTCTCTCCACTGGTGCTCCATTGATGGTGATGGGACTGTGTTCTCTGTCTTTTCTTCTGAAGTCCACCACAAGCTCCTTTGTCTTACTGACGTTGAGGGAGAGGTTGTGCTCCTGACACCAGTGTGTCAGAGTGTGCACCTCCTCTCTGTAGGCTGTTTCATCATTGTCAGTGATCAGACCTACCACCGTCGTGTCATCAGCAAACTTAATGATGGCATTGGAGCTATGTGTTGCCACACAGTCATGTGTGTACAAGGAATACAGTAGTGGGCTGAGAACACAGCCCTGTGGGGCTCCAGTGTTGAGGATCAGTGATGAGGAGATGTTGCTGCCTATTCTAACCACCTGGCGTCTGCTTGACAGGAAGTCCAGGATCCAGCTACACAGCGAGCTGTTTAAGCCCAGAGCCCGGAGTTTCTCATCTAGCTTGGAGGGCACTATGGTGTTGAATGCTGAGCTGTAGTCTACAAACAGCATTCTCACATGAGTGTTCTTTTTTTCCAGGTGGGAGAGAGCAGTGTGTATTGTAGATGCAATGGCATCATCAGTGGAGCGGTTGTTGTGGTAAGCAAACTGCAGCGGGTCAAGATTGAGTGGCAAGACAGAGCAGATGTAATCTCTGATTAGTCTCTCAAAACATTTGCTGATGATGGGGGTCAGAGCAACAGGACGCCAGTCATTTAAACAAGTTATTTTTGATTGTTTTGGAACAGGCACAATGGTGGATGTTTTAAAGCATGTGGGGACCACAGACAAAGACACCACAGCTGCGCCATCTGCTCTGTACTTTTTTTGGGGAGTAGCACACACCCCCCTAAAGCGGCAAATACTCTGGTAGAGGTGATTACTGCTTTTGGAAAAGGTCATGGGGCATAAGTGTATTACTCCCTGCTAATTCAGAGTCTGGGGGTCAGAGCTTTAAATTCTATCAAGAGATTATGGTAGAAAGATTTAAACTTGGTATTGGAGGAGGGAGTGTGGGCTAGGATTCTAATAAAACATCAAGTCTGCATCTAGAGATGCAAGGATTCGCCTTATGCAATTCAAGATTTTACACAGATTCTATTGGACCCCCTCTAGATTGTATAGGCTTGGTTTTATAGACACACCCACATGCTGGCGATGCCAATCAGAAGATGGAATCACAACCCATATTTTTTGGTGGTGTGTTAAGATCCAAGAATTTTGGTTGAAGGTTCAGAGTTTTATATGTGATGTTTTGGAAACTCAAATGTAATTTTGCCCCAGACTCTGTATTTTGGGTGATGGGGTGGTCATCAATATGGGGGATAAACACATAAAAAATTGGGTTCTGACCAGTGTTATGGTTGGTGTGCAGAGATGGGGAGGGTGGCAGCTTTCGAGGAGGTGTCAAGCAGAAGGCTGGGGTTTTGGGATTTTTTTGATAGGAAATGAGGCAATTATTTCGTATTTTTGGGGGACTCTCAGGAAGGGGCTGTGTAGAGAGAAGTTTAACTTTTTTTTTTTTTGGTTTTTCTTTGTGTGTGTATTCTTATTTGTGACCACAGGGGTGTTCATTGGGGGTCAGGGGGTCAATGTTAAATGTTGATTCAATGTATATATGTTGTATTTTTTCTTTGTTATATGTCTTTGAATTAAAAAATGTTAATTGAAGAGAATGTGTGATCATCCCGTGTTTTTACAACGGGTGCTTTTTTCTTTTCTGCAAGAAAATTCTTTATTTGCGCAGTAAACACATAAGCATTCAGAACAAAATCCTGTTCCCAACGAACTGTGGCGGGGAGGAGGGAAGAAACACTGTGTTTCTCAACCCAAGCCTTCCTTGGCCACAGTGTGCAAGGCTTTACTGCTGGCTCAGAAGTAAATGACGGCTTTTGGCGGTGCTTGAGCAGTGAAAGAGGGATACTTAGCTGGTTGTGGACTGGAGGTAGAGTGAGAGCGGGCCGGGTGAAAGGCGGCGCCAAGTCTGTCATGGCCCAAAGCTCTTTAAACGCTACTGAATCAGGGCCTTGCTCATCTAAATCCTTGAGGAGCTTGGCTTGGAACACCTTGAGCGCTGCCATGCTGTGGAGTGCAGATCCAGCTTGGCCCGCCACGAAATGGTTTGGATGGATGTGTGGGTTGGGATTTCCAACTCATGGAAGGGTTCGGGCAAAGATAGGCTGCGACCGCCTGTTCCACAGGGGGAAGCTTGGCATACCCTTTATCATCCGTGTGATCCATGGTGGTGAGGATGGCCATCCCTCCAACCTGGGTGCACGAAGAGTAAGGTGCACAGCAGTCTTTGTGAGCTCCTTATGGACCTTCGGGAAGAATGGAGCATGTCTTCAGGCTGCGGTCTGCGGTCTGCATTCTGCTGACGGCGGCCGGACTGCAAGAACCATTCGTCCAGGTGGGATTTCTCCAGCTCTTCGGGAGGAGACCACTCTAGACCAAGCTCTTCGACTGCCATCGCGAGGACGTGAAGAAGCTCTTTATCGGTGGCCTGTGCACACTCTTCACCCTCGGCAGGAGAAGGAGTGGTGACTTCTCCCATGGACCACACACCTGAGGCTGCGATGGATATGGCGTCATCCCCATCATCAGTGCCGCCAAATGTGATTAGTCCATGCACTCCAACGGAGGGTCGGAGGTCTTCATGTTTGTAAAGCAGCGGTGAAGACACCAAGTCTGATGCTCAGAAACCTCGTGGGGCTTGCGCCGACACAAGGTCCTCCTCAAAATCATCCATCTCCACCTCATGGCCCCGCCGTACCTCCTCATGTGGTCCCTCAGGACATAACACAGAAGAGGTGGGTGGGATGGGTTCATGAGTCTGAAACATCCCTTAGAACGAGGGCGATCCTGGAGTGCAATGTCTTAAGAATCATGCCCTCGCAGTGAGGGCAGTCTGTCTCTGTGAGAGCCACTTCGGCGTGGGCACGGCCCAGGCAGCGAATACAGCTGTCATGTTGGTCTGACGGTGGGATGTGCCACTCGCATAGGGAACAATTGCAGAACGACATCTTAAAAAAGACGCAAACATGCAAGCGGCTTTTTATGAAGGTATAGTATACAATACAGTTTTAATATAGTAATAAAGTAGAGTAACCTCCTGCCGGAGCGCTGGGAAGCAGGTAGGTGTCATGTTGAAGCACTGCGTTGTGCGACGGCGAGCCTCTGAAGTGAGTAACTCTTTACCAAAGTATCCTCAACAGAGAGGTGGAGAAAACTTCACTGGAACACACAGGGGATCAATAATCTACTCACTGCAGGTGTTAAAGCACAGGCGTCAAGTCATCCTGATGGCATCCCGCAGAGGAGAGTAGTTGGCTGAACATGTACCTTCGACGGCAAAGCAGAGAAGTGTTTCCTAAACGAAGTGGAATAGTCCTGTCGTGAAGGAAGAAAAATCTGAAGTAATGGTGGTTGAGCACCCGCTTATATAGACCAAGTTTGCGCCTGAAGAGGCGGGGCTCAAACACCATTGCCAGTCAGAAAGATTAGCGTTTGTACAAGGGTTTCATCCAGGTCCTGAACTGAAAGGGAACAACAGTATGTACACTTTGATGCCCAATAGCATCCTCTTGTAACAATCATTGCAACTCTTTACTTAGGAATTATGTAATCATAATCTATTTGTCAATTATTGATATTAGTGATCTCTACTGATTTTTGCTCAATTCATATAATGAGAAAACATATTATTTGTTCCCTAAAAAGAGCAGACGCCTGTGATGCCATTATTGTTGGTTTTCTCTCATGACTCAGAGTTGTGGAGAAATATCTAGGGCAGCTTTTAGGGGAGTGTGTATGAGGTGTCCGACTGCGTCTTTAATTACAGCAGAGCATAAATGATGAAGGCATTTGCATAACCTGCTTAACTGATGACATTTTCCTCAAGTAATTACTTGCTTGTTTGTATCATTATGGGTGAGAGGATGTCAAGAAAATGCTGGAGAAAGAGCCAGAATTACATCACAGTGACAGACAGCACATTTATGAATGTGACATTCTCAGATCAGACCAGATTAAATTTAAGTCCCTAATCACACATTAGTGCTGATATAAATAAAAACCATGCCTTATAAAGTTCAGGGCTTTCTAGATCATCACAACTCATACATGACACATGATTGCTGACTTGACATTTGATTACTGTTTTCAATTTCTAAATGTTTAATTGTACACTTGATACTGCTGTTAAATGCCTGGAAAACTTGCTTACTCAATTTGTACCATTGTTCTTATTTTTTGCCTGTTTATTTGTCTTGAATAATTGCTTGAAAACTTGAAACAACGCTTACTTAATTTAGAAATGTGTTCGAATTGTCTGTGATATTGAAATTGGTGTCAAGAATCATGAAATTTCACAGGTATTGGTATTGACAGCTGGAATTGTGGTATTGTGACAACATTATAAGGCATTGCTTTTTGTAAAGATGCTTTGGAACAACATTAATTGGATTTAACTGGATCATACTATTTTTGAAGGAATGTTGCTTGTATTTGAGGATGAAGCTTTTGAGTTCAGACACAAAGTCTTTTATATTTAGTGATTCAGAAACAGCCACATCAAAGATCATATCAGCTCTCTCTGCCAAATTCCTTATGCAAACCAATGTCTATTATGTTTTTTTTCAAAAGCTACATGTTGTTTTCTTGGTGTCTGATGCCAGATTCACTTTGAGTCATTCATATTTAGTTACATTTATTAATGAAGAGTTAAAGGGATAGTTCATGAAAGAATCTTCATGCTGCTCTCTTCCATACAATGAAAGTGGATAGAGACCAGATCATTTTGCAAACCAATAATAACCAGAAAAAAAAAAAGAAAGAAAAAAAAAATAGATTTTGGTTTATAACACAGTACTTTTAAATATAAACAAGCCTTAAAAACAACGGGGACTATTATTTTTAAATGGAAATGTCTGCGCTCGCATCTGCTCATACAAACAGATCAGGGAAACAAAATATGCACTCTTGGTCAATTTTAATGTATTAAAATAAACATTATCATATAACAAAAATGAGCAGTAATTCATCAACTGTCGATCATCAGCGAACGTGTGTCATAAAAACCTAAGACACATAAGACACCATCAGTCAAAATCCCCATGAGTCCAACAATCAATAATGGTTATTAGGGCTGTGAATCTATTACAATTTTTAAACTAATTAATCGCACAGTTTTCGGTGATTAATGGTGATTAAATCTTTGATACAAGTACCGTATATGTACACATGCCATAAAATCTGTATACATGCTGTAATTAAATGTTGGGAAAAATATTCTAGCATTTTACAGTGGACTTTTTTTTTTTTAAGGAATAGTTCACCCAAAAATGAAATTCTCTCACCCTCATCCCAGATGTGCATAAATTTCTTCTGCTGAACACAAACAAAGATTTTTAGAAGTATATCTCAACTCTGTAGGTCCATACAATGCAAGTGAATGGTTGCCAAAATTTTGAAGCTCCAAAAAACAAATATAGCCATCATAAAATTAAACCAAACGACTCCAGTGGATTAGTTATTGTCTTCTGTAGCAAAAAGCTGGGTGTGTGTAAGAAATAGATCAGGCCAGCTGTGATATGCACGGTCACGAGAGTCGAATACATGCTGCCTCTCACGTGACGTAAGAGCGTTGGTCTGAAATCAGCAGGGGAAAATTGTTCACTGCACACCCTCAATATTTTGAGTGACTCAATGGGTGTATTGAGTCAGAGAGCAGCCATAGCTTAAGTCGCTCAGGATCATTGATAGGAAAACTGTGAAAAGTTCCTCTTTTCAAGTGTCTTTCCTCTTGCGATGATACCCGTGGATGAAGTCTAATGTGTTTCAGTAGGTTGAGGCATCCAGGATAAGTACATGCAAGCACCAACTTGAAAAAGAAACAGATACAAATACAAATCTATAGCAAAACCAATTCAGCTTCTGTATAACATTCCTTATCTGTTGTAAACGACACAGCGCTTCCGTATTTTACGTATTCATGTGTCAGTTCTCGTGTGAACTTTCCAACTTACTTATGTCACGAGAGAGGCAGCGTGTATTCAAACCTTGTGACCATGCCAACCACAGCTGACCGGAAGCAAAGATTTTTAGTAAAAAGAGTTTTAAATTGGCACTCGTGGGGGCCTGGGTAGCTCCGTGAGGATTGACGCTGACTACCACCCCTTGATCGCAAGTTCGAATCCAGGGCGTGCTGAGTGACTCCAGCCAGGTCTCCTAAGCAACCAAATTGACCCGGTTGCTAGGGAGTGTAGAGTCACATGGGGTAACCTCCTCGTGGTTGCTATAATGTGTGGTTCTCGCTCTCGGTGGAGCACGTGGTGCATGGATGCCATGGAGAATAGCATGGGCCTCCACACACACTACATGTCCTCGGTAATGCGCTCAACAAGCCACGTGATAAGATGCACGGACTGACGGTCTCTGACGTGGAGGCAACTGAGATTCGTCCTCCGCCACCCGGATTGAGTCGAGTCACTACGCCACCATGAGGACTTAGACCGCATTGGGAATTGAGCATTCCAAATAAAAAAACAATAAAATAAAATAAAAAAAACAATTGGCACTCGTGAAACTTCTCATTCATAAACAAACTGAATGACCTGGTACAGAGACTGCCTGGTACATGTACCAACTGACTGAATGAGAGGGGCAAGCTGTTTGTTTACTTCAGCATTGGCATGTGAGTCTACCTTGTTCATCACGGAGAGAAAAGGGCGGAGGAGCTATTAATGCGTAAAAGTGACTGATGTTTATACACGCTGAGGGGCTTTCACATGACTCGCGTCAGCGCAACCCCGGCTCCACACCAAAGTGTTTTTCACACACTTTTTGCCTCACAAATAATGTCTTTGAGAGTAGAAAGTTACAATAAATATTTTAAAACTGTCCAAATTTATGAAGAGATATTGAATGTCGTTTCTGAGTATCCAGAGACCCCAGTTATTGAACTACAGTAATTACATTCACCAGATCTAAACAAACAAGTCCTCTATTGACTTTCTGCAATCAAAGCAATTGCCATTTTTCTCTTCCAAATAAATGTTCTCAATATTTATTGTGCACACCTCCCGCTTTCTTGCGCGGCAAGCTCATATATTAGCCCCTCCGAGATGCTTTCTGCTACACTTGTCATGTGGAGTGCAAAGCACTGCTTGATGCTGGCGTTGAACGCAGTATTGACGCCTTGACTCAACTCATGTGAAATGCGCTTTACAATGAAGAAAGGACATTATTGAAACTCAAATGTATTTTTATTATTAGGCTATTGTTGTCTTTTCTGATAAGTCATGACCAGCTGTTTAAATACTGTAGGAAAATGATACCATTGATCTGCTTTGTTCCTATAATACTTAAACATTCTACTGAAGTCAGTTGATTTTATATGCAAATTTTAATAAAAGAGAAGGTAAGGACGTTATTGACACTCATTATTAGCCTATAATTAGACTATTATTGTTGTCTTTTTGGATGAAAAGTCATGCTTGGCAGTTCACAAACTGAACGGAAATTATAGATCTGCTTTGTTCTTATAACGCTTAAATACTATAAAGTCTTTCTTGGCAGATTTCGGTCATGAACATCTCAAAACGGTTCAATGGCTCACTCATTGCACATAAGACACTCATTTGTCACCACCTAGTGGCACTCCAGAAGTGGTCACTAAACTAATCAATTAATGAAACTGAACAAATTTGTGAAACAGAAGCAAGCCACAACAAACCTTTAATTTTGCAGCTTATTCTGCACAATTGTGTAGATCATTTTCTATACTTTTAGCATTAAAATAGCTTAAGTTGGTACTTTTAACTTATTCTTAAAAAAAAAAAACCTGGAAAACATGTCTGTGGATCAGTGATTGTCTCAACTTTTTCTCCCCTCATGAGTTTGCATCCCTATGAGTTATAAACTTTAGACAATGATGGCAGTCGACCACTGATTTTATAAAACAATATAAAACATTTAATTCACACTGGATGATTCGGCCTTAATACAGGATGTAAATTCATTTCCAATAATTCAATGATTGGAGTCATCTTATACCGCAGTTACCACATGTACAGTAGTATGCGGAAAACATGGAATCTAGTCATAAAAATGGCATTAGCAATAAAATGCAGTGTCGTGGAATATGACATATTTGAATATGAGTGGACAATTAATCGAATTAAAATTGTGATATGTCCTTGTGTGATAATGACATTTAAAAAGTCTCTGATTTTATTGAATAAATAAATAATCTGCAAGTGATGCGTGCTTCAAAATGAATGTGTAGAGACGGCCGCTCATACACTGAAAACACCTCATCATGATCATCACGTGCGGACTTGTGTGTGAAATGACAGAGAGCACTCTGAAGTGCGCAGAACATACAGACTATATATTTATTTAATTACAGTAAATCACAGCTTTACAGGGATTCATAATCACACTGGGCCATGGAGCAAACTGCTTATCTGGAGGTGAGAAACTACCACCAAAAACCAACAGAAGAGCCAATATAAAAGCTAGATTTAAATGGATGCATGTGTTCTTGCTTAAATATTACACTTGTTGGGCGCATAAATTGACCTGGAAATGTCCTGGAAATTTGTGCCTTGAAAAGAGTGGGAACCCTGTAAACATAAAAAAAAAATAAAACAATAATGAAGATTTAGCTCTGTTACAATTTCTATATAAAACAATTATATATAGCCCATATATACACCAGATGTGAGGCACTTTTGTTGGTGCTGCATCCGTATAAGCACTTCATGGAAATCGATGCCATGCTGTTGTGTCACATGATGCAGTGCACCAGAAGTTTAACCCTTAAATGACAGTGTAGAGTGTTGTGAACGTAAAGTTATGCATATAACCAATGTTCCCAGAAGGAGAGTGACCTCACAACCAAGGAGAGTTAAACCGTTGGGAAGCTTTGCAAGGTACAGAAAAGTTTAAATAATTTTGAATGAGCTTTTAATAAGCCACAACCACTATGCTAACCACAGCGAGCGTGAGGTGTTCTCGCAGTGCGGTGAAGAGCTGAAGAACGATGGGTATGATGCAGGTGAACGTATTTCTATACTTGCTGAGTGAGCGGGACTATTTGGCATCGCCATGCGTCATTTGACTTTCAGGCGTGAATAGAGGTGTCTTCAGTATGTATATGTGAGAGCACGATTTCCCATAATCAGTGTGTTGTACCGAGTGAACCGACTGAATGGGAACAGTATTCAGTTGGTTTAAATTCATTTAAATTATGAGTTGCATAGAATGAAGCCAAAACACAACGTCCACACATGCGGGTCGCATGAGGTTAAACAGACTATCTGCTAAAAGGACAATGTAAAGTGATAACTTGTGCATTTCTGTGACTGGGGTACATGAAATCAGAAAATAGCCGCACACATTTATAGACACATACACTTTGGGCCAGTAGTGTGTAATAAGTTAATGCTTAAAATGTATCAATCCCTGCTGGATACATAAATAGTCATGTGTGGTACCATTTAAAGCTTCTGCGTTTATGTTACATAAAATAACAAGATAAGACCAGAAAACCTCTCGTTTGCAAATGAGCGCCACCTTGTGGTAGTAATGTATAAGTCTGAATATGAATATAAACAACACAGTTTGAATGATTATCAAAAATAATCCAAGTGTAATATTGGAAATATAAGGACAACTGTCTTGATGTATGCTCCGATCACTGCTTCTGTAAGCCTGAGTAGCCACAAACTCTATATCAGCTCTTACGTTAGGCTGTTTTCTTCCATATGAGCTATTATTTACTTGTCTGTGATCTGGCTTGGGTAAAATAATCACATTTTGTGATTCAGTGTCCAGAACAAAATATTCAGTTAAGCAGAAAAAGAAAAAAATCATCGGCAAAAAAAGAAAGTTCTTGACTACAGATGATGAAATATTATATATCATCTAAGCTTTCCACTCAGAGGCCGAGATATTTGAGAAAACAATGGGGAACATGTGAGATCACAAAATAGACTGAATGTCTATGGACGAGCACATAGTGCTCAGCTGTGTTAGTGCGCCACCTGCATTTCAAAATTTGTATATTGTGATGGAAGTTGATAGAGGAAAATTTATTTTTCCTTGTACTTGCTGCAATCAAGTGGAATGAACTAACATTTTTTGCAAGGACATAGAGCAAACAGAACCTGAATCATAGGCTTGCAAAGATAGGATGAAAAACAAATACATTTATGTTCATTATCAGATTGTAAACATATACAATGTTATTTATGAATGATTGGAACATTATTACTATTATTATTCTAGGGTATTTGTTTATGATGAGCTTGAAAAAATGCAGGTGGCAGCTGAAACATGCAGCAGAGTGTAAGGGGTTATATTTCACCTCCAGAGGTAGTGGTGTGCAATTCTGCACACTATCATAATTCATATTTGCTGATGACTGATAGTTCCAGCAACAACTATCAGCACTGATTAATCAGCAAAAATGATATCCGTTGGCCTCTAGCTTGGACATTCTGCTCTAAAATACTCGATTTGTGTTCCATGCAAGAAAAAAATAATAATATGAGTTTGGAACAGCTTGAGGTGTGTAAATGACTACAGTACTTTCATTTTATCTAAATGATCCAAAATATAAAAAATAAAAAATAAAACATTGTTGCTTCATCACTTGTAATAGTGACACGAGGTACCTAGAAAGGATAAACGCAGTGTTTTTTCTTTCAAAAATATCTTTCAAAAAAAATTGAGAAGAGCAGTTCTTTTTACTTACACTAATGTTATGAGGTTTGTAATCGCTATCAAGTGACACTTTTTTCTTTTTATGTTACTGTGATGATCGTTTGCCTCAATTCTGCTTCACAGTCTGCACAGTTTTCAATCAAATTACTGTGTAATTAAAAAATTTCTTTAAAAAATAAAAGTCAGATAAATATGCTTTACAATACAACTTTACAACTCTTCATTCCAGCCCACGTAATAATATTATCCATTCCGTTTATGAGAATATTTTGCCAAAAACCACGGTGTTCACGGCAATCTCTCATTCATTCCTATGGAGAGTTCTGCAGAGCTTGTCAGAGCGAGTGACCGTAACCAAGGGGGGCGGAGCTTAGAGATGGGTCAATTGTGAAAAAGTTCACAGTATGGAAAATTCTAATAAAAACAAAAAGGAGTGATTTGTAAATTACATTCACCCTTTGCTGTATTAAAAGAACTACAACAGCACATTATTTTATGTTATACCTTGTGAATGTATTTATTTATTCATTTATTTATTTATTAAATACACACTCACTTCAAATCAGATGATTGCAATATGCCCCCAAAAAGTTGGGACAGTCGAGTGTTTACCATCAAACCACATACTGCCTGGATTACAAGTGCATGCCTGCGTAAGCAGAGTGTGGGTGCTAGATTGGCCTGCCTGAAGTCCTGACCTGTCTCCACTTGAGAATGTGTGGTGCATTATGAAGCGCAAAATATTGCAATGAAAGCCCCATACAATTGTGCAACTGAAGACCTGCATAAAGGATGAATGGGGGAAAATTCTGCTTGCTAAACTTAACAAACATGTGTCGTCACATATATATATATATATATATATATATATATATATGTGTGTATATATGTATATATATGTATGTATATATATGTATGTATGTATATATATATATATATATATATATATATATGTGTGTGTGTGTGTGTGTGTGTATATATGTGTATATATGTATATATATGTATATGTATATATATGTATGTATATATATGTATGTATATATATATATATATATATATGTGTATATATATATATATCCGCCCCTCCAGCTTGTCATCGTCGCCCCGCCTCTTAGGGCCACCCTTCAGCCAGGCTCACGACGGGAGTTGGGCAGGAGAGCGAGAAGAGGTGCATAGTTAATAAGCCTCATTCTGATAGCGGTGAATGAAGCACACCTGATGTGAATAATGCTTCTTCACCAGTTCATGCCTGGGCTATTCCATGGACACTACCCCGCCCTTCATGGAGCCCAGTCTCACCGCGAGGATGCCAGATTCCCCCTTTGTTATGAACACTATTCCCCCAGGACACTTTATTATCCCCCTTTATAGACTTGTTATTTTTATTATTATTTCCAATAAATGCCTCTCCGAGGCTTGACGCCACACCCACTGTGTCTGTCTCTTGCTCACCCCACCACAAAATATAAAGTTTTATTTATATGGTGCTTTTCCAAAAGCTCAAGTTCACTTTACAATCAACATACATTTTAACAAAAGTTACCTATATATACATATGTTAGCCAGCTAGCATAGCTTATTACAGGCTTACAAATCTTATAGCTATATCAAAATATAGCTGGTACCCATCACTATTAACTAAAATTAATATATTTATAAAATTCTGTCTTGGTATTGTTTTATAACATTTTTAACAGATGAGTTTAATTTTTGATTTGACAAAGTCTTCACAATAACAGATTTTAACATTCAGATGTTCTGACAGAACCAATCAGTGTAGCTTGAGAAAGTTAACATTTAAATGTTACACTTTTGTGAAAATAATTTCAAAATTGCCAGAAATTAACTCTGTGCCAACCAACCCCTGTAGCCAACTGACCCCGGTCTCCCCTACTTCACAAATCATTTGCCTTGCGAGGTGTCAAGTCAAGTCATTTTTATTTGTATAGCGCCTTTCACAACACACATCGTTTCAAAGCAGCTTTACAGAAAATCATGCATTAACAGAAAATGAAACTGTAATGTCTATCATGTCTTAGAGTCATCATTGTGTAGTTTGATAAAATACGATTGTGAATTGTGTTTAAAAATAAGTAATTAAATAATAATTGTATTTAGAACCCCAGTGAGCAAGCCAAAGGCGACTGTGGCAAGGAATACAAAACTCCATTAGATGTTGGTTAATGGAGAAAAATAACCTTGGGAGAAACCAGGCTCAATGTGGGGGCCAGTTCCCCTCTGACTAACATCATGACTATAATGCCAATATTACTTATGTATAGTGCAAGTCATGGTTTAAAATGATTAAACTAAGTAAGTGTTAAGGGTCAGTGTTTAAAACAAAGATTTTGTATGAACTGTAAGATTAATGACTAATGTCTTTGAAGTCCAACCTGGATTAACTGCAGAAATTCACATAGATGCAACTGTCCTTGTTAGTTGGCTGATGAAGGGTTTTGTTGGAAATTAATTGATAGTCTATGTATTCCACTTCAAGAGTGTAGTCCATCATTAGACCAAGGTGATGCAGGCAGAGATCAGTTAGGTGCATCACAGTTCATCCGGCCGGTAATTTCGGTGAGGTCTATCCTAAATCCAAGGTTCAGGCAATGGCATATGAAATATCCCATGTCTTATGGTTGGAGTTGGCATCAGTTCATCCTCTGAAGTCCATCATAAGAGTCTGAAGTGATGTTTGGCTGGCACTGGCTGCTATTAGTCATCATCACTCAGTGACACATAGCAGTGGAGTCCAACAAAAGCAGGAATGGAGCTAGATCCAGCCGGTTCTGGTGACCTCAGGATAGGAGTCCCAATGTTGAGACAGGGAAACAAACAGAATAATATTAGTATAGATACCATTCAATTTATTGCAGATTTATAGATCACGATCAATGTTTCTGGTTCCAGCAGACCTAACTAAAGCAGCCTAATTGTGAGTTGAAGGATAAATTAGGTGTATGCCTGGCTAAATAGATGAGTCTTTAGTCTAAACTTAAACTGAGTGAGTGTGTCTGCATCTCGAACAGGTGACAATCTCTAAACTTGTTCATGTGGTGGATGTTGGGTTTTAATAAGCTAAAAGTCCAAGTAGGCATCCTTTTTCTACATGTATTAAAAGTCTTTGATTATGCAGTTGCTCATGATTAATGAATGGAATATTTTAATGTCAAAAGACAGTGTAATGTCATAAAATATTAAGTGAGCCCTTGGGTGACTATGCCTTCATCTCATGAAGATCAGAGAGAGAGAGAGAGAAGCTGTGACTCACATGTAGGGAACACAAGTTACAGTGTAAGAATGCCTTTCTCTAAAGATCTAACTATGTCCATATATGGCCAGTAAACTGGTGTTTTATATGACAGAGTTACAAGCCTTTTAAATTCCAGTTCCTGAATTTGAAGTGAAAAAGTTAAAAGAAAATTAACTATAAAAAAAATCAAGCTGTTAGGGCAGACCAACCCAATGTAATGCCAATGGTTTTGAAATAACAGTAAATGCTTAACAAGTGTAACAAGAGTAACTTAACACTGGCCACATTTACATGCACTTAAGAAAACTGTTTATTCCACGGTTTTTGCAGAAAGTGGCTTTCTGAAACGTCATGTAAACTAGAATGCAGATTTCCTTACGCTGATTAAGGGATTAAGAGAAAGTGGTTTAACACACCTACGTAAATGCATAAGCGGTGTTCTGATGGTTGTTTGAAGAGTGCTCGTGCGTGGAACAGATAACAGAAGTCATAGGATGGAGCCCAACAATAAGTAAACACAGTGGAAAGAATTCAACATTTCTGTGAGTACAGTTGGGGGTAAAAAAAAGACATACACTATAAACTATGCCCACAATTTAAAATTTCGACAGTCCCTCATGTGTGCATATGCACTTGTACATTGGGGAAATCCCTCAGTTTACATAAGAGGGAAACCCAAGGAATACCTGAAAATAAAGCAAAGAAACAGAGAATAAAATAGCAAAGTCTTCCTCGGATCCCATGTTTGTTCTTTACACACACGTCGCCGGAAAATTACAATGCTGTGGAGAAAGCTGCTTTCTGACCGAGCCACATGTATACGGGAGTAAAGAGTATGCCACTTATACAGTGCATGTGTACAGGAATGCTGTTTTCTTGTAATAAGCCGCTTTCTAGTGCATGTAAACAGGAATGCTGTTTTCTTGCAATAAGCCGCTTCTGTGCCATGTAAAAAAAAGATGAACAAATTCAGGATTCCAGGATTGGCTTTAGTTTGAAAAACTCACCAAATCCAATCAGGCTTCATTAGGGTTAAGTGGTATCAAGATGCTCATTACCAACTTCCTCTATCAATTCAGAGTTTGATCCCGAGGTTATGATTAGTTCACATGCACGTTCACATGAATGAAGCGAACATCCAATCATGTGTGAGACAGCGTGAGTCACATCTCGCGAGAGAATCAGCGAGATTTACTTCTCCGCTGAAGATGTTTATGAAAATTATGTTAAATTATAAGAATTTTAACAAAGTTATAACACAGCACAAGAGGACGTTAAAAAATATGATCAATCAAAACACATTTACACAACACAAATAATCACTACGAAATCATGAATAATTATAATACATTCACACAGAGGATCACTTGAAAATGATAAAAAAAATGTAAAGGCATTTACAGAGCAAGAAGAAACACTGCTGCTGCTAGAGCATGAAACGTGATGAAAATATTAAAATAGATAATATATCGATGAGAAAGTAACTTTATATAGGTCCACAACATTCAGGCATGTAATTTTAAAAGTTTAATATCTTTATTTGAAATGTAAAAAAATTGAAATTAAAAGCTTTAGTATTAATTTAATTTACTACTATTAGACATTAATACACTATCGAATAATAAAAATGTGAGCAATTGGAAAATGAGTAGATGGTATGCACTAATAAAGGCTTATTTGTTCTTCTTTCTAGCAGCATAAGACACAATAAAGACATATTTGGTGTGCTAGTGTGGTTTTATTGAACTTCAAGTGAAATACTGTATGTTCATGGCATCTCTGCCAGCTGATATATTTGATATATCCTACAGTATATTGTGAAGTGATTAAGTTTTTATATTTTGAAGTCGTTCGATCATTATTGATATTGTATTAATATCTTACTTGAAAATTATAAAATTATTTTAAGTTTATTTATTCATACATATTTTATGGCCAGTGTGGGAAAATGGTTGGGAAAAAATTAAAGTGTCTTTAAACAAATGCAAGACTGCCAAAATATATTTCTTGCAATAAATAATTATCATAAATAGTTTATTTTGTAAATGTCAAAAATTGTCTTGTTGAAGTGCAATTTAAAGTGGAGTGAGAGATACTGTCACTTTGCTCACAGCTTACTGGTCCAGAATCTGGATGAGATGTCTGATCGGGAACATAACCTGCCCCGGAGCAGGTTAGACGATTAGCGTATGTTACTATGACGAGGAACCCCAATGGAAGCCTATCCATTTTACTGGTACCGTGAATTCAGAGTTCGCTTAAACTAAGTTTAAACTTATCTAGCTAGCTGCTTAATCCTGCTTTGTGACATAGGCCACTGGTGTCCATGTAAACTTAGTCAATGTGTACCGGGCTAGTGAAGAAAAGAGGACCCAAACAGGTAAATAACAACCACAGTCTGTTTATTTACAGACAAAATCAGCAGTTTGAAGTCGGAGAGCAATGAGGCCAATAGGGCTAGAAGGATGACCAAGAGGTGTTCCCAATAGAGGATGTAGTGGGTGGGGGATGAAGGGTGAAGCAATGAGGCCCAGGAGACAAAGCCGGTGAAATGGCAGGTGGCCCCATGCCAGGGGCAAACAGTGAAGACCGAGGAAAAACAGACTGTGCACCAATACAATGTACCTACAAGAAGAGAGAAGAACACAGCTGATAAGGAAGATGGAGGGACTGTGAGCCAGGAGGCCAAGCCACGAGTAGTGAAAACCCAGGAGTCACGCTGATGTTGGAGAGGGGGTATTGTTTGGGAACAAAACACATAAGAAAAAAAAAAAAATAGGCAGAAACTCTCAGACAGAACTTGGAGATGCTCAAAGAGGCAGGACTGCTTGGCTTTACAAGACAATCTGGCACAGGACTGAATATACAAGGAGGTTTAATATGGAGAGGGGTAGTTAGAAAGATGAGGAACAGGTGCCACTGATAGGCAGGCAGGGATACCCCAGTTCACAGTCAGCACATGGTACCTGTAAACAAAATACAGACCCCTGGAGTGGATTCACCGGCAAACTAACCAGGAATCCCGACAACACTGATGATATTAATAATCAATGTTTGGAATACCACTTATATGGCTTCCCGATATGCGTTTCTTATTTCATATATTCATTACAATATATATTTTATATATACTATTTTTGCTAAATACCAGTACATAAAAAAAAAAATAAAAAAAACCTTCACAGAATTAATGGATGATTGTGTTTTTTTCATACTCATGTTTAAGTACACATGGTTATAGCTCAATACATTTTCTAATCAGTAACCTCAAATGATGACAAAATAGCTTTTAATAAAGTTATGTAAAAACAATGTGGAAGGCATTTTGTGGTTCTGTATAGCAGAATTATATTTTTGTTATTAATTAATTGTTTAACAGTATTTCACTTAACTTAGATAAATACGCTTAATCAGTTGAGAAAAAAGTGACAAAGTGGTAGAAAATTCAAAGTGACATCAAATTTTCTCCAAGATTATTTTAAGGTCTATGGATCATATCACATTGTATTTAGACCAGGGGCATTGATTTTGACTTGGGAGAATTTTTTTTTAAATTGGGAGCATCTTCAGTTTTTATATTCTTCTGTATTCTTATGTTCATGAAGTTATGAAGCCATGGAAGACCTGCTCTCTCCTTGCCATCTCACTACTCACCACTACTAGGTGGGGCTATGGAAGTAATGAGGTAAAGTAGTCATTAATGTGTTGTTGTGGATGCAGTCAGATGCAAATGTCTGCCACAGTGTGACATCAAAATGTGGAGGAAGTTGAGAATGAGTTGTTTTGGGAGATTGGTTTACTCATCTAGACCAGTGTTCCTCAACTGGTTTTGCTGCAGGACCCAAATTTTACATTGGACATCAAGTGACAACCCACCATAGTAAAAACATAACCTGTTTTTTTTATTTTTTTTTTTTTTTGTGATTAACATTTTTATTGACTCCACAGAAGACTTCATTTAATCAACATTTAACATTTAATCCCCACCACTACCCCTCCCAATCCCCAACCCCACCCCGACCCCCAACAAACACTTCCGTGGTCACATGAACATATTCACACATAAATAAATAAATAAATAGATAGATAAAATAAAAAAAATAATAATTATAAAGAAATAAAAAATATTTATATAATAATCACACACATCCACACCTAAACCTCACTCTCTGCTATCTCTCCCCGAGAACCCTCCAAGAACCCTTCTTTATGTTTTTGTTCCCCATATTGATGACCTCCCCATTGCCCAAAATACAGAGTCTGGGGCAAAATGAAATCCGAGTGCCTAACACGTCACACACAACACTCTGAACCTTCATCCAAAATCCCTGGATCTCAGCACACCACCAAAAAATGTCATGGTTACTTGTGTAACCTCCGTTCCCTGATGGAGGGAACGAGATGTTGTGTCGATGTAGTGACACTAGGGGTCACTCTCGGGAGCCCGAGACACCTCTGGTCTTTGATAAAAGGCCAATGAAAATTGGCGAGTGGTATTTGCATGCCACTCCCCCGGATATACGGGTATAAAAGGAGCTGGTATGCAACCACTCATTCAGGTTTTATGCTGAGGAGCCGATATAAGGTCCAGCCATTTCAGCGGGTAGTTCAGCGTTGTGGCAGGAGGGACACAAGTAACCATGACATTCCCTATCTGTCACTCACTCGACGTTGTGTCGATGTAGTGACAGTAGGGGTCCCTATACGAAATGCCATAATTGGCTGAACTGTGTTACGTGAACTGGCAGTGTGTGGTGGGCAGACTACTGTGTGCCTCATAGCCAGCACACCAGGTCGACACATAACCTCCCCCAACATAGTTATGAGTGTCGAACGGCCCTTTTTGGGGACAAGTCGACTACCCAAGAGATAGAGACAGGCTTAACCCAGTCGTGGCCTCTTTTCCCTTTCTCTTTTTTCCACTCCCTAAAAAAGAAGGGGGATTATCCGACTGGGCCGCCAGGTCTAGTCGGGGGGTGTCCCTCCCAAGGGGAAGACACAGCGGAGACCACACCTCGCCCAAAGAGAGGGAGGGATATTTAAGTGGAAGGATATGTCACATGGCCTTTCCAACCATGTGGAGAGTCTTCAAGGTAGATCCTGCCCAATGGGGGAGGAGTTACTACAAACATGGAGACTGCGGCAGAGGGGCTCTGCCCAAGGAAGACGCAGTTTGCCAACAGGGAAACGAATTAGCGGAAGATATATATCGCATGGGGTTAGCCTTACAGGGAACCGCCACATGCGGAGCACCTACCCCAGAACAGGACTGTTAGTTAGCACGTGTACTGGGCTGGCAGCGAATCTCTTGCGGTGGGGCGGAGCTCGAGGTGGCACACCACGTCATGGCTGTGCTGAGTCTAGGGACATAGAAGCACTTACCTGGCTCCTTGTGACCACCCCTGGAACAGCCTGGGACGGGGGAGGAAGAGGCCTGTCCTCGTAACCCGTGGAGCTGTGTGCCACAGCCGGGCACTCAGGGGTGGAAAGGCCACCGCTGGAGCACCAATCCTGCAAGAAAAAACCGTGGACGGCAGTCGTGGTGACGACCGTACACACCGGGTATGTGACCCAGGGAGGAAGGAAGCCGCTCTTTTGCTGAACTGTTGGAGCGGGGCGTGGCTGCTTTGAGCGGCGCCGTGAGCCCAGGAACCAATCATCGAGCTGCGAGGGTTCAGGGAAGAGTGGAGGGTTCCACTCTAACCCGACGCTCGCGGCCACCCGGGAAAGCATGTCCGTCATTTCGGCATCGGCCTGTGACTGGGCAATCGTCCCCGAAGGGGGAAGCTCAGCTGAGGCTTCTGCATCCGACTGGACAAGCCCGCTCTCCGATGCTGCGCTCGAGAGCTCATCATCTTCACGGGCTCCGAACAAGAAGCCAGACTCGCCTTGAAACGAGCCGCCGAACTCATCCGGAAGCCCGACTGGGGCAGACGAGTGTGCTGGGGAATGGGAGGTCCGCGGTGGGATACCCGGCGGAGACGATCCCATTAGGGTCCCCAAATCGCCCCCAGTGCTAGCCGCGCTGGCCTCATACCTGTATGTAGAAAGACCGAGGCGGGGAGCCGCGATCGCAACGTTGCCATGGTCATGTTCTCACAGTGAGAACATGAACCATACACAAACTTTGCCTCCGTGTGGGTCGCACCCAGACATGAAAGACAGCGATCATGACCATCCGAAGTTGAGCGATAACGACCGCGACCAGGAATAACACACAATCGGAAAGGCATATTTAAAAAGACGTGTCTTTTAGAGAAATATATACTCTTCTAGAGGAGGAAAAGCGCTTTCAGAAAATATAATCTCTTGTTTTTCTGCCAAAGCGCCCAGGGGTGTTTTCTGCAGTGCACCAGTGCAGAGGAGGGAGAAGCCACTGAAATGCACCGTCAGATCCAACAGAGGTGAATGAACAGTAGTATTCAGCTCATTGAGCATAACCGTTCGGCTCCGAAGAGAAAATCTGAATGAGTGGTTGCATACCAGCTCCTTTTATACCCGTATGTCCAGGGGAGTGGCATGCAAATACCACTCGCCAATTTTCATTGGCCTTTTATCAAAGACCAGAGGTGTCTTGGGCTCCCGAGAGTGACCCCTAGTGTCACTACATTGACACAACGTCAAATGAGTGACAGATAGGGAACACGGGCCATATCTCCATGCTCCGATTGGCATCACCAGCAGGTGGGTGTGTCTTTAAGACCAAGCCTATACAATCTAGAGGGGGTTCAATAATGTACAATCTTGAATTGCATAAGGCGCACCCTTGCATCTCTAGATGCAGACATGATGTTTTTTAAAATCCTAGCCCACACTCCTTCCTCCAATACCAAGTTTAAATCTTTCTCCCATAATCTCTTAATAGAAGTTAAAGCTCCGTCCCCCAGACTCTGAATTAGCAGGGAGTATTACACTGATGCCTCTTGACCTTTTCCAAAAGCAGTAATCACCACTCCCAGAATATCTGCCACTTTGGGGGGCTGTATGCTACTCCCAAAAATAGTACAGAGCAGGTGGCGCAGCTGTAAATACCTAAAAAACTGAGATCTAGGAATCTGAAAATGTTGAATCAAATCTTCAAAAGATCTCAACACTCCGCTTTCATATAGGTCACCATGTGTAGTAACCCCCCTCACAATCCACTCTGACCAGCAGAAAGGGGACTTATCAATACATAATTTAGGGTTCAGCCATATGCTTGAGGCAACATTTAAATAAATGTCAGAATTAAACATTCTGGACACTTTTGTCCATACTGAGTGCAAATGCGAGATAACGGGGTGTAACTTAACTTCTCCGACTAGTTTGATAGAAAGGCTTTGCAATGGCAAAATAGGGGCAAAAACATCTCATTCAATACAAAACCAGGGAGGGGCTCTCTCAGGTGGAAGCAACCAATGAGCCAAATGTCTAAGACTGAATGCATAATAATAAAACAAAATTTTGGGTAGGTCAAGCCCACCTTTGTCAATCGGCCTATGCAACTTATTAAAATGTAATCTAGGACGCTTACCATTCCAAATGAAGGACTTCACTATGCTATCAAATTGCTTGAAATAAGAGAGGGGGACATCTACATGGAGAGACTGTAGCAGGTAGTTGAATTTTGGAATACAATTCATTTTAATAACATTAACCTTCCCAGTCATAGATAAATGTAATGAAGCCCACCTGCTCACATCGCTCGAAAACCTTTTTATTAAGGGGTCAAAATTAACTCTAACTAAATCAGACAAATTTGCTGGGAATAAAATGCCCAAATACCTAATGCCCTGTTTGGGCCACTGGAAGGCACCCAGCTTGAAGGCCGTTACTGGGCAGTATGTTGTAGAGCCAAAGCTTCGGATTTAGACCAATTGACTCTGTATCCTGATAACTTCAAAAAGGTATTAATAATTCTGTGAAGGCAAGGCATAGATCTAGTGGTGTCGGAGACAAATCATAAAATATAATGTGCATAAAGCAAAAGCTTATGCGCCATGTCTCCCGCCGTCACCCCTGGAAAATCATCATCCTTTCTTATTGCAGCTGCTAATGGCTCCAGGGCAAGACAGAACAATAATGGGGAAGATGGTAACCCTGCTGGGTGCCCCTATCCAGAGTAAAATAATCTGAAATTAATCCATTTGTTTGTACCGCTGCTATCAGATGTCTAAAATCCATCCAATAAAAGTGTTCCTGAACCCATATATTTCCAAAATCTTAAAAAGATAATCCCATTCTACCATATCAAAAACCTTTTTGGCGCCAAGTGAGATAGCAGCGACCGGAGTCTGATCATTCGCCACTGACCATATGATATTCATGAAACGCCTAATGTTATCAGAAGAGCTACGGCCCGAATAAACCCCACCTGATCTATATGTATAAGAGATGTCATAACTTAATCAGTTAGACAGGATTTTTGCCAATATTTTTACGTCTAGCTGGATCAGGGAAATTAGACGGTAACTCTTGCACTCGCTTGGATCTTTGTCTTTTTTTAGGAATCAGACTGATCCTGGCTTGTGTCATGGTTGGCAGA
Organism: Myxocyprinus asiaticus; assembly: GCF_019703515.2. Classification (NCBI taxonomy): domain Eukaryota; kingdom Metazoa; phylum Chordata; class Actinopteri; order Cypriniformes; family Catostomidae; genus Myxocyprinus; species Myxocyprinus asiaticus. The sequence continues at coordinate 4,394,122 of NC_059383.1, read as the reverse complement.
AGCTTTTCCATTCTTTAATGATTCTGTATAAACTTCTAACAAAAGTGGAGCCAATTCTGTAGCATAAGATCTAAAAAAATCCGCAGCAAAACCATCTGGCCCCGGAGCCTTGCCTGTAGTCAAGGCTTTAATTACCTCGCCAAGCTCCTCTAAGTTTATCTCAGAATGAAGAGATTTTATTTGCTCAGTCATCAGTTTAGGGAGTTCTAACGGTTCCACAAAGTTTCTAATATCTTCATTAGCAGACAAAGACGTGGAACTACAGAGATAAAGATAGAATTCTTTAAAAGCATTATTAATATCAATGGCCGAATATATTTCCCCACCCACAGATTTCACTGAGGGAATGGTAGAAAAAGACTCTCTCTGCTTTATGTATCTAGCCAAAAGCTTCCCTGCTTTGTCCCCTGACTCAAGTTTGACTGTCTTGCTCTGAATAGCAAAAACTCCACTTTCCGAAACAAAATAGTATTATATCTGTATTTCAATCAGGTCAATTCTCTGAGGCCATCAGATGACATTCGGTGCTTCAGCTCTGCCTCAGCACTTTTAATATTCCCTTCCAACTCCATGAGTTGTCATGCTTTGGATTTTTTGATGAATGAGGCATATTGTATGATCCGACCCCTAAGAACCACCTTAAGTGCCTCCCAAGCCACGCCCACAGAGGATACTGAGGACCAGTTGGTCTCCATATAAACACTGATTTCAGCCTTTAGCATTTCTTGAAATTCAGGATTTTGCAAAAGGGATACATTAATGCGGTAACTATATGATTTATTTATCTCCTTGTGTGGCAGCTCCTCTAAACTCACCAGGGCGTGATCTGAGAAAAAGATGTTTCCAATTGAGCAATCCACAACAGATGAAATGAGGGACTTAGATATAATATATATATATATATATATATTCTAGAATAAATCTTATGGACTGATGAAAAAAATTTATAGTCCCTACCAGATGGGTTCAAAGACTCCAAATATCTGCAAGACCAAGATTTTTACACATCCTGTGAAGCGTCACTGTTGCTCTAGGGGGCTTGCACACATTTGCTTCACTGTGATCAAGGAGTGAGTCAAAAGATTAAAGTCTCCTCCCAATATTATATCATGAGGGGTGCCAGCAGCTAGCAACATCCCTTCAAGATCTACACTATATTGCCAAAAGTATTCACTCACCCATCCAAATAATTGAATTCAGGTGTTCCAATCACTTCCATGGCCACAGGTGTATAAAATGAAGCACCTAGGCATGCAGACTGCTTCTACAAACATTTGTGAAAGAATGGGCCTCTCTCAGGAGCTCAGTGAATTCCAGCACAGTACTGTGATAGGATGCCACCTGTGCAACAAGTCCAGTCGTGACATTTCCTCGCTACTAAATATTCCACAGTCAACTGTCAGTGGTATTATAACAAAGTGGAAATGATTGGGAATGACAGCAACTCAGCCACGAAGTGGTAGGCCACGTAAAATGACAGAGCGGGGTCAGCGGATGCTGAGGCGCATAGTGCGCAGAGGTCGCCAACTTTCTGCAGAGTCAATCGCTACAGAACTCCAAAGTTCATGTGGCCTTCAGATTAGCTCAAGAACAGTGCGTAGAGAGCTTCATGGAATGGGTTTCCATGGCCGAGCAGCTGCATCCAAGCCATACATCACCAAGTGCAATGCAAAGCGTCGGATGCAGTGGTGTAAAGCACGCCGCCACTGGACTCTAGAGCAGTGGAGACGCGTTCTCTGGAGTGACGAATCACGCTTCTCCATCTGGCAATCTGATGGACGAGTCTGGGTTTGGTGGTTGCCAGGAGAACGGTACTTGTCTGACTGCATTGTGCCAACTGTGAAGTTTGGTGGAGGGGGGATTATGGTGTGGGGTTGTTTTTCAGGAGCTGGGCTTGGCCCCTTAGTTCCAGTGAATGGAACTCTGAATGCTTCAGCATACCAAGAGATTTTGGACAATTCCATGCTCCCAACTTTGTGGGAACAGTTTGGGGATGGCCCCTTCCTGTTCCAACATGACTGCGCACCAGTGCACAAAGCAAGGTCCATAAAGACATGGATGAGCAAGTTTGGTGTGGAAGAACTTGACTGGCCTGCACAGAGTCCTGACATCAACCCGATAGAGCACCTTGGGGATGAATTAGAGCGAAGACTGCGAGCCAGGCCTTCTCTTCCAACATCAGTGTCTGACCTCACAAATGCGCTTCTGGAAGAATGGTCAAAAATTCCCATAAACACACTCCTAAACCTTGTGGAAAGCCTTCCCAGAAGAGTTGAAGCTGTTATAGCTGCAAAGGGTGGGCCGACGTCATATTAAACTCTATGGATTAAGAATGGGATGTCACTTAAGCTCATATGCGTCTAAAGGCAGATGAGCGAATACTTTTGGCAATGTAGTGTATAAAAAAGCCCTGATCATCAGTATTACTGCATATGAATGTACAATAGACCTTGCCCTCCCTTACAAATGTAGCCATGTGGAGAAATGTAATGTCATTGAACTTAAGTCATAAATTGGACGTGGCCCCTTTAAAACTGAAGTTTTACAACACCGGCAGTAGTGTAGTCTAGGGCATATGCAGCTTGCTCTTACTTGAGCCAGCACTAAAGAAAACATGTCCACCCTGTATCTTCCCAATTTTTTCAGCTTCCTGCGGGGAAAGATGCGTTTCTTGAAGAAACACTATATCATATTTCTTACGTTTAAGAAAAGAAAAAACATTCCTTCTTTTTATGGGGTGCCCCAACCCATTCACATTCCACGTGGAGAGAAACAATCCACTCATATTAACATTTGACATTTTGAAATATTAGAAAAAATATATTGTGTGTGAAAAATAAAATTATAAAGACCACATTCCAACATTAGTGCAACAGTCAAACCCTGAACTTCCCCAGAACAAAAACTAAAAAAACAGAAAAAAGTGCGCTTTAACCCCACGCATGACAGCGCCAACCGCCGTCCATCTCTCTAAACTCGAAATGTGCATGTACGCCTACGAGAGTCCCCGTGACAACTTTGCTGTCGGAATCTTCAAGTCCGGTGTTTCTATACAAAAAAATTGTAAGACAGAATTACACAACAGAAGATAGTCTATAAAACAGACTCCAGCCTGTATTTGAAATAAACACACACAAAAAAAAAACATGTAGATTCATCCACTTAACTGTCTCGAAGGTATGTACCTCCACAAAACAAGCTCCAGCCGCTAGCGGAACCAGCACAAAAAAACTGTTCAGTTCTTTGGGTGGTCAAACTCACTCCAATGTCCTGCAAGAAATATTCCACAAAACCAACTTCAACCAACTTCATAAGCACCCAAAAAAAAGCAAATGTATCCACAAGCTGTCCCGAAGAAATTATATTATATATATATATTATATATCTTGGTCGCTAGTGGATTAGCAGCTTATTCCCTCTCCGATGACTCCAGATAATCGAAACGATTCTTGACCTCCGACAATCTTGTAACCAACTCAGAGAATTTCGCCTCCATCGCCATAATCGATCAACGTATTACAGCAAGATTCTCCAGGTCAGCAACAACTTTCTTCAGCATCATAGACATGCTCGCCAGTTGCCGCTGGATTTTTCCCCCGCACCATTCAAACCGAGTCCCTGGTCCGCAGGCCCATCAGAGGTTTTAGCTTGAACACGTAAGTGTCTTTTAATATCTCCAGAGCCCAAGAATTTTGAATTCTTTGACATGTTGACTTCAAAGAACAGATATGTAGCAGGATGTATCGGATCTCACCGGTTTATGACAAAAAAATAATTACAAACCAGCGAAGTGCGCAGAGCTCGTCATTTACATATCCGCTCCTCGCACATGACTCCCAACATAACCTGTTTTTAATCTATCCTGGTTCACATTTTCCTTTAGATTGCATAGTGTTGTTCATGGTTTTCAAGTATAAATGCATGTATCATGTGCATTATTTTTGTTGTTGATGTCAACAACAAAAGATACAGGAAGTTTTCTCTCCCCCTTTTAAAAGTTGATGAGCATATTTATTTATATGACCCCATTATATGTACTATCCAGTTTATTTCCTATTTCAGACCATATATAACACAGGGGGAAAACTTTGTTCATAATTTGGCCACAAGTCTTAGAGGTCCAGACTTCTAGAGGTCCAAGCCCTTTATGTACTGTTGGCCTACTTGCCTTTATATTTACTGTGCAATGACATATAAGCAAAGGTAAGACCATGAAGTCTCCTAATAAATGCAGCTAGTCTTTCTAATTATAATAATATCAATAATAAATTATTGTGTTTATGAAACATAGGACAGATTCTACCTAATAAATTTTTTAATATGAATATAATTTTTTTTTGTAAGGGTAATGATGTGTAATATTAATAATAATAATAATAAAAACAACTTTATTTTGGCGCATAGCAAAGTGTTGCTCTGTTCCACCTCACTGCTGTTTATAATGTCGAGGCTTCCTGTTTGAGAGATTTGACTTCCTCCATAGCTATTTAAACTAGAAAATTGTCACTAGAATTAAAATGGGCTTTGATGCGCTCGCGTGTTTCGGAGATACAGTAGATTGGAGCAGAGCAGATCACTGGCGTGTTCAGTTGTTTAGACTCGTGGGAAAATCAAGCTTTAATCGCACCGCAAAAATATTGTGTTGCAGATGAGAAGCTTTTTGCGTGTATAAGCACTGAATGTGAGGTTTTCATAAAATTAGCCTCGGCAGTCCTAAATTTAACTTGGGCGCCCATCAAAATTTTTTCAATGGGAGAACCATGGCATTGTTCTTTCCCTGCTGTCCGCAACCCAGTCCGAATATACCTGCAGCCCACCTTTGGGTCATGACCCATTTTTTGAGAAACTCTGCTTTAGACAATAATACAGACCTTACAAAATTCGAGAGTTCATGGAAAATTTCCCACTGATAATTTTCACATGCAAATGAGCTTTGCAGCAAACTTGCAGAAAATTGTCAATTGTTGCCAGAGGTTTGCTGCAGGTTCACTGCTACCGGTGAAGATCTGCAAACTTCTGGCAAACATCTGTGGCAAATTGCAAGCTCATTTGCATGTGAAAATAATGAGTGCCAAATTTGCGGCAAGTTTGCTGCTAGTTTGCCAGAACTGTAAAAAAAAATGTGTGTAGTCAGTGGGTTGAAAATAATCACCACAGGAAACAAAACTATTTTGGGGAGTTTTATCCGATGAATGTTAAATAAAAAATAAAAAAAATAAATAAAAAAACAACAGCAGTTGATGGGGCCGTATACAAAAATGAATTACAAAAAATGTAATACAAAAATGAGATTCAAAAATGGAAAGCGAAAATGGAATATGGAACTGAAATACGGTAGAGGCTAATATTAATTGAAATCACAAACAGGCATTAGCCTACCCAAATGCTTCAGCATACATCACCTTTATACATGCTTAAATCATTCACAGTATTTAATGCATTTAACATGTTAAAATCACTCAAAGCATTTTATGCATTTCTAACCAGACTTTAAGTACATGTACAACAGTTTAAAACAATAGAATTCTCATATTTTTCATATTACACTGGGCTATAAATCATTAAATTAGATATGATTAATACTAAATGTACATACTCAGTTCCTTGCATGTGCAGCAAACATGGTCAAACTCCACACATGCAATCCATATGCATTCTCATATTTTTATATATAACAAATATTGCACTTATTTGGAAAACATCCTGGGCTATGAATCATTAAATAAGATATGATTAATGCTAAATTTACATACCCAGTTCCTTGCATGTGCAGCAAATGTGGTCAAACTCCACAAATGCAATCCATATGCATCCTTCAAAAATGATCCATAACAAACAATCCACTTTAACATACAACTCTTCTGAACACATATTTAATGCAATTAATGAGAATTTTGTGTAAAATTTGATATTTACCCAAAAAATTATCAACCAATGAACAAAACTGTGAGCTCTCTTGCACAATGTATGTTCTCACGCTTCTAACACGAGAGAACCGGAAAGCAGGTGTTGCAACAGGTGTTCAGTGGTGTAGCAGTGACTGAAGGGGTGGGCATATTGTGATTTTATCGAGGATCCGATGACATTTGATACAATTACGGGACAACTTTTCATCTGCGAAGAGCATAAAAAAAAACTAGCACGGGTGGAGTGACACCAGAAGTTTAATAGCAAACGTTTTTATTTAAATGCATTAATATTTTCACTTTAAGCAGCTAAGTAAATATACAGCGCAAAATAATTATGGAAACTCCAGTGCTGCAGGCACATCAGCATTTCACTGTAGACGCTAGAAATATTGAAACGGAAAATATGATTGGTTTAAAAATATTAAATCACTTCTAAAACTTCAAACTGTCTATTTCGCCTGTGACTTCAGTTGCGGTCCCACCTCCCACTGCTGTGTGTAGAGGATCTCTGTACACTTATTATTAATAATAATAATAATAATAATAATCACAATTCACTCAATAGTAATGTGGTATCACAGTATAATCAAAAGTTATGGGTCAAAAGCCTCCTCGCTGTTCTGGCAGCCATATGTATCATAACTTATTTAAGGTGGGTATACGCAAAATCCTTTGAAAGATAGGTGGGCATACGGTGTATGCCTACGTATGCCCTAGACTACACTACTGCCAGTGTTGTAAAACTTCAGTTTTAAAGGGGCCACGTCCAATTTATGACTTAAGTTCAATGACATTACATTTCTCCACATGGCTACATTTGTAAGGGAGGGCAAGGTCTATTGTACATTCATATGCAGTAATATGATAGGGAGAGATATTTTAAAGGAATATTTGACCCAGAAATGGTAATTCTGCATAAAGCTGTGTAAAGATTCATCAAATGTTCTCCTTTTTTGTTCTACAGGGGGCAAAAAAACAAAACATGGATTTAGAACGACACAAGGGTAAGTAAATATGCCAGACTAATTTACAGGTAAACAGTTTTTTTTTCCTTCTAAGTATGCATATCATTCATAGTTCATTGCAAATTTCAGTTGTTGAATGTTTTGTTGATAATCTCTTGTGTCTATTATTCCAACAGGCAAGAGCTGAATAATACTTAACATTTATAAAAGCTATTTATACCTGCTTGAATTGGAAATGACACTGACCTCGCAGTAATCTATCTAGTTGGCATTCGTGTCCCTTGGTGAGAGTGTTTGCATTCACATCACTCCAGGTGAGTCACAAGGTATAAGCACAATAAGCCAGAGTAGAGCAGAATGAGGACACAGTGTTTAGATGATTGATGGTATCTGAGACAGACTGCCTGTCAATACGCACCCGGAGTTCTTGGCTGTAGTTAAATAGAGCAGAGGTATTTAATTAAAGTTCCAAGAGGTCCAGTCTCTACATATCCTTCCCAGCAAAGGTCCGTACAATGGTGTCAGTAGTCAGTGTAATGACATAAGGAATGCTCATTTTTTGAAATAGTTATTATAAATTTCCATGTTGGCAGCAGTAGTACCGTATTTTCCGGAATATAAGTTGCGTTTTTTTTTTGTTTTTTTTTTCACTATCTGAAAGGTCCTACGACTTATAGTCCAAAACGACTTATATACCTAATTTATTCATAACTGATGTCAGCCGATTAAACACGAGCACCAAAATATATGTTTATACTCAAACAGATGAAAACATCAGTCATAGAGATAGTAGCGTTTTAAAGTTCCCTTATTCAGAGTATTTAGACCACTATCAAATGCAACTTCTCACATGCCCATAAAATGACATTTTATCACATTCGTATTAAAAACATTCAGTCAGTGAGCCAGATAGTTATGTTGCCTTCATGTGCTATCGGAATTATCGTAAATACGAGTTTCCCACTCGGAAGTTGCACGTGAATGACCCCTCAAGTTGTAATTATGACTGGGAAACTCGGATATAATTTTGATACCCGAGTTTCCTAGATGGGAGAAGTTCTAGACTTTCAACATGGCATGAGAATATAGTTTTTGAAGTGAATGTCAGGTTTTGTTCATTTTTCTAAATACAGCTAATTGTTAGTGCTTGCTGTTTTGGTCAAATTCATTTAAGTATTTCAGCAACCATTCTATGCATGTTGTACATTTTTACACTGTGAAAATAGCTTGTATTTGACAAAATTCCATTATCGTCAGCAAGCTAACTGAGAAATATGTATGAATGAACCTGGCATCATTCATGTTTCCTGTTCTTTCCGACAACAAAGCATGTGAACACGGCATACTCGTAATTACTACTTCAGAAGTGGGAAGTAGGATACTTCCAATAGCACATGAAGGCAGCATTAGCGCACAACAACCCGGGTTTCAAATATCAGAAATATTAACAGATAGACAGATGCTAACGTTAATAAATGAATAGAATACAACAGGCATTTTGTGTTACTCACAGACTAAAAGCTGTTTATTTGTGTACAAAATAGAGTTAAATCCGTTTAAATAGACTTATTTGTTGTGTATTTTTCATGAAACACAAACATTATATGAAAACTGTTATAGACGATTACTTAAAGCAGATTCTCTCGATTAAAATAAGCCCAAAAACGATGATACCAATGCATTAAAGGGAATGTCCATGTGCTGCTGATCCACTGAAGAGAAGTCAGGCAGCTGTTTCCGGGTCATAGTGCTTGCCTTATTCAACCTCTGTCAGTGCGACTTACACAGAGATGCAACTTATCTGTGTTTTTTTTTTTTTTTTCTCTCTCAACAACGTAATTTTGACCAGGTGAGACTTATATTCAGGTGCGACTTTATATCAGGAAAATACAGTACTTTGTAAAAGAAGAAGAAAAAAAAATCTACATTTAAAACAGTCTCTTCAAAATTAGGTAAGGATTAGGACATTGGGGCCCCAGAGACAAAGCCAATGTAGTGGGGTTTGGGGGATCTTCTACCAAAAGATTACAATATTTCAATGAGTTCATCAATTAAGTGCACTTTGATATGAATAATAAAAGATAAAATCAACTGTTCTTTTTGGAGCTGAATGACAACAGTCCAGTATTTATGTTTGAATATTTTTAGATACCCAAGGGGCATATGAGGCCTTAAGACTAAGGAAAGATACTGTATGGGGGTTTAGGGGTATCCCCCGAGAGAAAATGCTGAAAATGTAAAAGTTTGAATTTACCATTTTTAAATTTTCCTTAGAGTGAAAATCTACCAGCAACAAACAATGTATATCACAATAGTGAAACTTAAAAATACTGTTAGCTAAAGTTAAGAAGGCCTATAAATGGTCGGACTATCAAATAATGGAAACGTTCTCATGAGAACTCCACTATGCTACAACTAATATCATATTTTTGGTTGTGTTTCCTTGCCATCTATGCCAGAGATGATTACAATGACATCTCTTATTTTTCACAAAAATGTTTGTGGAAGGCTCGAAACATGCTCATTAGTAAAGCTAATTTTAGATGGAAAAAAACATTAGTTTAAAGGTGCTCTGGAAGCACGTTGTCCTGACACAAACCTGGTTTAGCTGAATTAGTTGAATTAACTTTTCTTCTTTCTTGTTTTATGCATTGTTTTAGCGAAAGACGCCAGTATCCATATTGCTGGTCGCTTTATTTATCCGCTACGTACTACTTTTGTTAAAATTGCCGCATCTGCAGCTCTGCACTCGCCACCACATGTCTAGCAATGTGTGCGGAGCACAAAAGGGTATAAATAAAGCGTGTTCGGTTCTAGAGAACAATATTTGAGGATACAGCACTGAATGATCAGTGCTATGTGTGCCTGAGTGCTTGTGCTGTACACAGCTCCATTGTTTTGTTGCGTTGATCACTTGAAGTGTAGAAATGGTGAGATGGGGCAGCAGATGTCATGATATCTCGTGGTCCAGATGGAATTAGCGGTCCGCTAATTGGTGAGAATTTTGATCTACTTTTGATCTACTGAAACCAGTCTATCAGCTTTTAAATTAATATTAATGCATGTTTAATACCCTTATTAGTCATATTTTACATTTTAGTGTCATTACTTTACAAGTAGTGAGTAATGATAATGGAGGACCTCAATGGAAATGAGCATTTGGCTGTTTTGTGTTTATTTAATCATCAACATTTTATTTGTATTTTATTTTTTATTTATTTATGGTATGCAATGATGTTTTATATTATCAATCTTGTACATTCTTTAAAAGATTGTCTAATAAATTCAATCAATTCAATCAATGAACAGCATACTTTTCAGCATGCTTTTCATATTTATAACATGTAATGTTATAAATATGTTATTAATAAAAAGATGTGTTATTATTTAATTAAGCAGTTTTTTAGTCTTAACATCATAATTACATTGACATGCAGTGTGTACTGTCAGAAATGTAGTATAAAATGCTACTCACTGAGTCCAAACAACTAATACTGGACATCAGAATTTCACTTGAAATTTTTCACTTTAAATTAGTGTATGAAAAAATGTATATATGCCATTTCTTTTGTCACCCTTCATGGTAAACCTTTACATTAACAGTTTTAAATAGAGTCTTGTTAATGACAAATAATTCATTTAGAAATGCATTAGAAATCATCAGTATGCAGTTATCACAACATGCATAAAAAGGGTGACTTACATGCAATACCTGCCAAATAATGAGCCATTTTACCTCACATTATAAATGCGTAATATCACTTATTCAACCTATTAAAATGTGCTTTAAACCTTGTCCACTTATCAATTAGAGAACCCCGTTTAATCATTTTGGGTCATATTTGATACAAAACATTAAATGTGGAACCCCTTAATTTTTTTTTTTTAAAGAAATGTAATAACATTATTTTCAGTAAAGTAAAAACACTTAAGTTAAGCATTTCTTTTTTTCTTTTTCTTTTTTTTTTTTTTTACATTATTTACATCTAAATTACTCCATTCATGTTCATATAAAATAAGCTTATTCTATGTTACTGTATTTTAACTTCAGTAAAAACCCCAATTTCAGTAAATTGAAAGATGTAATGATTTGGGGGGGTCTCTGGCGACATCTGCTGGAATAAAAATAACAATTACATGAAATGACAACTATGGCTAATAGATGGCTTCAGTGCTCCATGCATTGGCTGATCTCTATAAGCCAATGTTGTAACAAACTGAATTTCTAGATATTATTACAAGCTAAGCATTAGATGTATATTTAGAAATCATTATGTCAATTATTTGTAAAACTGTAGCATTTTTTAAACACTTGTATTGAAGGGTGAGATTTTGCAATGATGCCACAATATGCTTACAGTCAAATCTGACCATAGTGTGCAGCTTCCACACATAAGCATAAACATTCTCACACACAGGTCAGACTTAGACCAGGAATTGTGTGTATGTGTGTGTGTTCTGCATTGTGGATGTTTTATAGTCTCACCCATTTATTTATTTATGTGTGTGCTTTGCATGGTGTCTGATTTATTGATTTTTATTTGACAGAAAAAGGCTCTGTGTTATAGTCTCACCCATTTATTTTCTTATTCTTAAAAAAAAAAAAAGAAAAAAAATCTAATTTAGTTTGGTGTTTTCAGGTGGCAAGTTTAGGATAAGTCACACATGTACTTCTCAGGGGTGCGTTTCCCGTACAACAACGTAACTCACTGCTTAACCACCATAGAACAATGCATCATTAGAAAACTAACTAGCTAGTCAGGACTGTTTCCTGAAACCTTAGTAACTCTGTGGCATTTCCATCATTCGAACCACGTTGGCTCAACAATGTGGAGCTGTCGTTAATGAAGTTACTCAGGGGGTGGAGTAATAACTTAGATTGAATGGATATCAAATTTTAACAGCTCATTTGCATGGACAGAAACCGTTTATTGTGAAAAAACTGCTTAAGACACAAAATAGACATTTACGTTTATATGCACTTTGTAAGTGGCATACTCTTTACTGCAGTATACAAGCGGTTTGATCAGTAAGCAGCTCCACAGCAATGTTATTTCCCTGCGACACTGCTGTAAAGAATGAACATGGCATCTGAGGTCTAATTCTGTTATTTTCTGTTCTCCGTTGTTTTGCTTTATTTTCACATGCCCCTCTATTGATGTTGTGTTTGTTTTCATCGCGACTTGTCACAGCATTGAGCTGCAATAGGGGGTTTCCCTCTTACCTCACTTTACCACACTTGAGCACATGCACACTTTTCCAAAACCAATAAGAACACCACTTTTATTCTAGATACAATGAAAGATATAGAATTAAATATATGTGGAGTGAAAGAAAATATCCCATTTGATGAGCAAAAATACTCTTTCATTTTTTTTACTTGTTTTGAGTTAGTGCTTTTCTAATACACTGGGAATTCATTGAGTAGTTTAACATGTATGAGCACATAATAAGTTGTACTTGTGTATTTACATGTCCCCAGCAAGCATTGTCCTTCATAAAGTCACTGGAGTAAGTTATATTGTGGTGCTCACGTTGCAGCCGAGTGGGCCTGACTCACTGATCATTCACTTGACTGTCCGAGGAAACTGGGTGCCTTTTTTGTTTCTTTTTGTGCTGGTTCCGCCTAGCGGCTGAAGTTTTTTTTGTGTAGCAGCACTCCTTCAGGACAGTGTTGTGGATGAATCTGCACATTCTTTGTGCTTATGCCTCCTATTGGTTGGAGTTTGTTTTGTGGAGTATTTCTTGCAGGACATTGGAATGATTGGGTCATTTGTTGCACTCGTGTAGCAGTCGAATAGGCTGGATCACTGAGCATTCGTTTGAATGCCTGAGGAAACTTAACGGCTTTTTTTTATTTTTTATGCTGGTTTCACTAGCGACTGGAGTTTGTTTTGTGGAGGAACACACCTTCGGGAGAGTTATGTGGATGAATTTACACGTTCTTTGTATTTATCCCACCTGTTGGCTGGAGTTTGTTTTATAGATTATCATCTGTGATGTAATTCTGTCTCACAAAATTTGTATAAAAACACCGGACCTGAGCAATCCGACTGCAAAGATGTCACGGGGGCTCTCGTAGGCGTACATAGACTGTTTGAGTTTAGAGGGATGGACGCCACTTGGCACTGTCGTGCACAGGGTTAATGTGAACATTTTTGTTTTTTCTGTTCATTTGCTATGGGGGGACGTTTGGGGTTTGATTGTTGCACTAATGTTGGAATATGGTCTTTATACTTTTATTTTTGACACACAATCTATTTTTTCTAATATGTCAAAACGGCAAATGTTAATATGAGTGGATTGTCTCTCTCCACGTGGAATGTGAATGGGTTGTGGCACCCCATAAAAAGAAGCAATGTTATTTCTTTTCTTAAATGTAAGAAATATTATATAGTGTTTCTTCAAGAAACGCATATTTCCTCGCAGGAAGCTGAAAAATTTGGGAAGATATGGGGTGGACATATTTTCTTTAGTGCTGGCTCAAGTAAGAGCAGGGGAGTTATTACATTGATAAGTAAGCATCTACAATTCAAATGTCTCAAACAGACTAAGATAAATTAGGAAGAGTCATTATTGTTTTAGCAGAAATTCAGGGACAAAGGTTGATTTTGGCTAATATTTACGCACCTAACGCTGATGATCAGGGCTTTTTTATAGATCTTGAAGGGATGTTGCAAGCCGCTGGTACCCCTCATGATATAATATTGGGAGGAGACTTTAATCTATTGATGGACTCAGTCCTTGATCATAGTGAAGCAAAAGTGTGCAAGCCCCCTAAAGCAACATTGACGCTTCACAGGATGTGTAAAAATCTTGGTCTTATGGATATTTGGAGACTTTTGAACCCATCTGGTAGGGACTATACGTTCTTTTCATCAGTCCATAAGATTTATTCTAGAATAGATTTTTTTATATATATATATCATATAGTTGGCGCTTTAATGTATCCCTTTTACAAAATCCTGAATTCCAACAAATGTTAAAGGCTGAAATCAATGTTTATATGGAGACCAACTGGTCCTCAGTATCCTTTGTGGGCATGGCTTGGGAGGCACTTTAGGCGGTTCTTAGGGGTTGGATTATACAGTATGCCTCATTCATCAAAAAATCCAAAGCACGAGAACTCGTGGAGTTGGAAGGGAATATTAAAAGTGCCGAGGCAGAGCTGAAGCGTCGAATGTCGTCTGATGGCCTCAGAGAATTGACCTGATTGAAATACAGATATAAAACTACTTTGTCGCGGAAGGTGGAGTTTTGGCTATTCAGGGCAAGACAGTCATACTTTGAGTCAGGGAACAAAGCAGGGAAGCTTTTGGCTAGATATATAAAGCAGAAAGAGTCTTTTTCTACCATTCCCTCAGTGAAATCTGCTGGTGGTGAAATTTTTACCTCGGTCATTAATATTAATAATGTTTTTAAAGAATTCTATCTTGATCTCTATAGCTCCACGTCTTTGTCTACTGATGAAGATATTAGAAACTTTGTGGAACCATTAGAACTCCCTAAACTGACAACTGAGCAAACAAATTCTCTTGATTCTGAGATAAGTTTGGAGGAGCATGGCGAGGTAATTAAGGCCTTGCCTACAGGCAAGGCTCCGGGGCCAGATGGCTTTGCTGCTGAATTTTTTAGATCATATGCTACAGAACTCGCTCCACTTTTGTAAGAAGTTTATACGGAATCATTAATGAATGGAAAGCTTCCGCCAACCATGACACAAGCCTGGGTCAGCCTGATTCTTAAAAAGGACAAAGATCCAAGCAAGTGTAAGAGTTACCGTCCAATTTCCCTGATCCAGCTACAGGTAAAAAATATTGTCAAAAATTCTGGCTAACCGATTAAGTAAAGTTATGACATCTCTTATACATATAGATCAGGTGGGTTTATTCGGGGCTGCAGCTCTTCTGATAACATTAGGCGTTTCATCAATATCATGTGGTCAGTGGCGAATGATCAGACTGCAGTCGTTGCCATCTCACTTGATGGTAGAATGGGATTATCATTTTAAGATTTTGGAAATATACGGGTTCAGGAATACTTTTATTGGATGGATTAAGTTATTTTATAGACACCCGGTAGTGGCAGAACGAACAAATGGATTAATTTCAGATTATTTTACTCTGGATAGGGGCACCCGCAGGATTGCCCTCTTTCCCCATTATAGTTCTGTCTTGCCTTGGAACGATTAGCAGCCGCGATAAGAAGGGAAGATGATTTTCCAGTGGTGGTCGGAGGTAGGGCGCATAAGCTTTTGCTTTATGCAGATGATATTTAATTTTTTGTCTCCGAACCTACTAGAGCTATGCCTTGCCTTCACAGAATTATTCATTCCTTTTCTAAGTTCTCAGGATACAGAGTCAATTGGTCTAAATCCGAAGCTTTGGCTCTGACAACATACTGCCCAGTAACGGCCTTCAAGCTGGGTGCCTTCCAGTGGCCCAAACAGGGCATTAAGTATTTGGGCATTTTATTCCCAGCATATTTGTCTGATTTAATTAGAGTTAATTTTGACCCCTTAATAAAAAGTTTTTGAGCGATGTGGGCAGCTGAGCTTCATTACATTTATCTATGACTGGGAAGGTTAATGTTATCAAAATGAATTGTATTCCAAAATTTAACTACCTGCTACAATCTCTCCCTGAAGATGTCCCCCTCTTTTGCTTCAAGCATTTGATAGCATAGCGAAGTCCTTCATTTGGAATGGTAAGTGTCCTAGATTACATTTTAATTTACATTTTAAGTTACATAGGCCAACTGACAAAGGTGGGCTAAGCCTCCCCAAGATTTTGTTTTATTATTATGCATTCGGTCTCAGACATTTGGCTCATTGGTTGCTTCCACCTGAGAGAGCCCCTCCCTGATTTTGTATTAAACAGGAAGTTGTTGCCCCTATTTCGCCATTCCGAAGCCTTTCTATCAAACTAATCGGAGAAGTCAAGTTACACCCCGTTATCTCGCATTTGCACTCGGTATGGACAAAAGTGTCCAGAGTGTTTAATTCGGGCATTTATTTAAATGTTGCCTCAAGCATATGGCTGAACCCTAAATTATGTATTAGTAAGTCCCCTTTCTGCTGGTCAGAGTGGATTGTGAGGGGGGTTACTACACTCTGTGACCTATATGAGAGTGGAGTGTTGAGATCTTTTGAAAATTTGGTTCAACATTTTGGGATTCCTAGATCTCAGTTCTGTAGGTATTTACAGCTGCACCACCTGCTCTGTACTGTTTTTCGGAGTAGCACACTCCCCACAAAATCAGAAGATACTCTGGGAGATGTGATTACTGCTTTTGGAAAAGGTCGTGAAGCATCAGTGTTTTACTCGCTGCTAATTCAGAGTCTGGGGGTCGGAGCTTTAACTTCTTTCAAGAGATTATGGGAGAAAGATTTAAACTTGGTATTGGAGGAGGGAGTGTGGGCTAGGATTCTAAAAAACATAAAATCTGCATCTAAAGATGCAAGGGTGCACCTTATGCAATTCAAGATTTTACATTGATTCTATTGGACCCCCTCTAGATTGTATAGGCTTGGTCTTAAAGACACACCCACCTGCTGGCAATGATAATCAGAAGATGGAGACACAACCTATGTTTTTTGGGTGTGTCTTAAGATCCAAGAGTTTTGGTTGAAGGTTCATAGTTTTATATGTGACGTTTTGGGCACTCAAATTTAATTTTGCCCCAGACTCTGTATTTTGGGCGATGGGGATAAACCCATAAATTTTGGGGATAAACACATTAAAAAATTGGGTTCTGACCAGTATTATGATTGGCAGGCAGATTATTTTAAGGGGATGGAAGTCGGATGGAGCGCCCTCATTTCCGGAGTGGTGTGCGGAGATAGGGAGGGTGGCAGCTTTTGAGGAGGTGTCAAGCAGAAGTCTGGGGTTTTTTGATAGGAAATGGGGCAATTATTTAGTCTTTTGGGGGGACTCTCGGGGAGGGGCTGTGGAGAGAGAAATTTAGTTTTCATTATAAATTATTATTACATTTTCTTTTGTGTGTGTGTGTGTGTGTATTCTTATTTGTGACCAAAGGGGTGTTCATTGGGGGTCAGGGTGGGGTTGGTGATTGGGGAGGGGTAATAGTGGGGGTTAAATGTTAAATGTTGATTCAATGTATATATGTTCTGTTTTTTCTTTGTTATATGTCTACGAATCAATAAAAAAATAAAAAAAATAAATAAAAAATCCAGTCACAACATTGTAGTCATGGAAATGTTTTCAACTTCCTGAGGAGGAAGAGGGGGTCATGCTGGTGCTGATTATGATGAAGATGCTGCTGTTACTGATGATGATGAACCACTGAACCCACATCAAGGCAGAATATATCCTGCAGGAGCAGAAGTCAGAGAACATTTAATTCAATAATAATTACTTTTTTCATTTTTAAAAACTGTTTGGTTACTGTATTTTCTATTATTTAATCTGACTGACATAACTTGTGTTAATAAACATTTTGTGTATTTCCTACCTTGGTCTATGTCCATCCCCCCCCCCCATTAATTGAAAGACTACTGCAAACAAGAAGGATACATTTGTTTTCTATAACAAAGCCTATTGAGAATATTCCATATTCTATTATATTCTACTTCTGTGAACTCCTCACAATAAACACAAAACCACTTACATGATCATGTTATCCCATACAGAAATCAGATATATGACCATACATGTATATTTCTACAATTATTGTTCATTTATTTGGGCATATTGGCTATATAAAATTACACTGTGATTTGGGAAATTATGTTTTACATATATGAAAGTGTAATATTTTGAAATATGTAAATGAATGAATTTTATACTTACATAGCGCTTTTCTGACACTATACTCAAAGTACTGCAGATAAGTTGCATATATTGCCATATGTGAAATTTCTCTTTGGAAAATGTTGTAACAAAGATATTCGTTTGTAAATAATAAAATAACTCACCTTTTCTACGCAGAAACAAAGCCAATCCTGTGTTCCAAATGTCATAAATAATGCCTTAGGAGGGCACTTCGAAGGGAGAACAATTGTGACAGTCACGCTTGAAGAGCATTTCAAACAGAATTTCCTATAAAAATAACTTTGAGCACCACAACTTCAAGCCTTTCAAAGCTGTCAGAGTGGATGGTGAAGTATTTGAAAGGAATAGGGCATAGGGTTGATAAGACTGAATAGAACACACCCCAGCTGCGGTGAAATCAATGACATCAACAACATAAACTAACAAGGAACTATGCTTCTAACCACAGGTGGAGAGCTGTAGTTCCAACAACACAACTTTGTGACGCAGTTTGCGAATGTTCGTTGGAACTACGTTTTCGGGAAATGGCAAATCGTTGAACTATGTTTGTAACGATGAAACTTGCAACCATAGTTCACTAACGTTGCTTTTGGGAAACATACCCCAGACTAATTAAAGACTGCGATGGTTAAACCGCTACTGAAAAAGTACTCATTAGGTCCTTCGGCTGCAAATAACTATAGACCTATCTCAAAAATATAATTAATCTCTAAAATATTAGAGAAAACTGTAGCTAAGCAACTTTTGGAGGTAGTGAAGGTAATAATATTTTTGAGGAATTTCAGTCAGGTTTTAGAGAAAATCTGGTCTTGCTAGGTTGACCAATGACCTATTGATTGTGAAAGATGCTGGAGAGTGCTTCATTTTAGTGTTGCTTGATTTAACTGCAGCGTTTGATGCAGTTGATCATTTAGTTTTAATTGATTCACTGAATAGATGAGTGGGAATATCTGGGGTGACTTTAGACTGTTTTGTTTCCTACTTTTCGACTAGAAACTTTGTAGTGTGTGTTGGAGATGAGATGTCCTCCTCTTCAAAAATGAATTGACCCTTCGCTAAGCCCTGCCTTAAAAGCATTTCTGACCAATCCTGTAGCAACTGTTGTCAGGCCACCATTACTCTGATACGCATTTGCTATTTTCCAATGAGAGCTTATGGGAGTCGTATATGTTTGAGTAGTTTTAAAAGGGATTTTATCAAAATGGTCCAAAAAAATGTAAAACACAATGTTGCCGGGTCACTAGTAATGGTGACACGAGGTACCAAAGAAGACCCAAAGAATTTATCAGATGTGTAATCGCTATCAAATGATCCTTTTCTCTTTTCAAGTGACTGTAATAATCGTTTTTCTTTATTCTGATTCACAGTCTCCGCAGTTTTCAATCAAATTACTGTGCAATTTAATGAATTCTGTTACAAACAAATGTCAGATAATTATATCTTAGAATGTCACTCTTCATTCCAGCCCACTTAAGAATAGAATCAATTCTGTTTATGAGAATATTTTGCCAAAAACTGCATCGTTCACAGCAATCTCCCATTCATTTCTATGGGGAGTTCTGCAGAGCTTGTCAAAGTGAGTGTTTTATTAAATAGTTTTATTAAATTACTTTAGGTAACTAACTAGTTAAGTTGGAGCAGCAGTAGGAGTAGCACCATTCTTTTGACATCTACATGACAAAGAAAGTGACAACAGGAGTGAGTCAAGACATTACAGTCATAAATATAAACACAAAGCGGACTGTTGCTAAAAAACATATAATCCCTCTCTGTTATCTCACTATAACAGTCTATTTTTGCTGAACTGTGACATACATTACAAATAAGGGTATTTTATGTTTTTGATTAATATGAGTATGAACAGGTGTAGCCCATTAATTAAGCATTTATAGCATGCAAATTATAATTCTATGGTTACACTTTATTTTAATGTGTCCTTGTTACAGTGTAATTACACAAGTAATTACTGATTATTACTAATTAACAACATGTACTTACTATAGGGTTAGGTTTAGGGTTAGTTGCTTGTAATTACACATCATTGACTGTTATTACTATAGTAAATACATGTAATATGTGTAACAAGGACACATTAAAATAAAGTGTTACCAATACTATTTGGCAAGTATTGCATGGAATTCTCCCTTTTATTCATGCTGTTATAACTGCATATCAATAATTTATAATTATTTTGTAAAAGACTTATTAGTAATTAAGGAACCCCTTTCTAAAGCCTTAACAATGGGAACAGTAAGGTAAAGTGTTTCCCATTTTATAACAAAAACATTCCATAATGACAAATGTAGAAATATATTTCAGGTAAAAATATGAAATTGTGAAAGATAAACCTGAGGCAGGGTGGAGAATCAAAGCTGAACAATAAACTTTTTCCACGTATAACCAATAAATATTTTAAATGAGTTGGCCTGACAACATAGTAGGATATTTGGAATGAGGAGAGTAAGGATGATTTATCCTCTACAGGATCTGTGAACACTAAAACCAGCAATGCTAGTTCAAATGTTCATTATAATGCACTAATGCATATGACAGCTCCCCTACGGACATGACAAGGCTGTTTGTACTAGTTGTTCTAAACAGGTGATGAGTTGACTTCTTTATTTGGCTCTGGCTATAGGGGCCTCTCATCACCTGAGATCTAAGAGATTTGATTACGTGCATTCAGAGATCTTAGAATAGAGGATGACAGAGGTGTGGCCTGGCCACAGAAATATATAAGACATCATTGAGATTATATTCATTAAGTTAAAGGTAAACGGAAGTTAAGCTAAAAAAGTAAGATAAAAAAAAATAGGATATAAATTAAGCTTTTCTTGGAGCAAAATGAAAGTACTGACTTACATTTTTGAAAAAAG
This sequence comes from Myxocyprinus asiaticus, assembly GCF_019703515.2. Taxonomy (NCBI): domain Eukaryota; kingdom Metazoa; phylum Chordata; class Actinopteri; order Cypriniformes; family Catostomidae; genus Myxocyprinus; species Myxocyprinus asiaticus. Next base: position 4,373,579 of record NC_059383.1, on the reverse strand, counting down.
GAATCAAATTATTATTGATTGATTTATTTTTTTATGAGTTTGAGTTAAGTGTCAAGAGATGTTTGTCAGGCGAATATGTGGACTTATGAAAACATATTTGCAACTTCCAGAGCTCAAAACGTCCTCTGCACAAAAAGATCAGATCATTTATTAAACTGCAGCAAAATGACTCATCCTGAATTTTGTGACATCAGATACATCAACACATGATCACTGATGTTTACACATCAATGAATTCCATTGGGTGATCAGACACTTTACCTGCGAAGTCACAGTTAGGTAATATGGAGAGAGAAAGATGCAGTTTTTCCTAAACACAGGAAGAAATGATGATAAGAGTAAAATGTTGGAAAATCTGTCACTTGTACCTTGTTGTCACGTTTAAATGTGTTTTAGTTCATGTTTTGTATTCATGTGATTTCCTGTTCCCTCATGTGATCTTGTCATGTGTTTCCCCTGTTCATGTGTCTTTTTTCATTGGTTCATTGTTTGAGTATCTTGTTTATTAGTCTTGCCTTTTCATTGGTTTTAGTTTATTAGTCTTATTATCTCGTTTACAGTTCTGTCTGTTGATTGGTTGTCATGTTACCCTTGTCCATGTATTTAAACCCTCATGTTTGCCATTGTCTTTTGTCAGGTATTTTTTGGTGTAACGTAGTCAAGTTAAGTCAAGTCATTTAGGTTCGTTATGTTTTGGATTCATGTTTTTGGTTATCACTTTTGTAAATAAACTGCAGTTGGGTTCTTCACATCATCATTGTCTTAGTCTGCTCCTGTATCACTACTGCCAGAAACTTTACACTTGTGCTGTTATGTGATCCTGTCACAATGTAGCGCAGACTTTGCGAAGAAGCCATTATTGAAGGGGTCATGATGACATGACGAGTTACATTTTGACATACAGTATAAGGGGTCATTGTCCTATAGAAACATACTGTAATTTTCACAACTCAAAACTTCCTCCTCACTGCAAAAAGAGCATTTGTTGAAACCAAGCAGCCAAAATGACTCATTCTCTACTTCCTCCACATTGTGATGTCACACCATGGCAGACATTTGCATCTGACCGCCTCTACAACAATACATCAATGCCTACTTTACCTAATTACTTCTGTAGCCCCACCCAGAAGTGGTGAGCAGTGGTGGCAAGGAGAGAGCAGGTCAGTCAAGAGCAGAGAGCCAATCATAACAGTGGGTGTTTACTGTCAAGTCTTAAAGGAGAAGCAGCACCAAAACTGAATATTTCTGACAGAGGGTCAGAATGAGGGCGTAAAATGATCATGGTTTACAAATATATGACTTTTGTTTGTGCAATTTTTTTTTTTTACCAATATTATAAGTGAACCTCAAGGAACATATTAAAATAAAAAAAATAAAAAGCATGTCATGATCCCTTTAAAGGTTGGGGGAGTTAAAAACTATATTGGACTCAACAGCAAGTACGCAAGCCAGTGTGTGAATACCACAGAACAACAATTACCAATGAGGACCTCAAGAAAATCTTTTTTTAAGATAAAACAATTTTGGTGGCCTGGGTAGCTCAGTGAGTATTGACGCTGACTACCACACCTGGAGTCATGAGTTCGAGTACAGGGCGTGCTGAGTGACTCCAGCCAGGTTTCCTAAGCAAACAAATTGGCCCGGTTGCTAGGGAGGGTAGAGTCACATGGGGTAACCTCCTCGTGGTCGCTATAATACGTGGTCCTCACTCTCGGTGAGGCGCATGGTGAGTTGTGCGTGGATACCGCAGAGAACAGCGTGGGCCTCCACACGCGATATGTCTCTGCAGTAACACACTCAACAAGTCACGTGATAAGATGTGCGAAATGAAGGTCTCAGATGTGGAGGTATCTGAGATTCATCCTCTGCCTCCTGGATTGAGGCGAGTCACTACACCACCACGAGGACTTAGAGCACATTGGGAATTGGGCATTCCAAATTGGGGAGAAAAAATTAAATTAAAAAATGTAAACAAAAATGTGTGATTTGACCAGTGGTGCCTACAGCTGTACGCTCTGTCCGTACCATGAGTGCTCCAATTTACGATAAACATTTTCCCTGAAAATATTTCAGCAACCATGATGTGTTTATTGCTGTCAGCTAAGTAGAATCAGAACTACCGATGCCTGATTTGTGAATTAATCACTCTTTTGAGTCGGTTCTTTTCAGTGAATTGACCAAAATGATTGGCAAAATGGTCCGAATCGATTCACGATTCAGTCCAATTCAGTCGGACCACACATTCTCTTAATCATTTGGAGCGGTTACTCACTCAGTAAAATAGTATCGGGATACTTTAGAATACAAAAGGAGTACTGTGTGGAATGGATATTTACCTACAATCAATTAAAACAAAAGGCTACATTTTAAGGGGGGCTGCACACGTTCGTGTTCTTCTGCACTGTTTTTCAATTGTTTTCCAATGTAAACACGAACTAGACAGACATCTTTGATCCTTGCGTCACATCTCGCTGCGTTTTCAGCGCCTTAAACTGGAGTTCCATTTTGTTTAGTTTTTTTGAGGCTGTGTCAAGTTAGGGGTGCACTTAGTGATTTTTTCCCCATTAAAAGTTTTAATCATGGCCACTCACATGAGATGAGGACTCTAGTCATATCAGTAACCTTATAAAAGCTGTTTTATTCTACATGGGGCAGGGCATGGGGACTTTTAGAATCACATGAGCAGCTGAATACTACTTGCTTAATCTCAGTAATTTGTTATTAGACACTTTCACTCTTGGATTAAATTAATCATGGCTGATTGTGAATAGTGAATTGTGTGTGTGTGTGCGTGTGTGTGTGTGTGGGCAGGTTTAAGTGGTTTACGAGGACATTTGTTTAGGTTGAAAATTGGTAATTACAAGGGTATTATGCTATAAATGTGGTTTGAGGTTTCTAGTGTCCGCATAAATTAAATCGCTTAAAAAATATGTTAAACTATGTTTTATTAAAATGTAAAAATACAGAAAGTTTTTTGTGAGGGTTAGGTTTAGGGGTAGGGTTAGGGGATAGAATCTATAGTTTGTACAGTATAAAAATCATATCTATGGAGAGTCCTCATAACTCTCATAGCTGAACCAACGTGTGTGTGTGTGTGTGTGTGTGTATGTGTGTGTGTTTTAGAGAGAGAGAGAGAAAAAAGGCTAAAATTAATTACAACAAATAATAATAATAAAAGAAAGGAAAAGTGCTAGTAGATTCATGAGATTTGAATCTGAAATCATGAGAATTGCGATTATTCTATTGACAGCCCTAATTTTTTAACAGTAAGTAATCAAAACAAATCTGTGAAATAATTTTGTGAAAAATATATTTTTTATTTATTTATAAGTGTTCATTTATCCTTCCTTGCAATGTACATAAAAAAAAAAAAAAAAAATAGTTTATACTTGTGTTGCATTTTTCCTCACTGTCACCTTTAGGTTCCTTCCTGGGGACTGTTAGACACTATTCTCTGTAATGCTCCTCTGATGAATTTAATTTAAAACTATTTCTCTTCAGATTTAAACATTTAACATTAATAATGGGCAGAAAATGCATTTGTTGTCAACTTACTACAAAGTAAATAAGTAGGATATGGTCTGGTCTGTGTGGGTGCCTCATGCCGCCCCCCCCACAAGATGCCACCCTGGGCAACTGCCCATGTTGCCCATGCCTAAATACGCCACTGGTTTCATTGACATCAAAACCTTCAGTGAAATGTTAATACATACCAAATTTAAATATATGCAGTTTTTGCAAATTAGTTGTGACAGCTTTAGTGGCGTGCCATATTGTCAGTGAATAGCAACTTGCATTTAACTCTGTTTACTACAGGACTTCTGGTGGCACATGCAGCAAGATGGTCGCACGGCACTAAGCTCCTGAGAAAAAAAACTTGATTTTCAAATTTAAAGGTAGCTTTTTGAGTTTTTTTTGAATCCAAGTCATTTATTGTCTAAAATGGCTTCCGGGAAAAAATCTATGTCTCCACCCATGTTCAGCATGAGCAACAAGCGTATCAGAACTCTCTACGAGGTCGCTTCAATTGTTAGCCAAGCCACTGAAGCACAACAGGAGGTTATGCGCGAGACAGTCTTGGGCATGGTGTCAGAAGCAATAAAGTCGGCGCTTATCCCTTTCAACGACTTCATCACAGAAAATGGAGCCATTCTCCAGTTGCTCAAAGAGGAGTTAGGCTCTCTGGGCAAAAGTTTGTCGTCCTTGACAATGAAAGTCGACAGTCTACAAGGGAGTTTGCGCACAGCCAAGAAGGACACAAACTACTATCTTTCTCAGCTAGAACTAGAAAATGCATGGAGATGAAAGGCCAGTTGCGCCGAAATAATGTCCGTTTGGTCAACCTACCACCAGGTTCGGAAGGAAATGACCCCATCGGATATTTGCAAAGAATGTTTCCGAAATGGATCCCTGATCTTTTCACATTTTCACACCCCATAGAGACTGACAGGGCACATCGAATTTATTCCAATTCTGGCTCTTCTAAATCACAGGTGTTGATCTTTTGGCTTCTTCGTTATACTTACAGACAAATCATCCTTCAAGGTGCTCGGAAAGCAAAGCCCACCTTACCTGATGGTGTCCACATTGGATTTTACACAGATTACAGCCGTGAGACTACACAGAGAAGAAAAGCTTTTTCAGCCATCAGGGCAAAACTTCACCGGAAAGGGGCGGAATCGTTCCTTATCTACCCTGCAACTTTGAGAGTCTCCTATAAGGGTCAGAATCAAGCGTTCGTATCGCCGGAGGATGTGGAAAGATTCCTGGAAAGGATGGATGTCACCGGTCTGCCAACCGCTAACTGTTCACTGGACTATCATTCCAGGAAGACATGGAGGACAATGACCCAACTTTCTCTTAAATGTCTACAGAGGATAAACTGAACGCACTCCTGGATAAGCCTAGTTTATTTTCGACCTACATTATGATGTGGTAAATTAACTTAGACTTTCTGGTGTTGTTCTTGGTTCGCTCATTGTTATGTTCTACTGCTGCATTCCAACTTCAAGATCCCGCCACAAAAGGCGGACTGTTTAAATATGTATGTGTAGGATACTTGGATGCTGTTCAGTGTTCCTTGACAAATTTCTATCTTTCTTCAGTTAAAGCAATAATATAACACAATTATTATTAAGGGGGTATGAGGAGAATAGTGCTCAGACGTTGCCCCGTGAACACCACAGATGTTTGTGGGGTGGGAAGGGATGGGATGTTTCAAACACACAAGGTTTCATATTTTTTTATTTGCATTCATAAATGTGAACATTCAGATTGGAGGATTATGGATTGGCCCACAGTTTTGCATGTTATTTTGCTAGTGCAAAGGACTAATAGATAATAGTTAAGTTGTCAGCACTTTCTCTTAACTTAAGAGATTTAAACTCTCCAAATAAAAGCACACAGGAAAAAAAATTGATGTTGCACTACTTCAAGAAACACATTTATCAAATATTGACACTTGTAGATATTACATCGTGGTTGCTCTAAGAAAAAAGGGGTTAAATAAGTTATCTTATTTAAACGCAATTCTAATTTTACTATTGAACACTCGGGGAAGGATAAAGATGGTCAATTTGCTTATTGCTGTGCCTCTATAGAGGGAATGAAGATTGTTTTTGTCAGTATTTATGCCCTAAATATTTATGATGCTTCCTTTTTTTTCCAGAACTCACAAAATTATTGCTATCACTTACCAGTTTCCAACTTCTGATAGGCTCTGACATGAACGCAGTATTCGACACAATATTAGACCGTACTAACAAAACGGTCTCCACTGCACAGAAATGTGCCTCAAAAGCACTTAAAATATTTTCGGCAGATTTAGGTATTAGTGATGCCTGGTGAATTCAGAATCCAAGTTCGAAAGAATTCACATATTTCTCCCCATGCCACAAATCATTTTCGAGAATTGGCTATATTTTACTGCCATCTGAATTACTAGCCAGCCTTGATAATATTGAATTATTACAAAGTATTTCAGACCACAATGCCGTAATGAGTAATATTCAGATTAATGTGCTCCGTAAGCCATCAAGATGCAGATTCAATACACAGTTACTACAAAATAAAGGGTTCCTTGTGCAACTGAGAGTTGAATTAACTAATTTTATTAGTATCAATCAAGATTTAGCTTCTGATCTTGACATGCTTTGGGCAGCTATAAAAGGGTTCTTAAGGAACAATGCCATCTCTTTCTCTTCCAATCTCAAAAAACACCAAGCGAATCAAATATCTTCACTAGAGGAAAAATTTAGGGATTTAGAAAGGGAACTTGAGTGAAATTTTTAAAAAGAAATAGAGTAGAAACTAAATATAGGCAGTGCTCAGAATATTTGATGCACATTACTAAACATAAATACTACATGGATGGTAGTAGGCCGAGCCGGCTTCTTCGCCTCACACTGAAACAGCATGAGAGACGTTTTCATATTAAAGCAATTAGACATCCAAAGAAGGGTCTCAGCTCACTTCCCGTCGATATCAACGAAGCATTCAAATTATTTTTTGAGAAATTATACAGTTCAGAAAGTCAGCCCTGCTCTGATCAGTTAGTAAAAAATTTTGATCATCTAAATGTAGCTACACTCTCAGAGGAAAAGGCAGAGGTTCTCGACAACCCCAATTACATTGGATGAAATACACCAAGCAATATTATATACCAGTATAGAGAAATCCCCTGTTATAGATGGCCTTCTGGTGGAACTATTTATATCATAATGGGATATACTAGGCCCTATATGGTTATCCACTATAAACTCTGCTATCTCCAAAGGGACCTAAATACTGCATTAATCACTATTTTACCTAAACCTAAAAGAGACGATACTGACTGCTCCAATTATAGACCTATCTCTTTGATTAATGAAGATATAAAAGTATATGCTAAAGTCATTGCTCGTAGGTTGCAATCGGTGATTCATAATTTAATTAGTCCGGTTCAGTCCGGTTTTATTACCGGCTGTTTGGCTTCAGATAACGTCCGTCAGGTGTTAAACGTAATAGCAAAAGCAGGGAAACTGGAGTCATCCAGTGGTTTATTATTTGTGGACACCGAAAAGGACTTTGATCGGTTAAAATGTAGTTACTTATGCCACACGTTGAAAAAGTTTAATGTCAGTGATTGGTTCATTAATATGATACAAGTTTTATATGCAAATCCCACAGCCAGAGTGTCCACTGGTGGGTTTATGTCAGACATTTTTGGTATCCACAGAGGAACTAGGCAGGGTTGCCCTCTTTACCTACTGATTTTTAACTTATCAATAGAACCTTGCTGCAGTTCATTAGATAAAGTAAACTTATCAATCCTATCAAGTTGGGTTTGTCGGTTCTCTCTATCTAATTATTTGTGGATGATACTCTGCTTTTTCTGTCAGACTTATAGAGATCTCTCCTGAATGCTCTTAAAATTTTAGATGATTTTGGCCATCTATCTGGATTTAAAATTAATAACTCCAAAACTACATTGATGCCCCTGAATTCCGATGATTTCAAAATTTCTCTTCCAACTAATATATTAGTGTCGAATCAAGTGAAATATTTAGGCATTGAACTGAATTGCTCCCTCTCTCTTATATCCATAGTCAATTTTATGTTGATTTTTCCAAAAGTTGAGTCGGATATTCAGAGATGGATGTTTCTACCCTCTTCTCCGCCCGCTCGCATATCAGTAGTCAAAATGAATATTCTACCCCAAATAAATTTCATTAGTTCTATGATTCCTCTTTTCCATCCAGCTAATTATTGGAAAAAGCTAGATGCTCTGTTGACCAAGTACACATGGAACGGCAAGCGCTCACGAATTAAGTGGTCCATTATACAAAGAAATAAAATGGAAGATAGATGGGGATGCCCAAATTTTAAATTATATCATTGGTCTTTTATTTTTCGATCAGTTGCACAATGGTTTGAGTCTAGCTCACAACCTTCATGGAAACAAATAGAAAAGGAACTTATCCCTCCAATTGGCTTGCAGGACTTTCTGTTTTCGGGTCTTTCTAATAAGAAATGTTCTTTATGTTACAGCCCTATACTGTCATATACGCTTCATACTTTTAAAATGATGGAAAGGTTTTTGGTATAAAATTTCATGGCACAGACATTCACCTATTTGGCATAACTTAAAATGTACTCTCTGGCATTCAACCATTTGTTCAAAATTCATGGGCCACAAAGGGAATTCTTACATTAAGTGATATAATGGGAGACACATCTGTTCTTGATTTCTAAGAACTACTTGACAGTTTCAACATCTCTTGTAACACTTTCTTTCTCTATTTCAAATTACAAGCTTTTTTAAAAGTGCAGAAGGTTCCTGGTGAAGCAAATCTCAAAACACATCCTGTGGTGAACTGGATTCTGAGTGCGCCTCGCAAAGGCATGGTTTCCTATTTATATAGTTGTCTCACAAACCATAATGCCATGATCTTTTCCAAGGCAAATACTTGGCTGACAGACCTGGCATTAAACAACAGAACTGTAGACTGGTTTGCTGTGTGGGATAAGACTTTCAATGCCTCTACAAACCCCAATCATCAATTTATTCATTTTAAAATTAACCATAGAGCATATCTAACCACACGTATACAGCATATTATGGGTTTATCCCCACTCCCAGATTGTAACTTCTGTGGACCTGGAAATATCGATACACTGATGCACATGCTCTGGGAATGTCCGGATGTACAGACTTTCTGGAATATTGTAATTGAGGCAATCTACAAAATTACAAATATAAGATTTCCCAAAGATTCTGCTCTTCTAATATTGAACAATGATTCACTTTTTTCTATGAGTGAGAATGTTCGCAACTTTGGTTGGCATGCATGCAGCTGCAAAAAAGTTACTAGTCCAAATCTGGATAGCGCCGCCTAATCTTTCAACGAAACATTGGCTTTACTATCTTATCTGGAACTGTCTTCAGCGAGGATCAATCATGCCAAACCCAATGTTATTTCAGTGTGGAAAAATTCAATAGCTGCTATTAAAGATCTTTTGGGTTGATCTGCAAATCCCTTTTCACTATGATTTAGCGGTTAATCTTTGTAGCAAGGTTACTAGCTTCATTGGAAAGGAGGAGGCGGGAGCCGGCTGAACCATCAAAATAATGGTTTAATGAAAACTTAAACAAAAAGACACAGAACTCAAATGCACACACTGCAGCTGCGTGTGGCTCTCTCTCTCCCGAACTGCCACATTCCGCTGATTAGCCCGATTGGGCGTCAGTCGTGTGTAGTCACGGCCCAGCCCCGCCCTCCTCCTCATCACAATCTTATTATAATTTATTTATACATAATTATTATTACAAATATTATTGTTATCAATACTATTATTCCTCCTTTATTCTTCATGTTATTTAATTTTATCTGTTCTATGTTTTTCTTTTATGTAATTTCAGTTTCAGTCCCTGTGGTGCTGGGGATGTGGGTGGGATTTTCAGCAAGGACTTCTCATTTAAACTGATGTGTGATAATTGTGCATTTGTATATCTCCATTCTGAATATATAAAAATAAAACATTGAATTACAAAAAACTCTGTTTACTTCAAAGCTATTGTATATCTTCAGAAGACTTGGAATAAAGCACACAAGTCATATGGGCCACTTTTATTGTGCTCTTTGGAGCTTTACAGCCCCTGGTAACTATGCTTTCATTGTAAGGAAAAGAAAAAATCTTCAACATTTCTCCAATTGTGTTATATGGAATGACAGGAGAGTGAGAAATTATTATAACAAAATTTTACTTTGGGTATCTGTAGATATCTAAGATCTTTGTGTGGCAGTACTGAGAGGCTTGATTGACAGTTATGATTAATATCAATGACAAATCTATACTGTTTGTCTTTTCCACATTGACCAAGTGAGCAACTGGACAAGCCAAGACACTGAGCGAGGCTGGCCAGTGAGACAGGGGAAAGAACCAATTTAAACTGCCCTACAGGTTGAATCAACATGTCTTCTTTGATGTAATGAATATTTGTCTAAAAGAAGAGGAATTAAAGTGAGTTCACAGGAAGTGGGTTCACTTTCCTGCCCTTCCCCTTGACATGACCTGCAGATACAGAACATTCAGCAAAGCTATGATTAATTAAACCAGGATATTTAACAGGGTGCAGACAACAGGAACTCTGTCCAACAACACTGCAGTATGCTTATTAGCTTTGTGCTTCAAGTTCAGTTGAAAGTTAAAAGTGATTAGGATAGAACTCAGATAGAAGAAGTGTTTTGTTTGCAAAGCTGTAGTTTGTAATTTCATTTATTTGGCCTATATAATTTTTTTACTCACTTGTATGAACCATAAAGCATATAGTCTCAGACAGCACTCCAACAGTCTGTTCACCCTCTGATGCATATTACACAGAGAAAAATGCCAAGAATGCCAGTCCCAATCTGACTGGCTTTACACCATTTCCAGGAGTAATGGCATACAGTTTTAGATGCCAGTTAGTTCATTTTTTTCACCTGAAAACATAGTTTGTGGAATAAAATCTTTAAAAGATATTCAGTTTTGTTTGAGACAATTAGTAGCAATTTTGTATTGTAAACAGAAATGTAATCCCCTTCATTTTGATTTATGTTGTTATATTGAGTTAAGACAGTAAAAAAAAAATCAGTACTTGTTACTTTAGAACATAAATTCTGATCACATACAACATATCCAAATTTTCTTTTTTTTTTTTCTTTTTTTTTTTTAGTTTTCTGAAAAACATACCCCCATTCCACAAATTCCACATACAAAATGATTTTATTTTTCTGCTGAACTCCAGAAAAGTCAACACAGTTTTTAATCATTTAATAGAGTTTGATATTTTCAAGATATTCTGCTCTTTGATGTCACTACTGTGTGAGTAACCAGTTCCTTGGGGTGTTAAAAGCGGATCTATTTCATTTTCGGAGAGCCACTGCAGACCATAAGTGGATGTTCTGTATTTATAACTTAAAAAGCCATTTCAAAAGACTGACTGTGCATAAAACTTGGAAACTGAAAGCACCAGGACCTGAAATGTCCTCTATACTTATGTACCTTTTATAAGCTTGAAAGCTGTAAGATAAAAGCTGTATGAGGGGTTAAATGCACAAATTTTGGAGTTAATAATAGCAAAAATAAAACAAAGTAGAAGAGCAGTCTGCAGTGCATTGTTCCCGGCAGTATTGTTCTGTAGAATGTTTGTCTGACAAATTCCATCAGGATCAAAATGTACATACAGTACTTACCTACACAAGTTAGTGCAGAAAGAAATGACAATGACTTAATTCAAATACTAATTATGCTGCACAAATGGCGCAAATTTTCGTGAATTCGTCCCTAAATGTTTCTAAATAAATAAATAAAAACATATGAAAAGCCACTTAAAAATATAAGGCAGATGCTATTTGCACCCCAACCCTGTGTAAATAATGTCAAATACTATTTGCACCCATATTTAAATACGACATACAGTATAGGCATCACTGCAGTGTGTTTATTTAGAGTCCCACAGGCAAACTACATTAACCCCTACCCCTAAACCTAACCTTAACCTTAAAAAAAAAAAAAATGGTTTTACTACAGTAACCATAGTTTCACATGGGAACGAGTGCAATCAACAGACCCCGCCTCTGGATTAAACCCTTCTCTGCACTCCTCACCCTTACCTAATCACTGTGATGAAGTCAACATTTATATTCATCTTAATCTATTATTTTAAGTAGTATTAAAGGAAATTTCAGTAGCAGTAAACGTATTTGGCTTGCTGTCCGTATACTAGAGGGTTCGGAGCTCGAGACTCGACTCGAGTCCCGATTACCCCCCTGGACTTTACTTATTTAGATAATGAATCTAGAGAATAGGTGGAGGTGGGATGTCAGGAGAGTTGTCACAGGAAGCAGGTAAGCAGTGGCTTATATACTCCTGCTAGTGGGCTGTGATTTGTCAGATTAAAATTAACATGCTCCTCGCAAACCTCTTTTAATTAACTCCATTTCAGTAGTTCGTATGTAAATGTAATCTTGTGTTGAAGCAGTAAATGTATTTGGCTTGCTGTCCGTATACTGGAGGGCTCGAAGCTCGAGACTCAACTTGAGTCCTGATTACCCCCAAAAAGGCGTTAATGTGAAAGGACAGTACCATGACTATGGCAAGAAGTATTTAGGACAGCAAGCCAGCAACAATTCTATTTGGTAAATTGGCTTGGCGGATGCTTCTGAATTGTTTTCCCCCAAAAAATTTGTACAGAGGGAGTGCTTTAAGCATTTGTTTGAAGGTGGGTTCTTGTACGATTGCTGGTCAAGAGGGCTACACTACGATTCAAACGAGAGACCACTACTCGTCGTAGAAGTGGGTGGGCTCACAGTATGTGAACAGGGAAGGTGAAAATGAGAGTTGGCTCGTGCTGCATTTGAAAGGGAGGGCTCACACTGCGATTCAAATGGGAGACTGTTCTAAGAGAGAGAGGTTTAGCTCATGGCATTTGAATGGGTAAGCCCAGCAAGCAGTCGAACGGGGAAGGTGAGAATGAGAGTTGGCTCGCACTGTGTTCGAATGGTAGGGCTCACACTGCGATTAGAATGGGAGACTGCTCTATAAAGAGAGAGCGCTCATGGCATTCGAACGGGTAAGCCCAGCAAGCAGTCGAACAGGGAAAGTGAGCACTAGTTGGTCGTGCTGCATTCGAAAGGGAGGGCTCACACTGCGATTCGAATGGGAGACTGCTCTATAGAGAGAGAGCGCTCATGGCATTTGAATGGGTAAGCCCAGCAAGCAGTCGAACAGGAAGAATGAGAATGAGAGTTGGCTCATGTTGTGTTTGAAAGAGAGGGCTCACACTGCGATTCGAATGGGAGACTGCTCCATAGAGAGAGAGCACTCACGGCATTTGAACGGGTAAGCCCAGCAAGCAATCGAACGGGGAAAATGAGAATGAGAGGAACGGGGCTTGTTTGCGGGGGTAGCCTCACTCAATAGACTACCCATAGATAGGGAAATATGGTGCTTTGAGTAGAGGAGGTGGTGAACGCTATCTCCTGTAATGCTAGCTGCAGCTGCTGAGAAGCAAAGAAAAAAAGACTTCGGCGGAAGCATGGTAAAAAAGCTGCTGTGGCAGTAGAGTAAGGTGGGCCTTCTGTGGGAGCGGAGTTTAAAGCACTGTGGCGGCAGTGGATTGAGTATTTGGGGGCATAGTGAAGGAGCTCCTGTGGGAGCGCTGCTGTGTTTCCATTGCTGTAGATGCACTTCTATGAAAGTATGGAACTTAGACACTGAAAGCACCTGTGGAGAAAATATTAACAACTGTGAACACACAATTGGTATGGGTGGGGCACTGTTGCTGTGATATCGAGTAGGGCACAAAAGACTTCATTAGATTTATTAACACCTGTAATCGAAGCAAAGGTTAGTTTGTACTTACCTGTAGTGGAGCAAATGGTTAGTTAGGAATACGTAACTTTATTACCTTTACATACATCTGTAAGGGAAGCAAAAGTTTAGTTATGGAAAACGTGTCAATTCATTACGTTCATATGCAGCTTTGAGGAAAGCAAAAATTTACTTAAGAATACAACTTTTACATTTGTCATGGCAGGGCACTGTTGCTGCGGTATTAAGTAGGGCACAAAAGACTTCATTAGAATCATCAACACCTGTAAGGGAAGCAATGGTTAGTTTGTATTTACCTGTAGGGGGAGCAAATATTAGTTAGGAATATGTACCTTTATATACGTCTGTAAGGGAAGCAGAAGGTTAGTTAAGAATACAACTTTATTACATTTGTCATGGCAGGGCACTGCTGCGGCAGTATCAAAATGCGAAAGGGGTGATGCTGTGGCATAATTGAGAGTATGCGGGCAATGCATTTATTAGGCACCGATTACAGCCTCAAGTCTTTTTGAGTATGATGCTACAAGCTTGGCACACCTATTTTTGGGCAGTTTCTCCCATTCTTCTTTGCAGGACCTCTCAAGCTCCATCAGGTTGGATGGGGAGCGTCGGTATACAGCCATTTTCAGATCTCTCCAGAGATGTTCAATCGGGTTCAAGTCTGGGCTCTGGCTGGGCCACTCAAGGACATTCACAGAGTTGTCCCGTAGCCACACCTTTGTTATCTTGGCTGTGTGCTTAGGGTCATTGTCCTGTTGGAAGATGAGCCTTCGCCCCAGTCTGAGGTCCAGAGCACTCTGGAGCAGGTTTTCATCAAGGATGTCTCTGTACATTGCTGCATTCATCTTTCCCTCGATCCTGACTAGTCTCCCAGTTCCTGCCGCTGAAAAAAATCACCACAGCATGATGCTGCCACCACCATGCTTCACTGTAGGGATGGTATTGGCCAGGTGATGATAGGTGCCTGGTTTCCTCCAGACATGACACTTGCCATTCAGGCCAAAGGGTTCAATCTTTGTTTCTCATGGTCTGAGAGTCCTTCAGGTGCCTTTTGGCAAACTCCAGGCTGGCTGTCATGTGCCTTTTACTGAGGAGTGGCTTCCGTCTGGACACTCTACCATACAGGCCTGATTGATGGAGTGCTGCAGAGATGGTTGTTCTTCTGGAAGGTTTTCCTCTCTCCACAGAGAAACGCTAGAGCTCTGTCAGAGTGACCATCGGGTTCTTGATCACCTCCCTGACTAAGGCCCTTCTCCCCCAATCACTCAGTTTGGCCGGGCAGCCAGCTCTAGGAAGAGTCCTGGTGGTTCCAAACTTCTTCCATTTATGAATGATGGAGTCCACTGTGCTCATTGGGACCTTCAATCCTGCAGAAAGTTTTCTGTACCCTTCCCCAGATCTGTGCCTCGATACAATCCTGTCTCGGAGGTCTACAGACAATTCCTTGGACTTCATGGCTTGGTTTGTGCTCTGACATGCACTGTTAACTGTGGGACCTTATATAGACAGGTGTGTGCCTTTCCAAATCACGTCCAATCAACTGAATTTACCACAGGTGGACTCCAATCAAGTTGTAGAAACATCTCAAGGATGATCATTGGAAACAGGATGCACATGAGCTCAATTTTGAGTGTCATGGCAAAGGCTGTGAATACTTATGTACGTGATTTTTTTTTATTTTTTTTTTTTTATACATTTGCAAAGATTTCAAACAAACTTCTTTCACATTGTCTTTATGGGGTATTATTTGTGGAATTTTGAGGAAAATAATGAATTTAATCCATTTTGGAATAAGGCTGTAACATAACAAAATGTGGAAAAAGTGAAGCGCTGTGAATACTTTCCGGATGCACTGTATATATATAACACTTAACGTGGTAGCCATCAATATTGTTAAAAAAACAAAGAGCTGCTGTAGCAGCTTCTGTTGAATAACGAGACTGTTTGGATGGAAGAGCTGTTCTGGTGGAGCCAAATGTTTGCAGGGAAGTTGCATCCGATGATCCGTCTGCCTGGGTCTGTTCGTGGGGAAACGGGCGGGGCTGAATGCCGGAAAGACTCTCATGTCAGGACAGTTGTCACAGGAAGCAGGTAAGCAGCGGCTTATATACTCCTGCTCGTGGGCTGTGATTTGTCAGATTAAAATTAACATGCTCCTCCCGAACCTTTGTTAATTAACCCCATATTAAGAGTGGAAACAGGAAATTGGATGGGAAAAATAGTGGGACAAAAGGCGGATTTGAACCGCAGTCGCTAAGACAACACTACACATTCATACACAGTCTTTACACTCCATGCCACTGCAGCAACATCTGCTGGTTAGTTTGTTGTATATTTATGTGTCTCCACCAGACTTATGGGGTGCAAATAGCTGCCCTGTGTGGCAGATGCTATTTACACCGGGGTGCAAATAGACACTCCGTATAATTAAACCTTTCTGTCCAAACGGACATGTACTGTGTGTACTGCATTTGTATCTCTAAAAATAAATAAATACATTATTTTTGTCATTATACTAATAGTTACTGTGACCATTCATTATTCAGTTCACCTTACCAGGCCTTCTCCCTCAACACATGTTCTGCAGTGAACAACAGGAAGTATTGTATTTTTTTCTACAACAAGGAACCTTGTGTACAAATTGAATCTGTAAGTATAACTTATTTGAATGCAAATGACTGACAGGGTGAGCTCTCTGTGCACTTTTTTGTAGTGCCATGGGCAATATGAAACACACAGTCTTGGAGACAAGTGGGATAGAATAATCAACAACACCTGGGTAGCTCAGCAAGTAATGACGCTGACTACCACACCTGGAGTCGCAAGTTCGAATCCAGGGCATGCTGAGTGACTCCAGTCAGGCTTCCTAAGCAACCAACTGGCCCGGTTGCTAGGGTGGGTAGAGTCACTTTGGGTTAACCTCCTTGTGGTCACAATAATGTGGTTCTCGCTTTTGGTGGGGCGCGTGGTGAATTGTGTGTGGATGCTGCAGAGTGTAGCGAGCCTCCACACGTGCTAGGTTTCTGCAGTAACGTGCTCAACAAATGTGATAAGATGCGCGGATTGACTGTCTCAGACGCAGAGGCAACTGAGATTCGTCCTATGCCACCACGAGGACTTAGAGCGCATTGGGAAATGGGCATTCCAAACTGGGGAGAAAAGGAAGACCCCCCCCCAAAAAACAAAAAAACAAAACAACACCTCATAGACTCATAGACAGCGAGGTCAAAAGGAATGTCTGCTGTTCAGTTGGGAAAATCTTGACTCCTTGCAGATAAAGAACATTCAGAGAAGTGTACCATCAGAGAACCGACAGTCATCCATCAAATCCCTTCATGGTGGCCCAACTCCTGAGAAAGATGCTTTATCTGCCTTAGAAAACACCTTTAAAGAACAACAGAGCAGGTAAGCCATCTCTTTTATGAAAAACACTTCAGAAGATGACAGTCAAGGATATAACGAATATGGCACAACTATTTCGTGAATTAATCTCTGAATACTAGTACTAGTCATATAATAATCAGAAAACTGAATCCACTTATTTATTTTTTTTTCCTGGTTTCAACTTGGTAATTGTCAAATTAAATGGGGGTGGAGAAAAAAATGGAAACTTCAAAGTGAGATTAAAAATAAAGATGATTGCTATTTAACAATATGTACTAACTATAAATGAGCTCTGAAAAATACTCCTTTGATATGTGCATTTTTTAAAGCAACACAAGGCAACTAGAGTTTCATCAATCCCAAGTAGCTATAAATCCAGTAACTATTAAATATACATTTCTAAACCCAAAGGTGTTTAACACATCTTTGATATTCTGGAGCATAAAGTGAGGTGAATCTTTTTCATTTCTGCATTAATCTGTACAGTGCAACAAATGTGCAATCATTTGTGATTAATTCGCTCATGTGCGATATGTTTTTTGGAAGTACTTGTATTTCAGGGAACGTCACCTACTAGTGTTGCAACAAAAGACATGTAGGCTTACTGACTACGTTCACACAGTCAGGTAACCCAAATATCCCTGTTCATTCAACAGCTTGCAGAATCCTGTTTGTATGAATGAATAACTAAGGTAAATCACTTATTCTGTTCTCGCCTTAACTAAAGCCTGTAAATATAGTGACATTGACTAGTAATTAAATATCAAAGAAGGCGACTTCCATAACACAGGAAATTATTATCACAATTGATACAACATTGTCTTCCACAGCATTATCTAACACAACAATTTCTAATAATAGAGTCCACATATGTATGGACCCTATTATTAGCAGATTCAAATGCTTCTTTTTTTTTTCTATTTACAGTGTAACTGAATGTAGAGAGCACTTGGTTCACACTCAGACATATACAGTATTTACACACACTCAGTGACCACTTTATTAGATACACCTGTACTCCTAAATATTCATGTGATTATAATCAGCCAATCATGTTGCTGCAATGCATAAAATCTGCAGATACAGGTCAGGAGCATCAGTTATTGTTCACATCAACCATCAGAATGGGGAAAAAATGTGATTTCAAGTGATTTCGTCCATGGCATGATTTTTGGTGCCAGACGGGCTGGTTTGAGTATTTGTGTAACTGCTGATCTCCTGGGATTTTCACGCATAACAATCTCTAGAGTTTATTCAGAATGGTGCCAAAAACAAAAAACATCCAGTGAGCGGCAGTTCTGCTGACAGAAATGCCTTGTTGATGAGAGAGATCAATGGAGAATGACCAGACTGGTTTGAGCTGACAGAAAAGCTCAGATAACCCCTCTGTACAATTGTAGTGAGCAGAATAGCATCTCAGAATGCACAACACGTCGAACCTTGAGGTGGATGAGCTTCAGCAGCAAAAGACCAGGTCGGGTTCCAATTCTATCAGCCAAGAACAGAAAGCTGAGGCTAGCTGAGCATGTATCAGACCACCGCAATCTGACGCACTCTGCCAGGACAGTACAGCATCACTCCACTACTGTTATCCAGACACCTGAATCATCTCTTTAACATGCTGGCATGCCAATAGTGTGCTTAACTAAGCCACGCCTCTGGATATATGCTTGGTCATGACACTCTTCTTGATCATTTGATCATTATTTGATGCATTACTGCTGCCATGACCATTAAACACAATCAATAATAACAAAATATAGCACAATCTGTAATATAACATGAGCCTGCTTTACATAGAAAGGAGGCATTATTGCATGGAAGAGAATGACAATGACATAATTTAGATATTCAATACATTTCAGTGAATTTATAACTCAGACTTAAAAGAGAATCTACTAACAGGTAAATAAACAACTGTTTGCAACATCTTAGGGGTGGAAAGAGGAAAAATTGGCTGACTACAGCTCCACCACCATCTTTACCCTAGCCTTGTGCAGCCCCCTGTCCTACAAATAAACCTGTCACATTAAGATGATTGCTATTTAACAATATGTGCTAACTATAAATGAGCTCTGAAAAATACTCCATTGATATGTGAATTTTTTAAAGCAACACAAGGCAACTAAAATTTTCATCAGTCCCAAATAGCTATAAATCCATTAACTATTAAATATACATTACTAAACCCATTAAAATTTGACCTTATGAACACCAGGGTCCTCAAAAGGGGACATTGAATTTTGGCTTCCCTGTACCATATAAATAATTTCAATTAATTTAAACCCACTGTCCTCAAGTCATGTGACTCTAGGCTTTCATTTAAGGGTTCAATTATCAAAATATGGTGTCACATGAGATAACAAGATGGCACCAATTTCAGAGAAATGCCTCAATGGGAGCAGACCAAACAAACCTAATGAAGTTTTTACATTGAAATCTGTATTTGACAAATTAGGAACATCTGTAGTCTTATCAAATGTGCCAATATCATAAGCCAGCACACTGTTAATCACAGTGTACTCAAACAAGGACACTGGGCCTTAACAACCCAAGACCCAGTGGGTGTGGTCACCATTGGGAATCAGTGTCAGGACCAGTCAATAAGGACCCAGAGACCCAGAGAATAATTTCCAAAGCTTTTCATGAGTAGGGTTTAAATTCCCCTGCAGGGCCCCCCAGAGTGAGTAATTTCCACACGTGACACTGCACAGCCGATAGAGGGGGCAGAGTGTAGACAAGTATTTTTTAATTTAAATTTTTGATTTCAAGCCCATTCAAGACCATCGCCACAACCCAATCAGAGGGGACCGTGGGATCGGGACAGGCCGGGCGCTCAGGTCCAGGAAACATAAAAGAGAGCGCATCGGGCTTAGTGTTTTTGGAGCCCGGACGGTACGAGATGGTAAAGTTAAACCGCCCAAAGAAGAGTGCCCAACGGGCCTGCAGAGAATTCAGCCTCTTGTCAGACTGAATGTATTCTAAATTTTTGTAGTCAGGCCAGACTACAAAAGGTTCCTTGGCTCCCTCCAACTAATGGCGCCACTCATCCAAAGCCAGCTCTATCATCAAGAGCTCCCGGTTTTCATTGTTCCGTTCAGCCTGCGAGAGACAATGGGAAAAGAAAACACATGGGAAAACATGTTTTAGATTTGATAAGGCTCATTTTGATTTCAACATGGTTGGCGGTCATTAAACGATATAGTACATTTTAAGTGAACCAAATCCAGTTTGGTTAATGTGAACCAGAAAGGGAACCAGCCGCAAATGACCTCAGTGCTTTTGGTGTTCACAATGTAAGTGGACTTAAAAGAGGATCCAGTTTCTTTTTTGGTCCTCTTCACATTATGGTGGTCTCTGACCCCTTGTTGTTCACACCACAGCTCCTTTACAGATCCCATTACAGCTAGGGCTGTCACGATTATGAAATTTGGCTGACAATAATTTTTCATAAATAATTGCGATTATTATGATAAGCAATTGTCATACAATTGTCATACTTCTTAAGGTGTAAGTATGCTTATGACAGATAGGCCTACACCTTAAGTTGTAATTTACTGATATTTAACTTGAAATCATGTAATAAAATAGGGCTATATGATTACTTTTAAGGCTTTAAAAAATATTGAATTTTTCATAAAAAATTATTGCACAGGGATAGAATTACATAAAAAGTAATATTTTATATGTTATATCATTTATGAAACCTAGACAACACCACCAATTATATTACATTATGCAATAGTAATAATGTATACTGTATTTCTGTCCTAAATTCTTCACTATCTCACGTTATGTTAAGGCTCTCCGTTAAAACCTACAAGCCCTTATTTCGCATGAAGGAAAACATTTGAAATTGTTTCTTTATCTATCATCTTGAGAGAAATGGAGCAAGCAAGCGTCTCCTCCTATGTGTCATTTACATTGTGCGTATGAGCCAAGAACATTTGCCATTGTGCAATTTTTTTTTAAAGTGAATCTATAAAAATCCTCGTTTGTGTTTTTGTGGGAGTTTGGTGCGAACCTCCATATACGGTATGCCCATCAGAGCACTTTAAAAGTGGTTAATCTTAACGCCGTGCTCTGCATGTGGCTAGTCCATTCATTTTAGGTGCTCAAAGAATGGAATATGAGACACAAAAACACATCATGGTAATCATAGTATATCTATATTCGCTTAAAATTCCCATAAGTGGACAGTAAATTTTGACTGGAATATTAAGTATGTAATGCAGCTATGTATGGCAAGCCACGAGTTACTTATGTCATATAATGCAAAGCGGGCTTTCACATCGCACACATCAATCGAACCACAACAGTACCCACAAACGAACCATACTCAGACCACCTCACAAAGTTGTTGACGAGGGGGGGGCAAGATGCTGCCGCCCCCCCGCAAGATGCCACACTGGGAAACTGCCCATGTCGCCCATGCCTAAATCCGCCACTGCTACCACTTGTTTGTGTAATAATGAAGAGAGAACATTTAGGCTCCATTTGCACCTTGCATTAGTGTGTTTTCGGCGATCAGATCACTATCGACTAGACCACATTAAATGACAGGTGTAAATGCACCCAAGACACATTGTGGACAAATTGTGATCGGATCACTGAAACCACATCCAGAGGTGGTCGGGAACGGATTTTCACCACATTCAAAGAATCTATAAATGCAAATGTGTTTTCATTATCTGGTCACAGTTAAGCAAGTAATTTATTATGTGATGAGGATACACATCCGTTGTCAAAGTGCTGTAAATTTCTGGTTCACTTTTAATTGGGAGTCTAGCTGCACTGCCACAGTAGGTTGCTGAGACACAAAACTTTGAAACAGTGCCACACACTCTCTGTGATGTTTGCTTCTTGTATGCTCTTTAAATGACATTAATGCATGTTTCCAGTTGTGGAAACCATCAACGGCAAATGCCGGTTCAATTTTCTTGTTTAATGCCAGTCCTTTGACTGAACAAAGGTGAAAATGTGTGCAGAAAAGTTTTCCACACATTTCGCACAATGTCAGCCAACTAAAATCTTTAAACCACTGTGGCTGAACGAGAAAGAGGGAGGGTGGAGGTGAGCACCTGAAAAGGAGAAACCGGGCGAGCCTCTGACGTGCTGGCATCATCCAAAACTGCATCAGAACTCGATGTAGAAGTGTTGGTAGAGTTGTTGGAACTTGTGGGGTTAGTGTCTCTTATCTCTTTACTCTTGAAGCAGTCCGAAATTGGCTGATGTCTCTTCATATTGTGCTTACGAAATTTATCACACGGGACAATGTGTACGCAGATCGTATCACCGCTTCAACGCTGTCTACACAAAATTTGGTTGGTTAATTTTTAATCGACGCAGGCTGAGTCAAAATGTCGTTGTATTGGTTTAAAACTTGTATATATATATATATTTATATACTGCTTTTAACATATAATAGATGCTGTATCACTTATAATATATCATCAATATATAATATAAAATATATCATCACAAGTGTCATTAAATTAATTTGAATATTATTTTTTGAAAGTTATGTGCATTTCATATTTTATCCATCCATGCATTTACCTTAAAAACCTCACTTGTTTCTGAGAAAATATAAACTAACTTTTAGCACCACACAGTGGACATTTCACCCCGAAACTGCCGCGATACACGTAATGAACCATGTAATATCATTTTGCAAACATGTTGAGATCAGGGCGACTACAATTTTGAGAGCATTACTTCAAACACAATTTTTGTTTGTTTTTATTCAAACTGAAAGATGAGTAGAAATTATTTTCTGTGGTAATGAACAGCATGCCACAGATGCTGTTGATAGAGCACAACTTATTTTAAACCTTGGATATTCCTTAACCTGTTCGCTTTTAATGTGGATAGATACAATTAATTAAATCCCAAAATATGTTGCAATAGAGGTGAAAAAGCACTGTAAATGATGTAAACACACTTTGTAAACACAAAACTCTGTTTAGAATACTGTATCTGAGTCGTTATAGATTCTGCTTGGCTAAAAATGTAAAATATGAGAAATGTAATTACATGAGGGGGAAAAAAACATTCAGAACTAAAAGTCAGAGGCTGACTTTTAAAAAGTCTGTAAAGACACCAAAGGCTGTGCAGAGTATGGTAAGCTAAATAAATGTGGGCTGCTTGTGAATTCTGGGAGCTGTGTGTGTAGTGCCAAAAGAACAGTGGGATGAGAAGCCTGACAACCCAGTATAAATGACTCGACTTCAAACACCCTCACATCTCTTCTGTCCCCCTGGATTTGAAGGAGAAGCTTGGGAGGTCGTTCATTAACTGCTTGGATGTACGCTCACTGCACCTTCTCTCTGCTTCAAAGACATTCTGAATGTTGGTCGGGGAGAAGAAAAGGCAGCACGTCTTGTATGAGGATAGAAAAAAAAAATACTCTTTCAGACTTAAAATTAGAAGAAAAAAAAACATAAGTAACAGGTCAGCACTTTGCAATCAAGTGTTCACAGGGTTGCGCACACTGACCATTAAGAACCGACAGAGAGCTGGTGCTTTGATCGCAATAGGTTTCAAATATTCTGCAGAGCAATTTTTTTGTCTAAGAAGCAGACAAGCAGACTTTTTTCCATGGTGTATTATCAAAACCCATTTAGAATGTACTGCTTGGCATGGATTGTTGTAATAACTCCAGGACAGACTGTTAACACTCTTTCTTTTGAATGCCACTGGATCCAGCATTACTGCAATGTACATGAGCGTAGCCCTTAAGCATACAATAAGCACTTTAGATTTGATTTCCAGTTACATTTTCCCCTGTAAGCTCCTCCAAGGCAAACAGGGTTTAACAGAAAACCCAAAACTGACTTAGGTACATTACATGATTTCTACCTTAAGACATTTATGGACTGGCTTGCAAAACTGAAGGCCAGTCTTTTTGCTTGCATGATAGAGAATGCTTTGCAGTAGTGGTCTGATGTGTTAATGGTTATATTGATGAAACATGCTCTTCTTAAATTTAACAGTAATACTGTAGAATGTTGAAGGCTCATCATTACAGTATATCTCTCGCTGATAGTTCAAAATGGCTTTAGCTTTGATTAACGACTCATAATAATCACCAACTCAGCACTTGTCAATGTAGGATTTGAATGGAACATATAATGCAATTCCATACAAACTATAATCATACACAAAAGTGATAGTTAAAGAGGTCATATCATACATTTGTTAATATTATTTTAAAAGTTTCATTTAATTTTATATGTGTTAAAAAGTATACAGTTCACATTAAAGCAAAAAAGATAGCACCCCTAAGGCTGAAATTATCTACAAAACAAAGTTTATCTATCTTTACATTTAGCAGTTCAGGCTGAATTAAAGAAGTTTAGTATGTCTACTTCAGGTTAGGGTTTTAGAACAAACCCAAAGCTGAATGTTTTAGGAAAATCAATACTGTGCTACCTTGATAGCACTGTAATTAAATAGAAGAAGAATAGAAATAGAATAAAATAAAATAGAATTAGGATACATTCTTATAATCAGTTCACTTCTTCAGCTGTGTAAAACATAAAAGGTGGCAATGTCTCTCTTCTGCGTTGCCTGTGTGAGCTTGAACAAACCAATAGAGGAGAGTGGGGTAAGATGAGCCTGAGGGTAAGTTAACCCACCCCATTTATCTAGCTAAGTGTACATATTTTTAGTCATGTGACCTTGTAATCAGGAAGTATCATTTCTATCTGGCTGTGAAGAGGAGATGGGAAAAGAGGTAGGTGTGTTTTTAAAGAAAAAAGTGTTTTTTGCAGGCCAAAGTAATTTTGATTGATTTGTTTAGGTACAAAATGACAGAGAAGACCTAAAAGAGTGAGATTTTTTATTTTTCTGGCAAAGACTTTAGGTATTTACTGTAGGCTATGCTTTGATCTAAATCGTTCCATCATTTATATGCAAAAATGTCTGGGTTACTGGTACTGGTTCCCTGATGGAGCGAATGAGACGTTGTGTCGATGTAGTGACACTAGGGGTTCGATCTTGAGAGCCCCAATCACCTTTGCTTAAAATAGAAAAGGCCAATGAGAATTGGTGAGTGGAATTTGCATGCCACTCTCCGCCCCGGACATACGGGTATAAAAGGAGATGGCATGCATCACTCATACAGATTTATGCGTGAGCTGATAGAGAGTTCCGGCCATGTCAGCGGCCTGTTCAGCACCGGGGCAGGAGGGACATAACCTCCTCGCGCCTTTGAGGAACCTGGTGGTCAGGTCGTGCTGCCGTGAGTGTCTCCCATCCAGTGTATCATGATACGCCATTATAGCAGCCACGTACACCTTCAGGGTAGAGGGAGACAGCCGCCTCTCCAGCCCTTCCTGTAGGAAAGACAGAACAGACCCGACTGCACACCTCTGTGGGTCTTCCCCACGTGAAGAACACCATTTTGCGAAGAGACACCACTTCAAGGCATACAGACACCTTTTAGAGGGGGCTCTGGCCTGAGTGATTGTATTTACCACCACTGGGGGAAGATTCGCTAGGTCTTCCACGTCCCGTCCAGGAGCCAGATGTGGAGATTCCAGAGGTCTGGCCATGGGTGCCGGAGCGTGACCTGCCCCTGAGTGAGAAGGTACAGCCTCAGAGGAATGTGCCAGGGAGGGGCTACTGCCAGGAGCATCAGGTCTGAGAACCACGTTCGGTTGGGCCAGTACGGCGCAACGAACAGGACTTGCTGCCCATCCTCCCTGACTTTGCACAGTGTCTGTGCAATGAGACTCACTGGAGGAAACGCATACTGAGGCCAGATGTGCGCCAGGGCATCCGTGCCGAGGGGAGCCTCGGACAGGGAGTACCAAAGGGGGCAGTGAGAGGACTCTCGGGAGGCAAACAGGTCTACCTGCACCTCCCCGAATCTCTCCCAAATCAGCTGGACTACGTGGGGGTGGATTCTCCACTCCCCAAGGAGTGTTACCTGCCATGAGAGCGCGTCCGCTGCATGGTTGAGGACGCCTGGAATGTGAGTGGCTCGCAGAGACTTCAACGTCTGCTGACTCCAAAGGAGGAGGCAGCGGGTGAGTTGCGACATGCGAGGCAGCGGTTTATGTACGCCACGGTTGCTGTGTTGTCGGTCCGGACCAACACATGCTTGCCCTGAATCAACAGCCAAAGCCTCCGCAGGGCCAGCGATACTGCCAGCAACTCTAAGCAGTTGATGTGCTATTGGAGTCGGGGCCCTGTCCCCAATACAGGCAGGGAACAGGGGACTCTCCTGAATCACCCCAGTTATAAGTATATTTTAATGACTATTCAAGTGTTTTATCGACTATTAATGTTTTTATTGTATTATACTTATCAATTTTAGAGGTGAAACTCATGATCCTGCTGATTCAAGTTCAATGTAAGACTTCATTATTTTTACATGATTAATTTTGTCAATGAAATCAATGATGAAAACATTTATTGATGAAAGGTTTTTTGATTTTGTCATTGATAACAAGATGAAAAAGGCACATCATGAAGATTATTTACCCTTGTGTGACCTTCAGGACATTTTTGTCTTTTTCATTTTCGTTTTTCAATGATTTTGACTGTGTTAATGCAAACGGCATATATTTTGCCAAAGGTGTGTATTTTTTTAGGAAATATTTATATTTCAACCTCAGTTCCTATAATAAACCTCTAATAGACTGTGTACACAAAATTGTTACACTCAGGACCTTAAGGACAAAAATGTCTCCATTGAAACCAATTAAAAATGCAATATTTGATCCCAGTGCCATTAAAGCATAAAATCATGAATTCTATGATATTATGCTTTCATTCCGGAGCCCTGGCTTCAAAATAAAAAATATTTTTTTTTTCCACCAGATGGCGCCATTTTCCTCATGTTTAGCCTATGGAGCAAATACATCCTTTTTTGTTGCCGCAATCTAAAAGGCATTGTGGCTCGTTGGTGGGAGAGCAGAAAGGTCTATATCTGCACCTGACAAAATCTGGGGCCAGAGATTATTTGACACTTGCGGAGGCTCCGTGGCTGCAGCATTTGGGGGAATGGCTAGGGGTGTGGCTGTATAGAGGGTGAAAGTAGGAGGGTGGGCTGGTTAAGGCCCGCCGAGGAGGAGTGGGGGCAGAGCTGGCGCTGAAGGCGGAAGCATCCTCATGCCTGGGGCAGCTCTGAAGGCAGGATAGAGTGAGGGGGAGGTGCTGGAAAAGGTAAACATTGGGCTGGAGCGTTTGTCATTAGTGGAGGTAGCCTCGTGCTCAATTCCACTCCAAAAGCCCAAGGGAAGGACAGGGGGAGAGAGCTGGGGAAGGCTGGTTGAGGAGAAGGATTTAGTGCCTCTGAGGTTGGTGATACTCCGAGCGGTGGTGGTGGGCAGACTCCTGCGTTAGGGTGCCCGGTGGTTGGGTGCGAAGTAAGCGGAGGCTAGAATGGGAGAGAAAGGAGAGGTGATGGCTTGCTAGGCTCTTCGCCTGACGCTGATGCCACGCTGGCTGAAGGCCTTTTACAGGATGGAAGTTTGGTGAGGGAGAAATGGACTGTACCTGAAAACCCGGAGGGTTGTGAGCAGTCGGGGTGTTTGCAAGCTGGAGCGTCGCGTTTAGAGGAACGGGTAGAATGTAAGGATTCGGCTATCATATTTTCAGTGGTTTTAGAGGTAGAAGGAATGTCATGTTGGGAAGAGACGTATAAATCATAAAATTGGATTTTACTTAGCCTGCGAGAAAAGTGGATGTTAGAAGCGGCTAGAGCGTGGCAAAGTTTGTTAACTATCCATTTTGAAATGGCAGGTATAGTTGGGCGGTTGGCAGAGGAGAGGGTTGATTCCTACGTCTTGGTGTGCGGATTGCTGAGCGAGAAGCTCTGCATCCTCGTCTTGGAGCAGCCAGATCGATAACGGCGTTGGACTGAGAAGTGTCTTTGTCGGGATTGGAAGGCTGTGATGAAGCGTTGTTGGGGCTGAAGAGTTCCTCGTCAGATAGAAAGAGATCCATTTCAGACATATTGCTGGCTTGAGGGTGGGACCCAGTTGTCAGGAGAGTTGTCACAGGAAGCAGGTAAGTGGAGGCTTATAAATTCCTGCATGCTTGCTGTGATTTGTCAGATTAAAATTAACATGCTCCTCCCGTACCTCTGTTAATTAACTCCATATGTCGATTAATGATGATTCAGAATGGCATATATTGGATGGAGCCTAAAACTCTTAGCAACAGCAATGGTTTTATTGTATTGAGATGATAAATAGAGGCACTGCAATATTCTTTTTTTTTCTCCCAATTTGGAATGCCCAATTCCAACTAATTAGTAGATCCTCGTGGTGGCGTGGTTACTCACCTCAATCTGGGTGGCGGAGGACAAGCCTCAGTTGCCTCCGCTTCTGATACCATCAGTCCACGCATCTTATCACGTGGCTCACTGTGCATGACACCACGGAGACTCACAGCCCATGGAGGCTCATGTTACTCTCCGCGATCCACGCACAATTTACCTCGTGCCCTAATAAGAGCAAGAACCCCTAATCATGACCACGAGGAGGTTACCCCCATGTGACTCTACCCTCTCTAGCAACAAGGCCAATTTGGTTGCTTAGAGGACCTGGCTGGAGTCACTCAGCACGCCCTGGATTCGAAGTCGCGACTCCAGTGATGGTGGTCAGCGTCAATACTCGCTGAGCTACCCAGGCCCCCCGGGTGAACAGATAACTTGGCGATAGAGCCCAGCTTTGTCCCTAAGTTATCGTACCAGCGGAGACATGGTTTAAACGGGCAGACGCCATTAACCAGTCTCTCCGGCCACATTCTCTGGCCGGAAACCTTGCGTGACATACTCTCCACGAGAGCCACGTCTGCCATTTTGTGTACTTCCTCTATCCTTACACACACACACACACACACATACACCCATTTACACACACCTCTACCCTCCTCTCATGTATTATAGGCTTATCTGTTACCATATCTAATGATGTTACTGTTTAGTTTGTAGTTGGAATTCAGAAGTTTATCGACTGCATTGTATTGATTTTATTTTTCTTCTCCCCTTTTCTCCCCAATTTGGAATGCCCAATTCCCAATGCGCTCGAAGTCCTCGTGGTGGCGTAGTGACTCGCCTCAATCCGGGTGGCAGAGGATGAATCTTAGTTGCCTCCGCGTCTGAGACCATCAATCCGCTCATTTTATCACATGGCTTGTTGAGCGTGTTACCGCAGAGACGTAGCGCGTGTGGAGGCTTCACGCTATTCTCCAGGGCATCCACGCACAACTCACCACACGCCCCACCGAGAGCGAGATCCACACATTATAGTGACCACGAGGAGGTTACCCCATGTGACTCTACCCTCCCTAGCAACCGGGACAATTTGGTGTCTTAGGAGACTTGGCTGGAGTCACTCAGCACGCCCTGGATTCGAACTCGCGACTCCAGGGGTGGTAGTCAGTGTCAATATTCGCTGAGCTTCCCAGGCCCCCATTGTATTGATTATTAATTGATATTACTGCATCAATAAATGTTGATATACTTTAAAGAGAAGTGTTTTGATATTGTTCTGCATGCACCTGTGCCAAGGGCTGGCAGGGGATGTCAGTGCACAGATTCAAGCCTTCACTGTTCCTCTTTTGAATGTCGATGTTCTCCGGACATCGAATTTCCTAAGAGAACAATCCAATATTGAGATTGCTATACTGTGTGGTTATTAGTCCCAGATTCCAGGGTGGTGCCTTGGCAATATTAATTCTTATTAATATTCTATTGATTTTGATAATTGATAGTTATCTTTTATGGTTGTTGATTTGAAGGATTAATAAGCTAATGTTGATTCTAATCAATGTTCTATTGATTTTAATAATTATTAATTATTGCTATTAACCAAACCTGATCCTGAACAAGCCCTAACACCTGATAGAAAGGCATCAACCTTTGTAGAGCAATACTTCAGGCAGAATATTCCATCAGTCATAAATACACTTCAGAAAACTGTGCATCATGCATTAGAATGAGAACACAACTATTTTTAGTCTTAAAGGAATAGTTCACCCAAATTTAAATTATCTTATCATTTACTCACCCTCGTGTCATCACAGATGTTTTGACTTTCTTTCTTCAGCAGAACACAAACAAAGATTTTTAGAAGAATATCTCAGCTCTTTAGGTCCATAGAATGCAAGTGAATGGTGATCAAACGTTGTAGCTCCAAAAATCACATAAAGGAAACATAGAAGTAATCCATTAGACTCCAGTGGTTTAATCCATATTTTCAGAAGCAATATAATAGGTGTGGATGAGAAACAGAATATTTAAGTCCTTTTTTTACTCTAAATCTCCACTTTAACTTTCACATCGTGCCCCCCACATTGGAATCACATTCATGAAGTGTTTATCATAAATAAGTGATGTATTTTAAATGTTGGCAGTCAAAAATACCTATATTTTTCATTCTTTCTGGCAAACAGCCATAAAAGGGAATGTGAATTATGGTATGTGTGCTACATTTTAAAATTGCAGCATACAGTGTTTATTATGAGGGGTCTTCGCATTCGCAGCCCAATACTTAATACACACTACTCATGAGTAATTTTAAATGAGCTACTCTTTTACTCTTACTTGAGTAGTTTTTAGGACAGGTACTTTTACTCTTCTCACACTATATTTTTTGGGAAGTAACTGTACTTTTACTTAAGTATGATTTGTTAGTACTCTTTAAACCCCTGTATGCATATATATATATATATATATATATATATATATATATATATATATATATATACACACAAACACACACACACACACACACACACACACACACACACACTACCGTTCAAAAGTTTAGGGTCACTTATTCTTTCTTTTTTCTTTTTTTTTCACATTTTAGAATAATAGTCATCACAACTATGGAATAATAGAAATGGAAATATGGGAATTATGTTGTGACTAAAAAAATCCAAAATAAATCAAAATTATGTTATATTTTAGCATCTTCAAAGTGGCTACACATTGCCTAGATTTTTCAGAAAAGTACTCTTGGCATTTTCTCAATCAACTTCTTGAGGTATCACCCTGGGATGCTTTTTAAACAGTACTGAAGCAGTTCCCATCGATATGTTGGGCACTTAGTGGCTGCTTTTCTTAATTATTTGGTTCAAGTCATCCATTTCAAAAAAAACATTTTTATTTGATTTTTTTTTTTATTTTTATAAAATTTTAGTTTTGTAATGAAATATGTTGGCACAATTATATTTTTGTCTACAAAACTAATTTCAAACATTTAAAGAGCACCTATTATGGTTTTTCAAATATTACCTTTCATGTAGTGTGTTGTATAGCTGTTTGTGAATGTAAAAAAACTTTGTGAGTTATTGTCTCCCAAAAGAAAGAACTGATTCTGAACACCTGAAACGAGTCATAAGTAATTCCAGACTTACTTCCTGTACTAACTTACGTAATTTGGTAACAAAAAAACCCGCCTCTGGTCTTCATTGGCTGCTCGCGAACAGCTTTGACACGCCCTCAAACACTACACTAAGCGGTAGACCAATCACAACAGACTGGGACATCTGACCAATCAGAGCAGAGTAGGCTCTCTTGAAAGGAGGAGTTTAGAATGAATCCTTTAGAACAGAATCAACGGATCATTGAAAGAGTCGTTTTTGACACTGGGAAAAAAAGGTAATGCTGCAATTTAAATTATGAGCAAATTAAATTGTTTTTTGACCTTGGATGCATGTAAATCTATTGTATGAGACCTTTAAAACAAAATTAGGCACATTTAAAAACCATAATAGGTGCTATTTATGCATACGCCTTCAGATCAAAAGGTTTTTAAGATCATGAGAGACATTTCAGGCAAGTGACCCCAAACTTTTGAACAGTAGTGTATATATATATATATATATATATATATATATATATATATACACATACCTTATTTCTTTTTTTTAGAGCATAAGTAAAAAATGTCATGGTGAGCAATGAAACATTTTATATAGCAAACAAAATGAATCACAATCTGTGCCTTCTTAATAGCTAAGTTATACTGGACAGTGAAAATATTTTCAAGGATACACTGGATATACTGGACTCATCTAAAAATATCTATGAACAATATAAATAATCAAGGGCGGGTTTACGATTTCTGAGGCCCCAAGCAACCGACCAAGCTGGGGCCCCATTTTGAAAATATTTGCTTAAAATTGTAAATCATAATTTTAAATTCATCCTATCAATCACTGTAGCCAAGTACATTCAAAATGTTTAATGAAATAAAAATCTAGTTAATGCATGTCTTCCTGTTTTTCCACAATACAGTAATAAAAAAAAGCAATATTTACCTACATACATTTATACAAAATAATTTTTTTGAACAGGGTGTGCAAAACCTACTACTTCACCCAGTAAATTTTGGAATTCAGTTGTTATTTATTAATTTTATAACCCAACAATTATTTATTGTTGTCCAGTTTGCCATTATAATATGATACAGCATTGTGTTGTATACAATAGTAATATATTCCTGTCTTATTTACTTTACTTTCACCTGAAGCTTATATTCTGATGCTGAGGCTGTATTTTATGTAAGCACTGTAGGCAACATTCGTAACTAACAATAAACATACAAAGCACGGTGGCCCCTCAGCACACTAGAGCAGAAGGAAAAAAAACATTGCCGTTTATAAAGCGGTGAAATTTGCTTGTTGCAGAACAAATTGTAACAGTTCCCTCTTTGCAACCTGAACGTTCAGAACGTTAAATCTTTGTGACACATGTGCTTAAAAAAAAAAAAACAATCTAGACACTGTTCAACATCTGATACAGAATGCAGGTGTCTTGGCATGCATTTTTGAAACCTGAAGCTCTTATTAACTTAACACAGTGTCTAAAAATGTGCTAGTCCTCCGTGAGACACTGAAGAAACAGCGAGACGTGGTGCAGCAGGTATGGACGTTCGTCCAGCGCTTTTACACAGGAAAACAATGGCAAAACAGAGCAGCCGCAGCCAAAAACACGTTCGGTGTGAACAGCCCCTAACTCATCCGTTTGAGCGTATCTGTGAGTGAGAGCGTGAGGCAAAACAATTTCGGACTGCCTATGTATATTTTCATAAATTACAAACCCGAACCCTACTTAAAGAAACTCAGCTGTCCCGACCCCAGCGGCTTCTAATGTTAACCACTCCAAGAGTGCTGACAACAGTGTATTCGCACGTGTACCCAGAACAACATGTCACCCCTCAAGCATTTTTTGCAGAGCTTTCCTACCAGGGCGGGGGCACCCCCGACGTCCGGGGCCCCACGCAATTGCGTGGTTTGTGTGTTGGTTAAAACCACTACTGTATAATATATACATGTATTATTTGGATATTTTTCAACAAACTGGTTAACAAATTAAATCAATAGCTACAATCTATATATATATATATATATAGTATATCTGTGTCCTAGATGTACTGCCTTGATCAGTGTTAAATAAATAAAAAATATATATTTTAAATATGTATATATTGACACTAATACGAAAAAATGCAATGTGCCTCTGCCAGTGGCATTTATTGTCAAAAGTCATCCAGGTCATCAGGGGGCTGACTCTAGTGTGATTGTGGAAAATAATTTAAATCTTAAAGGTGCAGTATGTAAGATTCAGAAACCCTTGTTATTAATGACACCTGTGGCCATTAAGTGAACCGCAGCCAGCTACATGTTGCTCGTGCTTGCGGTCATGCACACACTCCATAGGGACACGAGCATCAGCCAAAACAATGAAATAACGTACAAAGAGACAATGTGATTCACCTGCATCATGCTGACAGATGAGGTAGCATAATTAAAATTAAACAGTTATGATTGTTTTACTACAAACTTTGAGACTGTATATTATATTTGACTATCCAGTGCTGGAACAGGGCTAAAATAAAGTGTGTGTAGTCAAAACAAAGGTCTGACTCTGCGAGACAGTAGTTTGAAGTAATCACTTTTCTTTGCATGATACATAGGCTATCATATAAATGCAGTCAATGTCGGCATTAGCTAGCTAGCCAGCTTTATCAATAGCTGTTAGCTAAATTTGGTGGATGATGACAGTAGCTGTTTATAAAATAGACTGTACATTATAAATATGTTGACACAATTCAGTATTGATGTGATTCCATCACAACTGTCATTTTGATATATTGATGCGCTATTGTTTTATAATAATAGATTGTATATATTTTCTGTATAACCAAGTTATGTTACACTAATGAATGGGTCTTTTTGCATTATCTTGAACATTGTCTAGCATTCATTTCATGTGTTATTGTAGTTTACCTTGCTGAATAATTACAGATTAACATTGTTTAATGACAGTTACTGTCATACTGTTACAAGATCAAGTTAGCTAAAATTACACAGATCAATCCTTATGGCACTATATTTCACATGCTTTGCAGTTATGTAAGCTTACCTGTCCAATAAGAAGAATGCCAATTCAGGGTCGGTTTTGATCCCCAAAACCGTACAAAGTTCCCCCCAGGAAAGTGCCCTTCCGATGTTCACTCTAGTTTTCGCTCGACCACAATCACGTTCCTGCTTAGCCAGACTGGATTCAGTAGATAAAAGTTTTTTTTTTTTGTTTTTTTTTGGGCTTATTCTGAATTTGTGTAGGAGTCGGTGTTGTGCTGGGAGCCGGCTGTTTGCTGGATTCCATCTCTAAGATAACGTTACCTAGTGTTGCAATTTGTTGTCGCTGTTGAATAGTGGAAGAGAATCACTGAGGCAAGGCTCTCGGGAGCGCGCATAAACGTCACTTCCTTTGGATTTTCCTAGAAAAATCAACCCGCTTCCTTTGCATGAAAATCAGTCTACAGGCTTTAATAGGCAACCTAGGAAGTCCGGGAAGGGCTCATTTTTTAAGTTGCTTTACAAGCCATTCACACATTGGCAAAAAAAGGTGAATATTACATGGAAATTGTTACATATTGCACCTTTAAAGGAGGAACCCTCACACTTGGTACTACTTCTACTACTACTACTACTACTAATAGTTCCTTACATTTATATAGCACTTTTCTAGACACTCAAAGTGCTTTACATAATTGGGGAATCTCCTCAACCACCAAGAGTGTGCAGCATCCACCAGTATAGTGCGTCAGAACACCCACCCTGTTAGACCTTACCGTGGTTTTTCTACAGTAACATACTGGCAACAATGTTGCCAGCTAGTTACTGTAAATACCTGATAACGGTAAGCTACTGCAGTTGTTGTGCACAGTAATTTACTGAGTACTGTAATTGGTAGCTAAGGTATATTACTGTAAAAATATAAACTATAGAGTAACTAACTGTAAATATTGCATACTTATTTCTTTATATTTTATTATTATTATTATTATTATTATTAATAGTAAAGAAAACACATTAGTTTGTTTTTTTATTATTGGAGCATGACAAGAATAGGGGAACTGGATCATAACATACAGTAATTCTATATAGTAAAATATTAAAGGGATAGTTCACCCAAACATGAACATTCTCTCATCTTTTACTCACCCTCATGCCATCCCAGATGTGTTCTTTCTTCTGCAGAACACAAACAAAGATTTTTAGAAAAATATCTCAGCTCTGTAGGTTCATACAATGCAAGTGAATGGTGACCAGAAGTTTGAATCTCCAAAAAGCACAGAAAGACAGCATAAAAGTAATCCAGACAACTCCAGGGGTTATTCCATGACTTCAGAAGACATATAAGTGTGGGTGAGAAACAGATCAATATAGATCAACAGATAAAGACGTACCAACACTTAAAAATAACACAGATGGAAAGCAAGAATGCGTCCTCTGTGAACAGCCCCAAAGACAAAGTAAACTTTATAATTTCAGTAACATTTGAGTTCTCTTCTTTCTCTATAAATATTTTTCTTGAATTACCCTCTAATTCCCACTTGTACTTACTTAATTTTATGTTTTCTGTTCAAATGCAGCTTTCCCTCAACAGCTTTGCGGGGCGTCAGGGCTTGTACCTGATGTAAAGTTTGTCTTCCACCATTGGAGGTGAAGGGAGGCAGAGAGAGAGACAAAGCCAAGAAGATTACAATTATTGTTACAAATATACAGTTTATTACCAATACCAAACGTTAGAATTTTGAATATTATAGAGGCAAGTTTAATCATTTAACTTACCTGCAGTTGTCTCTGTGTGTCATCCATTATAAAATGAGTGTAACACCATTTTTCTCTAGAAGTGCTCCGAGATCAAACGAAGTAAACTTTTCCAATCACAACTTAAATATTTTCATTTTTTTTTTTTTTCATTAAGAATAATGTACATATACTGTATGCACGAAATAAGGGGGAAAGCTTCTGCAGCATGTCAGACAAGAACTTGGATTGGCCCAGTACTTTATTGAAGGTAATCAGAAGCCCAATGAAATGTATGTCAATTTGGCCAGAAAACCATGAGCTTCTACTGCCCGATCCCCATTACTTTCAAGTCCAGTTTCCTGAAGGACACGGACTACTGCGGGGTGCCTGTCTAACAGGTTGTGACATACTGAGTACCTGCAAGCCCAACTAGTATCACTTAGTCTTGGAAGTTCACAAGACTGGCCACTATACATTTCTCTCTGAACTTCAAGCCATTTGGTGTGTTTGTATGATCCAGAAATGAAGGAGTGAAGTTTTTGTAGGAGAGAAAAAAAAACAATCTGCCTCGGACACTGACTTGACACTATCCACATTGACAAGGTTTAGACAAGGTTTAGACATTACAGTGCACATAAAATGTGTACTTTGCTACATCTTGGATCCTTGTACACACACCTGAGTGCTTGGCCCTCATAACAGCAGCACCATCATAACCCTGACCAACCAGGTTGGTACTACATTCTAGTCCATGTCTCTCAAGGCACTTTATTAAAATTGCTGTTTTCTGCTCGGTATCATGGTTTCTAAAGGCAAACCAATTCCACACCATGAAGGACACACTTTTTCCTTCATAATCTCCTCTCATCTTCTCATTCAAATGAATTTGAGGAACGAGCAGTCCCTCAGCCTTCCTCCATTTATCCGACAGAGTGCGTAATGCGTACATGTTATGTGCTGTACACATTTCTTGTGTGGCAATTACCACAATAGAGACGATAATCCAAAATGTATACTGGTTGGCTAATTTCTACCGGTTTATCATGTCTACTGGTATATCACCCACCCCACCCCTAAGTGCTATGCTGCCTTACATTCAATATGCGGAACGCATTAGTTTTATTTACAACAATTAATGACTGTGGCTGTGTGGCATGACCAAACATTATAGGTTTTATGTGTTAGCCACTATATTTTACTTCCCTGAACTGTGCAACTGTGAACTAATGTGTGAAACCTAACTAAAAATGCACTGTCTGAGCTGCAGATATTACGAGATGTGGTAGAAAGAAACGGTTATGCGGGTTGAATTTCAGATGACGAACCGACTCAGCCAATGGAGTGCTTTGACATAGATCAGCGATGAATGACAGGACAGGGGCACTTCAGGGGCCAATCAGATTTCAGCTGGGGCCAGTGCCCCTCTGACCCC
Source organism: Myxocyprinus asiaticus (assembly GCF_019703515.2). NCBI lineage: Eukaryota > Metazoa > Chordata > Actinopteri > Cypriniformes > Catostomidae > Myxocyprinus > Myxocyprinus asiaticus. The sequence goes on along the minus strand of NC_059383.1, from coordinate 4,336,336 downwards.
ACCCCTGGATCTGCCAGTGGTTGCAAGGAGATGTCTTTAGTGACAATCGATCAACTGCTAAACTAACAGGGGCATAGCAGTTTAGTTTGCTTATCTTCCTGAGACCTGAAAGTCACTGCTGTGTGCATTTTCCATTTCTCTTTTTGACTTGTAACCAGTAGCCCCTAATAAACATGCAGTAATAATAATAATAATAATATGATATATATATATATATATATATATATATATATATATATATATATATATATATATATATATATATATATATATTATTATTATTATTATTATTTGGAAGAGGAAATAATTTCCCTAAAAATGTATGTCCTCATATGGGTACAGCAGGACTAAGTTTATATTTTAAATAATACCAAGCTGTATAAAGTCAGATTTAAACTGTTTATTGTGTTTTCAGGGGTGTTGGTTATTCATGTTTTTGAGGCATAACAAATTTTCTGTAAAGCTGCTTGTGTGTGTGTTGTGTATTGGGAAAAACACAAATAAAAACATTACAAATGAAAATGATTTGACTTAATTTGACTTTTTTATTTGTTTTGTTTTTTCTACTTTGGCAAAAAAAATATCTATGTTCTCTCTTTGCACTGTCAAACAAGTGATAGCCAGTGCTGAAGCATTTTACCAATCAGAAATTAGAATCAATAATTCTGATTCAAAGTAATGGCCAGCATTGTGCAATCACTGCCAACCAAGTTAAAATAAAATTTTGCATTATAAATTCTGAATCTATGTACTGATTATCATTGTCCTATGTCTGCCAAACATGTTGAGTGTTCCAAACATCATCTGCAGCATGAAACTGAACTTTTGACTGGATGTTAGGAGTGAATGCTCTTGGCTGCATAGGAATAGGATGCTCCCTTGCTCCCTATTTAGTGAATGACTAATCTGCAGTGAGCTGTCTGTCTGCAAACTCTGCTGAGATTGGCACCATGTTGTTCCCTATCTGTCACTCACTCGACATTGGTGTCGATGTAGTGACACAAGGGGTAACTCTTGGGAGCCCGAGACACCTCTGGTCTTTGAAAAAAGGCCAATGAAAATTGGCGAGTGGTATTTGCATGCCACTCCCCCGGACATAACGGGTATAAAAGGAGCTGGTATGCAACCACTCATTCAGATTTTCACTTTGGAGCCGAACGGTCATGCTCATTGAGCTGAATAGCACTGTTCATTCTCCTCTGCTGGATCTGACGGCGCATTTCAGCGGCTTCTCCCTCCTCTGCACTTGTGCACTGCAGAGAACGCCCCTGGGCACTTCGGCAGAAAAACTAGAGAGTATATCTTCTGAAAGAGCGTTTTTCCCCTCTAAAAGAAAATGGAGTACACACGGAACGTCTTTTTAAAGATGCGTCTTTCTAAAGATGCTTTTCCGATCGTGTGTTATTCCTGGTTGCAGTCATTTTCTCTCAACTTTGGATGGTCATGATTGCTGTCTTTCGTGTCTGGGCGCGACCCACATGGAGGCAGCGTTTATGAATGGTTCATGTTCTCACTGCGAGAACATGACCATGGCAACGTTGCAGTCGCGGCTAGCTTTCGTAAGAAAGCAAGCCACCCCAGCAGCCCCCTGCCTCGGTCCTCCTACCTACGGGTATGAGGTCAGCGTGGCTAGCACTGGGGGCGATTTGGGGACCTCAATGGGATCGCCTCCGTCGGGGATCCCCCCGCGGACCTCCCATTCCCCAGTACGCTTGTCTGCCCCAATCAGGCTTCCGGGTGAGTTCGCCGGCTCATCGCACGGCGAGTCTGGCTTCTTGTTCGGGGCCCGCGAAGATGATGAGCTCTCGAGCGCAGCATCGGAGAGCAGGCTTGTCCAGTCGGACACAGAAGCCTCAGCTGGGCTTCCCCCTTCGGGGACGGTCGCCCAGTTACAGGCCGATGCCGAAATGACAGACATGCTTTCCCGGGCGGCCGCGAGCGTCGGGCTAGAGTGGAACCCTCCGCTCTCCCCTGAACCCTTGCGGCTTGATGATTGGTTTCTGGGCTCGCGGCACCACTCAAAACAGCCGCACCCCGCTCCAGTGCCATTCTTCCCAGAGGTGCATGAGGAGCTGACGAAGTCGTGGGAGGGTGGAAAATCTTTTGTTGCCTTTTTGTTTGATTTCGCCGCACACCCAAGTGGCTGCGGTACCCAACAGTTCAGCAAAAGAGTGGCTTCCTTCCTCCCTGGGTCACATACCCGGTGTGTATGGTCGTCACCACGACTACCGTCCACGGGCTTTTTCTTGCAGGATTGGCGCTCCAGCGGTGCCCTTTCCGCCCTTGAGCGCCCAGCTGTGGCACACAGCCGCCCCCGATGTGGCAGCCTCCACGGTTTACGAGGACAGGCCTCTTCCTCCCCCGTCTCAGCCTGTTCCGGGGGTGGTCACAAGGAGCCAGGTAAGTGCTTTGATGTCCCTAGACTCAGCACGGCCACGATGTGCTGTGACACCTCGCGCTCCGCCCCGCCGCGAGGCCCCACCTGCCGGTACGTCCAACGACATTGTCCCCTTGGTCCCCCTCGTGCGGAATTTGGACGCATGGCTTGCGCTTCCCAATCCATCGCGGTGGCTAATCCGGACCGTCCGACTCGGCTACGTGATTCAGTTTGGCAGGTGCCCGCCCAGGTTCGGCGGTATTCACTTCACCTTGGTCAAGGGTGAAAACGCTGTTACCCTGCACGCGGAGATCGCTACCCTCCTACGGAAGGGCGCGATATAACCTGTCCCTCCAGCCGAGATGAAGAAAGGGTTTTACAGCCCCTACTTCATCGTACCGAAAAAAGGCGGTGGGTTGCGGCCAATCTTGGACCCGTGAGTACTTAACCGGGCTTTACACAGACTCCCGTTCAAGATGCTGATGCAAAGACGCATTCTAGCGAGCGTCCGGCATCAAGATTGGTTTGCGGTGGTAGACCTGAAGGATGCGTACTTTCACATCTCAATCCTTCCTTGACACAGACCCTTCCTGCGGTTCGCATTCGAGGGTCAAGCATATCAGTACAAAGTCCTCCCTTTCGGCCTGTCCCTGGCTCCTCGCGTCTTTACGAAGATCGCAGAGGCTGCCCTTGCCCCGTTAAGGGAGGTGGGCATTCGCATTCTCAACTATCTCGACGTCTGGCTAATCTTAGCTCACTCTCAAGACGGGTTATGCGCACACAGGGACCTGGTGCTCTCACACCTCAGCCGACTAGGGCTTCGGGTCAACTGGGAAAAGAGCAAGCTCCTCCCGGTTCAGAACATCTCTTTTCTCGGTTTGGAGTTGGACTCAGTCTCCTTGATGGCGCGCCTTACGAACGAGCGTGCCCAGTCGGTGCTGGCCTGTTTGAAGGCGTTCAAACAGAAAACAGCGGTTCCACTGAAACTTTTTCAGAGGCTCCTGGGGCATATGGCATCCTCGGCGGTGGCCACCCCATTCTGGTTGATGCATATGAGGCCTCTTCAGCACTGGCTCCAGACTTGAGTCTCGAGACAGGCATGGCACCACGGGACACACCGCGTGGCCATTACGTCGGTCTGTTACCGTCTTTTCAGCCCTTGGACCGACCTCTCGTTTCTATGAGCAGGTGTTCCCCTAGAACTGGTCTCCAGGCGCTTCGTGGTCATGACAGACGCCTCCAAAACGGGATGGGGTGCTGTTTGCAATGGGCACGCAGCCGCCTGCCTCTGGACGGGTCCGCGACTGCGTTGGCACATCAACTGCCTCGAGTTACTGGCAATTCTACTCGCCCTGCAGAGGTTCCGGCCGTTGATCCAGGGCAAGCACGTGTTAGTTCGGACGGACAGCACGGCAGCGGTAGCATATGTCAACCGCCAAGGCGGTCTGTGCTCTCGCTGTATGTCACAACTCGCCCGCCGTCTCCTCCTCCGGAGTCAGCAGCACCTCAAGATGCTGCGAGCCACTCACATCCCGGGCAACCTGAACACTACAGCGGACATGCTGTCATGGCAGGTTTCCCTCAGGGGAGAGTGGAGACTCCACCCTCAGGTGGTCCAGCTGATTTGGAGTAGATTCGGTCGGGCACAGGTGGACCTGTTCGCCTCCCAAGAATCCTCCCACTGCCCACTCTGGTACGCCCTCACCGAGGCCCCCTGGCATTCGAAAATATGCATTTCCCCCAGTGAGCCTGCTTGCACAGACCCTGTGCAAGGTCAGGGAGGACGAGGAGTCCTGGTAGCACCCTACTGGCCCACCCAGATGTGGTTCTCGGACCTCATGCTCCTCGTGACAGCTCCCCCCTAGCAAATTCCCCTGAGGAAGTACCTTCTTTCTCAGAGCCAGGGCACCATCTGGCACCCGTGCCCAGACCTCTGGAATTTCTATGTCTGGTCCCTGGATGGGACGCGGAAGACCTAAGTGGCCTACCATCCGCGGTGGTAGACACGATCACTCAGGCTAGGGCCCCCTCTACGAGGCGCCTGTATGCCTTTAAGTGGCGTCTATTCGCTAAGTGGTGTTCTTCTCGACACAAAGACCCCCAGAGATGCGCAGTCGGATCAGTGCTTTCCTTCCTGCAGGAGAGGCTGGAAGGGAGGCTGTCCCCTTCCACCTTGAAGGTGTACGTTGCTGCCATAGCAGCACACCACGACGCAGTTGACGGTAAGTCCTTAGGGAAGCACAAACTGATCATCAGGTTCCTAAGAGGCGCCAGGAGGCTGAATCCCTCTAGACCGCCCCTCGTTCCCTCATGGGATCTCTCCATAGTTCTTCAGGGTCTACAGAGAGCCCCCTTTGAGCCTTTGCAGTCAGCCGAGCTTAAGGCACTCTCCTTGAAGACTGCCCTCCTGACTGCGCTCACTTCCATCAAGAGGGTAGGTGACCTGCAAGCGTTCTCTGTCAGCGAAACATGCCTGGAGTTCGGTCCGGGCTATTCTCACATGATCATGAGACCCCAACCGGGATATGTGCCCAAGGTTCCCACCACTCCTTTTAGGGACCAGGTGGTGAACCTGCAAGCACTGCCTCAGGAGGAGGCAGACCCAGCACTGTCATTATTATTATTATAATTATTAATTATTATAGCAATTTTTTTTTATAATAATTAATAATTTTCTTTATTTATCACACATTATACATTTGCACATATACAGTGAAATTCTTCTTTTTCACATATCCCAGCTAGGCTGGGGTCAGAGTGCAGGGTCAGCCATGAAACGGCACCCCTGGAGCAGATAGGGTCAAGGGCCTTGCTCAAGGGCCCAACAGTGGCATCTTGGCGGTGCTGGGGCTTGAACCCCCGACCTTCTGATCAGTAACCCAGAGCCTTAACCGCTGAGCCACCACTGCCCTACACCATCCTGCTGTGTCCGGTGCGCACTTTACGCACCTATTTGGATCACATGCAGAGCTTTAAAGTCTCTGAGCAGCTCTTTGTCTGCTTTGGTGCACAGCGGAAAGGAAGCTGTGGCAGCGGGGGCGTGGTCAAGCATCTCTCCGGAGAGAGAAAGCGGTAAGGGCGCTTACTCCTGAGCTAAATTATGTCTAACACCTGTCTCTAATTTCAGTGAGCACGGGGAGAGCGGCATAAAGAGAGCGACACAACGCTCAGAGGGGAGACGGGATATGACAGAGCTGAGCCAGAGTGACCATTCCTGAATAGTAGAAGTTGTTTATAGAAGCAGTGTGTGTGTGTTAGTGTGGTTAGAGTGTACGAACGTAACTATAAAGTGTTGTCGAGGAAAAGGGGAAATAAAAGCGTCACCTGGAAAAGGAAAACTGCTTCTCGCGTCCTCTTTTACAGAAGCGCTGTCTCCAAGCACTGGTTTGTTGACGCCATAACCATGGCATATCTCGCCCAAAACATGCCGCCCATTCTACCCGTGGTGTAGCGGCTTCTTGGGCCCTGGCCAGAGGTGCCTCTCTAACAGACATTTGCAGAGCAGCGGGCTGGGCAAAAGCCAACACCTTTGCAAGGTTCTACAACCTCCGGGTGGAACCGGTTTCATCCCAGGTAGTGGCATGCAACACAAGCGGATAAGCCCAGGATAGCCGGCTGGGTGTATCGCTTGCACATAGCGCCTTCCACCTCCTTTTGAGCTGAAGATGTGCGCCGTTAATTCCCAGTAGTGTTCAAAAAATTTGTTCCCTGGTTAACTTCCTCCGAGCCCTGTGGCAGTCGAGTTTTCAGAGAGACTCACTGCCGGCTCAGTACACGCGCTAACTAAGAGCCTTGTTCTGGGGTAGGTGCTCCGCATGTGGTGGTTCCCTGTAAGGCTAAACCCCATGCAATCTATATCTTCCGCTAGTTCGTTTCCTGCTGGCAAACTGCGTCTTCCTTGGGCAGAGCCCCTCTGCCCCAGTCTCCATGTTTATAGTAACTTCTCCCCCATTGGGCAAGATCTACCTTGAAGGCTCTCCACATGGTTGGAAAGACCATGTGACGTATTTTTCCACTTAAAAATACCGCCCCCCCCCCCTCTTGGGGCGAGGTGTGGTCTCCGCGGTGTCCTCCCCTTGGGAGGGACACCCCCCGACTAGACCTGGCGGCCCAGTCGGATAATCCCCCTTCTTTTTTAGGGAGTGGAAAAAGAGAAGGGGAAAAGAGGCCACGACTGGGTTAAGCCTGTCTCTATCTTTGGTTAGTCGACTTGTCCCCAAAAAGGGCCGTTCGACACTCATAACTGTGTTGGGGGAGGTTACGTGTCAACCTTGTGTGCTGGCTATGAGGCACACAGCAAGTCTGCCCACCACACAACCCCAGTTCACATAACACCGTTCAGCCAATTGTGGCGTTTTGTATAGGGACCCCTAGTGTCACTACATCGACACCAACGTCGAGTGAGTGACAGATAGGGAACGTCATGGTTATTGGTGTAACCTCTGTTCCCTGATGGAGAGAACGAGACATTGGTCCCTCCTGCCACAACGCTGAACTACCCGCTGAAATGGCCGGACCTTATAACGGCTCCTCAGTGTAAAACCTGAATGAGTGGTTGCATACCAGCTCCTTTTATACCCGTATGTCCGGGGGAGTGGCATGCAAATACCACTCGCCAATTTTCATTGGCCTTTTATCAAAGACCAGAGGTGTCTCGGGCCCCCAAGAGTGACCCCTAGTGTCACTACATCGACACCAACGTCTCATTCCCTCCATCAGGGAACGGAGGTTACACCAGTAACCATGACGTTTTGCCACATGACTCTGTGTGTCAAATGTTTAACCCTTTGATGACAGTCCAGAGTGTCCTGAATTGAGATCAGTCTGTTTAAATTAAATTAAATTAAATTATGCATTGCGAAGACAAAATGTAATGTACGTGCATGAGGACGCGGGGTCACACAGTGTTATACGTCCTCTTCCGAGCATCGGGCAATGGAATGCCTTTATTGTCAGAGATTGGAGATATCAAGTTGACCAATAAGAAGATATTAAGAGATATCAAGTTTTTCCCACATCCGCCTTTGCACATTTATTTGTTAATTTGCTTGTTTATAATGATCAGTTGCTTTCCTCTCATGCCCTGTTAATTAGGAACATTGTTATTTGGCAACAGTTCATAAACCCCTTTTTTGCCTTTTTGTTGAGTCTTGTTTTCAGTACCACTGTATCTGTGTATTTGATGGCTTTGCAAGCCATTTAAAAACAAACGTTGAATTAGATTAAAGATAATATAGTTTTGAATAGTGTTTGATTTTGTCTTAAAGTTTGAGGTTTTACAATTGAGTCTGTAGTTTTTATTGTGTGGTCATAGTTGTGAGAAATGTGTAATAGGTTTGGGGGGAAAAAAAGTCATACTGCTGATGCTTTTGCACTTAACATCAAACTCAAATCAAGATCCAAAGTGCAAGGGAAAACATATTTCCTGGGAACCACTCAAGGGAAGCAGATATGTTTACATAGAAAAAGTAGCCGTGAAAGCAAATTGATTATAAAACAACAAATTACCCAACTTTAAATAAAATTAACTTGGTTAGAGCTGTGTTACTCAGTTATTAATAACCAAGTTACAGCTGTCTGTGCATTTGTGTATGTAGGGGGTAGGCATTAAACCAATTCACCAACAGCAGAAGTGGTGGGTTTATGAGACAAATTGGATAATTCACTGTCAGGAAAGATATTAGGTTTGTCAATCTAGACAGAAAAATAATTGAATTATGGGGTTCTGAGAATCATTTTCTCTTATTGGGGCCAATCTAACTATGCAGATTCAAGCATATCGGGCATATTTTCGCCTGCCGTAAAATCCCCAAGTGTTTCCGATAAACCTCTGATCTTCTCTGTGAGTAGGCAAGGCAGTGAAAAATGCTGCATATGAATAATGGGTGCAGCCTGTTATGAGAATTAAAACACTGTCTCATTTCTCCTGTGATCTCAGGACAAACAGAACAGGGGTTGAATATATGATTGTGTCAATGGGTAAAATACAAAGAGCTTTTGCTGTACATGAATATCCCACTGTGTCCTCATGGACTAATTAATCAATAGAAGCAAGGTTAATTAGTTTCATGCCTCTAGCTAAATATGGATGTATTGACAAAAAACTTTTTTTTAAATAAACTGGCCTATAACTTAATTAGAAAAAGTACATAAAAGTACATCACTGGTGTCCAGCTACCCTGCATAAAACATATCCATGACAACTGTGCCTTCGGAGAGCCAGAAGTATCATCAAAGACACCTTCACCCCCCCGCCCCACCCCACACACACCCCCCAACCAAAACTGCTGACTGCTTATTCTTGCCCTTTCTTTATACTACATAACTCTTGCCACTTGCACAAAGTACAATTCTGTACTCCCCGTAACTACTATATCTTTATGCCTATATACAGTATATATTCTACATTTATTATATTGTATCCTATATGTTATTTACTATGTACCATTTTTGCACATTTAACTTCTGAACCACTTTAAACCTCATACCTTACCATGTCTCTGCACTACAATGTTCATCTGCACTATTCTACATATCTACCTCAGTCGCAACTGCACTTATTTCTTTTTTATAATATATTACTATTTGCACTTCTGGTTGGAAGCTAACAGCATTTCATTCTGTACTTGTACTGTGCACAATAAACATAAAAGTTGAATCTAATAGATAAAGAATTTACATGTTTGAAACATTAAAACAACTGTTTGGATCATTTTTGCTATGCAGCATCTTTTGAACATGCTGATTATAGAAATGTAAAGAGAGTGTGGATCCAAACACACTATTATTTTATTAATGTAACTCAAAAGATAAAGACATAATGAATAAAACACTTGAGAAAAAGGGAAAAATCAAATGTAACAGCGTTTTGCTGGTTAAATAAGTCTGTAACATTCAAATTAACATGTTAAACTAATAAGAACCGACAATGAGGGAAAGAAATCAGAGGGTATTTATACACAGAAGGGTGATGATGGAACAGGGAACAGCTGTGGAAGATGGAGAACAGGTGAGGGTAATCAACAAAAGTGCATCCTGGGAAATGAAGTCCACGACTAAGGGGAAAACAAAGGGCAGTTCGTGACACAAAAGGACTGAGAGTTAGTTTACATGAGGGTGTCAAATTGAAGTTGATTTTGATTAAAAACTTAAAGATTTTGATAATACCATATGATTTATACTGATTTCTGTAATTTTGTTAAACAGGGTAGAATGTTTAAGAGAGAGACAAACCAACAAAAATGATAAATGAAAATCAATACTTTCCCACCAAAACTGATGTAATTTCCTCTAGAATGAAATCAATAAATAACTCTTTATTTTTTGTTAGTTAAATTACAAAATATTTACACGATGGAAAAATTGATATTCCCAATTTAAATATTCCCAAGAAAACCTGACTTGTTTGAAATATTAAATATATTTCGATCTGAGAAACAGACAGAATTATGTCTTAATAAATTGTCAGTTTTCCAAGTTGGCAACATCTGCTCTAATCAAAGTAAGGAAATAATTTAAAATTCACCCATGTTCATTTATATGTGATGCTGTGATAAAAGAAAACTATAAATATAGCTGCAATCCAGTGGCATGTGGTGGACTTCTGAAATGAGGAGGCAGAGTGCCATCTCGGCGTTTAATGATTTGTTTTGTTTTTTCAAGTCCAGTGCAAATTCTTATTTCAATTCCATTTGACATTCACATTTCTATCAGGTTAAACCCATACAAATCTGAAATCTTTTAACACAACATATAAAAAGTAAGCCTACATAGCAATATATGATTTAAAAGAGACACATACTTGCACATAAATGCAATAACATATATTTCAATATACTAAAATGGCTATTCTCCTATATGTAATGTAGATTTTCCTTATATCATAGTTTGTTATCAACTCATTTCAATAGGCTGTGCACATACAGTATATGCCCAAACAAAATTAACTGTAAGTACCTACAAGAATACATTCATCCATCCAATTTCTATAGCCACTTGTCCTATGTAGGGTCACGGGGAGTGCTGGAGCCTATCCCAGCTGTCTCGGGCCGAAGGCAGGGAAACACCCTGGGGTGTGTTTCCCAAAACTATTGTTAGCCAACTATGGACTGAAGTTCCATCATTACCAACATAGCTCAACGATTTGGCGTTTCCCGAAACTGTAGTTCCAACAAACATTCGCAAACAGCATCGCAAAATTGTGTAGATGGAACTACAGCTCTCCACCTGTGGTTAGAAGCATACTTCCTTGTTAGTTTGTGGTGTCAATGTCATTTATTTTGCCGCTGCTGGGGTGTGTTCTATTCAGAGTTATCACCTCTATGCCCTATGTCTTTTAAATACTTCACCATGCATTTTGAGAGCTTTGGAAGGCTTAAAGTTGTGGTGTTAAAATATCATGTAATTTACTTTTTAAGTTATTTTTATTGGAAATTCTGTTTGAAACGATCTTCCAGCATGACTGTCACAATTGTTCTCCCTTAGAAGTGCCCTCCGAAGTCATATATTTCTGCATAGAAAATGTGAGATTTTATTGTTTGCGAACGAATATCTTTGTTACAACATTCCCAAAGAGAATTTTCACATATGGCAATATATGTAAAACATAATATGTATGTTAGTGATTTTCACTGATATAAAAAGTTAATATGTAAATGTGAAATTCATTCATTCACATTTCAAAATATTACACTTTCATATATGTAAAACATTATTTCCCAAACCACGGTATAATTTTCTATAGCCAATATGCCCAAATAAATGAACAATAATTGTAGAAATATGTACATGGCCATATATCTGATTTATGTATGGGATTACATGTCTGTGTATGTGGTTTTGGGTTTACTGTGTCGTGTTCACAGAAGTAGAATATAATAGAATATGGAATATTCTCAATAGGCTTTGTTATAGAAAACAAATATACAGTATGCTTCTTGTTTGCAGCAGTCTTTCAATTAATGTTTGCAGGGAACAAAAACATAGACCAAGGTAGGCAATTACACAAAATGTTTAACATTTTGTAACATTTATGTTAATTAACATATGTTTATTAACAAGTTATGTCAGTCAGATGAAATAATAGAAAATACAGTAACCAAACTGTATTTACAAAATAATTATATTGTGTTGTATTCTGAATTAAATGTTCTCTGACTTCTGCTCCCGCATGATGCATTCTGCCTTGATGTGGGTTCAGAGGATCATCATCATAGGCAGCATCATCCTCATCATCATCAGCACCAGCACGCACCCCCTCTTCCTCCTCAGGAAGTTTAACATTTCCCCTGACTGCAATGCTGTTGAGAATTGCAGTAACCACTACAACAGCACAGGTTTGGGAGCGGTGCAGCTTCAGGCTGCCACTGAACTTGCTGATGCAGCGAAAACGATGTCTCCACACTCCTATAGCCCTCTCCACTATAAAGCATCTCTGTCCATGGGCCTGATTGAACCTTTCCTCTGAAATGATGGCTGGATGCTGCACAGGTGTCAAGAGGTATGGGTGAAGAGGATATCCACTGTCTCCTAGCAAACATCTGTCACCAAATTGCTGAATTGGCACACTTAAAAGAATCATGTGTGCTTCCAGGCCATTTTGCCCAGCCTGATCTCACAGTGAAATCGGAAAGAGTAGACCGACTTTTCTTTAGTCAAAATTGGTATACGTTGACCGAAATTTCAATACACTTCCCCCAGTTGCTAAAGCGGTAAGTGTGGTAGGGCATATGGGCATGTGTGTGCTCCATTTATGTCCAGGAGAGGTCGCCAAAAACTAGTAGTGAAGCAAGTTGTTTTCAGCTTTACAGGACGTTATACAATGAAGAGAAAAGCATATAAACTCAGCAAAAAAGAAACGTCCCTTTTTCCGGACACTGTATTTTAAAGATAATTTTGTAAAAATCCAAATAACTTTACAGATCTTTATTGTAAAGGCTTTAAACAATGTTTTCCATGCTTGTTCAATGAACCATAAACAATTAATGAACATGCACCTGTGGAACGGTTGTTAAGACACTAACAGCTTACAGACGGTAGGCAATTAAGGTCACAGTTATAAAAACTTCTACTGACTCTGCAAAACATCAAAAGAAAGATGCCCAGGGTCCCTGCTCATCTGCATGTGCGTGCATTAGACATGCTGCATGGAGGCATGAGGACTGCAGATGTGGCCAGGGCAATAAATTGCAATGTCTGTACTGTGAGACGCCTAAGACAGTGCTACAGGGAGACAGGAAGGACAGCTGATCGTCCTCGCAGTGGCAGACCACGAGTAACAACACCTGCACAGGATCGGTACATCTGAATATCACACCTGCGGGACAGGTACAGGATGGCAACAACAACTGCCCGAGTTACACCAGGAATGCACAATTACTCCATCAGTGTTCAGACTGTCTGCAATAGTTTGAGAGAGAATGGACTGAGGGCTTGTAGGCCTGTTGTAAGGCAGGTCCTTACCAGACATCGCCGGCAACAATGTCGCCTATGGGCACAAACCCACCTTCGCTGGACCATACAGGACTTGCAAAAAGTGCTCTTCACTGAGGAGTCGCGGTTTTGTCTCACCAGGGGTGATGGTCGGACTCGCGTTTATCATCGAAGAAATGAGCATTACACTGAAGCCTGTACTCTGGAGCGGGATCTATTTGGAGGTGTAGGGTCCGCCTGGGGCGGTGTGGCACAGGATCATCGGACTGAGCTTGTTGTCATTGCAGGCAATCTCAACACTGCCTTTTTCACAATGGAGTCAATGTGGGTCTCCCACTTCAGGTCCTGTGAGATGGTAGTGCCCAGGAACCTGAATGACTCCACTGCTGCCACAGTGCTGTTTAGAATGTTGAGGGGGGTTAGTGTTGGGGTGTTTCTCCTAAAGTCCACAATGATCTCCACCGTTTTGAGCATGTTCAGCTCAAGGTTGTTTTGACTGCACCAGACAGCCAGCTGTTCAACCTCCCTTCTGTATGCAGAGTCATCATCATCTCGGATGAGGCCGATGACAGTGGTGTCATCTGCAAACTTCAGGAGCTTGACAGAGGTGTCCTTGGCGATGCAGTCATTGGTGTAAAGGGAGAAAAGTAGTGGGGAAGAGCACACATCCCTGGGGGGCACCAGTGCTGATTGTACAGGTGATAGAAGTGAGTTTCCCCTGTCTCACAAGCTGCTGCCTGTCCATCAGAAAGCTGGTAATCCTCTGACAGATAGACATGGGAACAGAGAGTTGGTGTAATTTATTCTGGTGTATAGCTGGGATGATGGTGTTGAAAGCTGAACTGAAGTCCACAAAAAGGATCCTTGCATATGTCCATGGTCTGTCCAGATGTTGCAGGATATGATGCAATCCTATGTTGACTGCATCATCCACAGACCTGTTTGCTCGATAAGAAAATTGAAGGGGATCTAGAAAGGGTCCAGTGATGTTCTTCAGGTGGGCCAACAGCAGTCTCTCAAATGATTTCATGACCACAGACATCAGGGTGACAGGTCTGTAGTCATTAAGTCCTGTGATTTTTGGTTTCTTTGGGACAGGAATAATGATTGAGCGTTTGAAGCAGTATTGGACTTCACACTGCTCCAGTGATCTGTTGAAGATCTGTGTAAAGATGGGGGCCAACTGGTTAGCACAGGATCGAAGACACGCTGGTGAGACGCAATCTGGACACTGATGCAGGGTCTTTAGCTGAAAACTTGTTTTTCAGCTTCTCAGAGTATCTTCTTTTAGCCACTCTGATTTCCCTGTTCAGTGTGTTCCTGGCCTGATTGTACAATAATTTATCCCCACCCCTGTAAGCATCCTCTTTGGACTGACGGAGCTGCCTGAGCTCTGCTGTAAACCACGGTTTGTCATTGTTGAACTTTAAATAAGTCCTAGTAGGAATGCACATATCCTCACAGAAACTGATATATGATGTAACAGTATCTGTAAGCTCGTCCAGATCAAAAACACTCCAATCCATGCAATCGAAGCAGGCTTGTAGTTCCCGCTCTCCTTCATTGGTCCATCTCTATACAATCCTTATTACTGGCTTGGTTGATTTTAATTTCTGCCTGTAGGTTGGAAAAAGATGAACCAGAGAGTGATCAGAGTCCCAAAGCTGCTCTAGGGACAGAGCGATATGCATCCTTTATTGTTGTGTAGCAATATCCAGTGTGTTCCTGTCTCTGGTGGGGCATGTGATGTGCTGTTTGTATTTGGGCAGTTCACATGTGAGGTTTGCTTTGTTAAAATCCCCAAGAATAATAATAACTGAGTCTGGGTATTGTTGTTCCATGTCTGTGATTTGATCAGCCAGCTGTTGCAGCGCCGCATTCAAACACGCGTTTGGCGCGATGTAGACACTCAACAGAATAAACAAGGGACACTCCCGCGGTGAGTAGAAAGGCTTACAGTTAATAAAGAGCACTTCCAAATTAGGACAGCACATCCTCTTTAACGTTGTTACATCTGTACACCAACTTTCATTGATATAAAAGCATGTTCCACCGCCTCTCGTTTTCCCCGTTAACTCCGTGATGCAATCCGCTCTGAACAGCTGAAAGCCCGGCAGATGTAACGCGCTGTCCGGAATAGCTTCACTCAACCAGGTTTCTGTGAAGCAGAAGGCAGCAGAGGTTTAAAAGTCCTTGTTTGTGCGGGTGAGAAGATGTAGTTCATCCGTTTTGTTAGGAAGATTGGGGAGATTCACTAAGCGAATACTCAGCAGTGCTGTTCGAAATCCACGCCGACGGAGTTTGACCAGCACACCGGTTCGTCTTCCTCACCTCCGTCTCCTGAACAACAAAGCTGTGCCTCCAACTAAAATGTCTAGCAAAACGTCTGAATATTCAAAAACCAGGAAAAGATTGTCTGGTACATGCTGTCGAATGTTCAGCAGTTCGTCTCTGTTAAAACTGACTGGAAAAAGATTACTAAATACAAGACAAACAAACAAAAACAACAAAAGAACTGAGGAGCTCCACACCGAGGCAGCCATCCGCGGTGCCATCGTGATGATCATCTGTCACATGTCTGTGAAACTTGTTCAGTTTATGTCTTAGTTGTTGAATCTTTTTATGTTCATACAAATAGTTACACATGTTAAGTTTGCGAAAATAAAAGCAGAGTTGCGAAATTGAAAGTGAGAGGATGTTTATTTACGGATTCTATCCCCCAACCCAAACCCAAATCCAAACCTTACCTTAACCATTAGTGGAGTAAAAAAGTAATGTTAGAGGGAAAAGTGAAACCTCTGAATCATGCTCGTCATTAATTATTCACACGTGGTTACTGCCTGGCTTTGAACCTTAGTCTCCCTCGCAGCTGATGCAACACACTGCCAATCATGGCAGGTGGAAAGATAAACACACTGAAACCACTGCAAACGTCTGATAAGAATGCTGCATGTCAGCGTGTCGGCATACAATCGCCAATCCTAGGGTACTGAAACTATCGGAAACATCATGCCGACTTCACGTGTGATCATTTTGATTTTGCCACAGTGTCAGTGAAGACATCCAGGTGATCACACACTACTTGAACATTAATGGCTGGATAGCCCTTCCTGCAATGTATAAGGGCTCATTCACCACAGGACTTGCCACTGGGATAAGGGTAGCTAAGAACTGCATTGCTGGACTTAAGGCATAGTTTCTTCTTGTGGCCATCTCAAGGATCTTGGTCCTTGTAATCCAGAATATTCTTATGATGTCATCATCGGATAGAGAGTCAAGCGGGGTAAACGTTGTCCTTTTGTAGGCATTTATTTACACTTCCTGAGTTCTGCGCAACCTTCTGTGCTCAAGCTGTAGAATACTTTGTAAAGCCGCCATTGTTGAGCATTTCAGACACTCATAAATACTGTAATTATTAGGATAGTCATAAATGCACCTGCTACTGATGTACCTGAGGGATGATAGAAAAACCTTGGTGGCTAATAATCATTCTAAATTAACTAACTAAACATATATACAGTTGTGCTCAAAAGTTTGCATACCCTTGGAGAATTGGTAATATATGTACCATTTTTAAAGAAAACATGAGTGAGCAGGCAAAACACATTTCTTTTATTTCTTATGGGATTCATATTCAACTGTAGGTTATAACAGAATGGTACAATCAAAAAACAAAACATGGCAACAAAGAAAAAAATGAAATGACCCCCGTTCAAGAGTCTGCATAACCTTAGTTCTTAATACTGTTTATTGCCCCCTTTAGCATCAATGACAGCGTGCAGTCTTTTGTAATAGTTGTCTATGAGGCCCCAAATTCTTGCAGGTGGTATAGCTGCCCATTCATCTTGGCAAAATGCCTCCAGGTCATGCAAAGTCTTTGGTCGTCTTGCATGAACTGCACGTTTGAGATCTCCCCAGAGTGGCTCAATGATATTAAGGTCAGGAGACTGTGATGGCCACTCCAGAACCTTCACCTTTTTCTGCTGTGCTTTTTCACCACTGGAGGGTCAACTTGGCCTTGTGCTTAGGGTCATTGTCATGCTGGAAAGTCCAAGAGCGTCCCATGCGCAGCTTTCGTGCAGAAGAATGCAAATTGTCTGCCAGTATTTTCTGATAACATGCTGCATTCATCTTGCCATCAGTTTTCACAAGATTCCCCATGCCTTTAGAGCTCACACACCCCAAAACATCAGTGAGCCACCACCATGCTTCACAGTGGGGATGGTATTCTTTTCATTATAGGCCTTGTTGACCCCTCTCCAAACATAGCACTTATGGTTGTGACCATAAAGCTCTATTTTGGTCTCGTCACTCCAAATTATAGTGTGCCAGAAGCTGTGAGGCATGTCAAGGAGTTGTCAGGCATATTGTAACCGGGCTTTGTTGTGGCATTAACACAGTAAAGGCTTCTTTCTGGCAACTCGACCATGCAGCTCATTTTTGTTCAAGTATCGTCGTATTGTGCTCTTTGAAACAACCACACTGTCTTTTTCCAGAGCAGCCTATATTTCTCCTGAGGTTACCTGTGGGTTTTTCTTTGTATCCCGAACAATTGTTCTGGCAGTTGTGACTGAAATCTTTCTTGGTCTACCTGACCTTGGCTTGGTATCAAGAGATCCCCGAATTTTTCACTTCTTAATAAGTGATTGAACAGTACTGACAGGCATTTTCAAGGCTTTGGATATCTTTTTATACCCTTTTCCATCTTTATAAAGTTCCATTACCTTGTTATGTAGGTCTTTTGGCAGTTCTTTTCTGCTCCCCATGGCTCAGTATCTAGCCTGCTCAGTGCATCCATGTGAGAGCTAACAAACTCATTGACTATTTATACACAGACACTAATTGCAATTTAAAAAGCCACAGGTGTGGGAAATTAACATTTTAATTGCCATTTAAACCTGTGTGTGTCACCTTGTGTGTCTGTAACAAGGCCAAACATTCAAGGGTATGTAAACTTTTGATCAGGGCCATTTTGGTGATTTCTGTTATCATTATGATTTAAAAAGGAGCCAAACAACTATGTGATAATAAATGGCTTCGTATGATCATTATAAAATCAATGCCAAAATTTCACAGTTTCTGCCAGGGTATGCAAACCTTTGAGCACAACTGTATATATTATTATTATATTGTGTATTGAGAAAATCTTTACATAGTAAACTTTAGTTACTTGACTGTTGTAGTGTATGTGATGGTGGGTCACCACTGCAAAACAATAAATGTTTGTATTTCATTCTATATGATCCTAATCATAATTATTTAATTTATTAATGACATTATTCTGGTAGTTGATAATGAAGGGATGACAGGGATCCATGGTAGACATGATTCACAAAATAATTGCTTACATTTTGATCTGACATGTTACTGTGATGCATTAAGTCACAAGTATCACATTTATGTGCTCATTTCCACATCCTAAACTACTGGATGAATGCCATGTGTATTAGAAAAGCACTAACACAAAACACATTACAAAATGATGGTGAAGGGTTTTAACTTCTCTGTCACTGAAAAGCAGGCTGAAAATCATATGTTTGTTGCCATGCAACACCACACAGCTTCACCAGAGCCCCATTTGCCAGACCCAGTCTGTATCTTTCACTCCACATATATTTAATTCTATATTTCTCATTGTGTCAAGAATAAAAGTGACATTCTTATTGGTTTTTGAAGATTGTGCATATGTATGTCAGTGCTCAAGTGCAGTAAAGTGAGGTAAGAGGGAAACCCCACTATTGCAGCTCAATGCTGCGAGAGGTCATAATGAAAACAAACACACGAGCAACAGAGGAAATGTGAAAATAAAGCAAAACAACGGAGAACAGAAAATAACAGAAGTAGTCCTCAGACGCCATGTTCGTTATTTACAGCAGGGTCACGGGGAAATAATGCTGCTGTGAAGCTGCTTACTGACTGAACCGCTTGTATACTGTAGTAAAGAGTATGCCACTTACAAAGTGCATATAAACGTAAATGTCTATTTCGTGTCTTAAGCAGTTTTTTCACAATAAACAGCTTTCTGTCCATGTAAATGAGCTGTTATAATTTGATATCTATTTGATCTATGCATAAGTTATTACTCCACCCCCTGAGTAACATCATTAACGACAGCTCTACATTGTTGAACAAACGTGGTTCGAACGATGGATGCGTGACATAGTTACTAGGGTTTCAAGAAACAGTCATGACTAGCTAGTTAGTTTCTCTAACGATGCATCGTACTATGGTGGTTCAGAGTTACGTACAGGAAACGCACCCCTGGAGAGGTGGCCAGTCAATCACAGTACACGAATACAGCAACAAGCATAATTTATGTATATTGTATCTGTCCGCCTGTTATTTTTATTCTCATCTTATTTTTTAGATAATTTGTCATCTACTCCTTGGTAAACACTGCAGGTTTCAAGAAGGCACGAGCTGCCACATTTAAGATCAAGCGTTCAAAGTGCTCACTAGCACAACATTTAATGTTTCAAGTCATTTCAAGTTCATTTTGATTTGGACGTGACTAAAAGTGCCGTTGTCCATGCTGGTTAGTTGTTTACTGTGCAAATAGTAAAAAAAAAAAAGAAAAAACTATGCATTATTTGTCTGTTGGACTCTAAATAAAAACAATAAATATACAGCTAATTAATTAGAGTGCACCAGGGGTCAAATAGCATCTAACACTATTTGCTCTTAGCTTTTTGTTGGTATTTACACTTTCCATTCTCATGATTTTAGGCCAAAATTTGAGACTGTCCTCGCTGCGGACTGTAGCGCAATGACGTAGTGGATTTAATCCACTATGTAGTCAATTTCCGTGATGTACTGGATGTATTCAATGTGCACGCCCACAGCTAGATTCTCTTCACAATATTATATTATTTAATGTTGTCAGTACGGCATATAGTCTATATGCAATTTTTTATTTGATATGTTATATTAGCCTAGTGGCTAACAAAAAGTTAGTTGTTTAACTTCTGCCAGTAGATGTCTGTGTCTGTATAAGCTTTAATCTCTCTGGCAGCTTCAAAGTTTGGTGTTTATTTTAAAGACACGATATATGCATTGTTTTGTATTTTATCTCCAAAAAACTGCTCTACTTGTGCCGTATCGTGATCGACCATTGCAGGATACATAAATATTTTTTTTTATTCTTGTCATCTCAACTAAGTAATATTTTATAACAATATATGTGTTGTCCATATTCAACATAACTTCATTTTGGAAATAAAAATCTACTAGCCTACACATTTTTATTTGTCCATTATGTTTTGCTGTCCAAAATGTAGGTTTAGAGACTGAAAATATCTATCTTTAACTGTATAGTTATTCTCTTGTCGTGTAGAAGCAGTCATCAGCATGTAATAATCATTAATGTATTAATCAAATAAAGGCTATATTTTTCTCTGTCCCTCTGTGATATACGTGACAGAGTATAAGACATGTTATACTAAAATAAGATTTTAATCCTAAATCAAATTAAAGAAGAAATAGGACTGTATATGTTCTCAAAACAGAATCAAACAAACAAAAAAAAATACAAATAAAAAATTATAATAATCAATCATTCATACCAAACAAATTTACTCCAAATACTCAACAACCTTTCACATTCTTTAGAAGACTTTAGAAGTCCCTGATGCTCAAAAGTTATTAGTACACTATTACTAATATAAAAAAAGGAAATACAATCATTATTGCATTCTTTCACTTTTTATTGCACTTTTTTTAATGCTACATGCTGAACATGTTGAATACAATATTTGGATTAAAAACATACAGCATATCATGGCTCCGAATGTTTTATATCCATTAAAACCTTCATTTAATCCACTATGTAATGGATGTCTGTGACGTAGTAGATGAAATCCACTACGTCATCGTGCTACAGTCCGCAGCGAGGACCTCTTGCAAACTTTTCAGAAGGTATAAGAAATAAAAGCCATTTTTGTATATTTATATTGACCATTAGGTGGCATTGTGCCAAAACTGCTCAGGTACCTTTAGGACATGATGGCTATGACATATAACAGGTTATGTTTCACGCTAGTGGATTCTAGGGCTTCAAAAGTTATTTGCATTAACATTATTACAAATTTGAGCTGTTGGTGGCGCTAGAGGTTTAGAGTAGAGACCCCAAATTTGCTAATTCAGTCTGTCCTCTCTCAGTGTGTCAAATTCCATAACTTTCCTCCAAATGGTTATATGGGCTGTCATAGCCTTCATAGGCTTTCCATCTTTACAAATTTTGAGTTTAATATTTTATCCAACATATTAAGGCATATATATGTACTTAATGTACTGCATTGCAGGGAAGACAAATGTGTGAGTGTAAGGGTGTGTCTTTGTGTATGCTTATATGTGTGTTAAACTATTCTAAAAGCTTCTGGCCTCTAAATGTAATTTGTGTCTCAAGTTTGAGGGATTTGTTGTAACAAATGTATCTTCAATATTCATTAAGTTTTTAGAGAGAATAAATTATATTACATTCTGTGCATTACCTTGCTGTTCCTCCGCATTACCATCAACATTAGGCTACTGGAAGTGCACTTTAAAAGTTCAGTTAGATATCCATCACCCAACTTCCAGTGTCAACTCTCAAGTGTGTTCCAATGTGATCTCATTAGAATTTGAAGATATTCGTACGTAAAGTGTGTGCCATCAGTATCCTTGTAAAGGTTCCAGGAATTTCAGTTCCAACCAGTCAAAGGATTTGAAAAGATTTGTATGTCTCTAAAGTTTATGTATGCAAAAGCACTTATATTTAGAAACTCTAAATATGTTGATATTGTATGTTTCAATGTGTATCCAAACGTACAGAAATGTACATTTCAACTTTACATACAATTATCTATGAATTTGAATAAGATCATATTGTGCATTCAGGGGCTCTGCTGCCGTCTGGATTTACCTCTCTGCGATTCTCCTCTTGACTAGTCCTCAAGATAGCTTCCAATCGTTCAATAATGAATGAAGCAATTAGCTCAAATTATTAAGCACTTTGTGAAGCCTCTCTTTGCCAATTCATCACAAGTGCAAATTCGATCATGGCCTCTCTGGAGACCGGGTGTAAGAAAACTTGTATTATCACCAAGTGTTCAAGCTCCATACAAACACACTGCTTAAGGAAAACTAAGGACACTGTGCCCTTGCTAGTGACACAGGTAATGGTGGTCCTCAGCAATAGGGGCCATCACTGGAGGGAACCTTCAGAAAGGTTTTTTTGATAACCCATGATAGGTTTATAGTAACATATAGTAATAAAATACTAAGTAGGAGTATTTTATAATTCCCCATTTATTATTATTATTATTATTATTATTATTATTATTATTATTATTATTATTATATTACTACTTACTCCCCATCTTAATTTTAAATGGTGAACAATTACATATTAATGAAAATGTTACAAACAAATAAGAAATAGTAAAGTGCAAGATTGTCACCTTTTTTTATTTTGGGCTTTTTAGCCTTTATTTGATAGAACAGAGATACATCATGAGCACTATCCACTGCGCAATGGCACTGACAAAACTTGTCACCTTTGAAATAAATTTTCATACTGCATCCTCTTGATATTGTAGGTTTAAAAAGTGTTATGCAGAAAACAAGGTGGCAAGCCCAGAAACAAAAGTTGGCTGCAGACTTGAAAGATGTTGTGTCCTTCAAGGCTCACCAGCCGTCACTTTATGCAGAGTCCTGGTATATCACATGGACCCTAAAGGAATGGATAAATAAGATAGATTCATGTGTAATTATTGTTCTCATGACAGTACAAAGGAAAGTAGGAAAATTATGCCAACTCTGACAATGTTACAATATTATGATAAATATATTAATATAAAATATATTTTTTCAGGTATTTCGCATTAGGCTCAATTTGTGAATGGAGGAAAAACAGTGCCAGGGGAAATGGAAAAATTATGCAGAAAAAAACAAAAAAAAAAAAAAAAAAAAAAAACATTGTGTGCCATTTTAGAGCAAAATAATAATAATAATAATAATAATAATAATAATAATAATAATAATAATAATAATAATAATAATAATATAATAATGGAAAGATGGCAGGAATAAAGCCCCCTGTCATCTCATACTTCCCCTTTATGATGAGATTAAAACTACAAATTTTTCTACTGTTTTACACTTACACCTCTATACTCTGTACTTGCAAACTTTCAAACAATATACACATTTACATTCAAGACATTTAAATTAAAACAGCATTTGTCATTTTTGGGACACTGTTTGTCTCACGCATCCACAGGTATCTGACTGCCAGTAGCAGTTTTAACCACCAGGCAAACCACGCAATTGCGTGAGGCCCTGGATGTCGGGGGGCCCTTCACCCCCAGTTAGGAAAGCTCCGCAAAAAACGCTTGAGGGGTGACATGATGTTCTGAGTACACATGCGGATACGCTGTTGTCTGCAGTCTCAGAATGGTTCACAAAGCCGCCGGGTTCGGGTCAGAAGGACTTTGGGTTCGGGTTTGTAATTTATGAAAAAATATACAGGCCTTCCGAACTTGTTTCGCCCACGCGCTTTAACTCATACAGATACACGCGAACAGATG
Organism: Myxocyprinus asiaticus; assembly: GCF_019703515.2. Classification (NCBI taxonomy): domain Eukaryota; kingdom Metazoa; phylum Chordata; class Actinopteri; order Cypriniformes; family Catostomidae; genus Myxocyprinus; species Myxocyprinus asiaticus. The sequence goes on along the minus strand of NC_059383.1, from coordinate 4,312,963 downwards.
AGTTAGGGGCTGTTGACACGAAAATGTTTTTGCGTGTGTCTGCTCTGTTTTCCATTGTTTTCCTTTGTAAACACATGCAGGACAAACATCCTTGACTCCTGCACTGCATCTCGCTGTTTCTTCAGTGTCTCACGCAGGACTATTTTGAGCAAATTTTGAGACACTGTGTCAAATTAAAAATAATTTAGGTTTTAAAAACACACGTCGAGACACCTGCGTTCTGTTTCATTCGTTGTGCTGCATCTAGATTGTTTTTAGCGCAGGTGTCAAAAAGATTGAATGTTCTGAACAAGTTCAGGTTGCAAAGAGGGGACTGTTACAATGTTTAACATTATTCCAGATTGTTCTGCAGCAAGCAAAGTTTCAGTGTTTGATAAACAGCAGTGTGCTGAGGGGCCGCCGTGCCTTGTATGTTTCCTGTTGTGAATGTTGCCTACAATGCTTACATAAAATACAGCCTTTTGCAACATGGTGAACAATACACTGCAGCATTAGAATATAAGCTCCAGGTGAAAGTAAAGTAAATAAGACAGAAATATATTACTATTGTATACAACAAATCCTCAAAGTAATTATAAATATACTGTTTAATATTCTAATGACAAACTGGACAACTATAAATAATTGTTGGGTTATAATATTAATGTAACAACGGAATTCCAAAATGTTACTGGGTGAAGTAGTTTTGCACACCCTATTCACAAAAAAAGATTTTTTTTTTTAAATATATGTAAGTAAATATTGCTTTTTTTATCACTGTATTGTGGATAAACTGGAAAACATACATGAATTATCTTTAACTAGGTTTTTATTTCATTAAACATTTTGAATGTACTTGACTACAACAGCTGATAGGATGAATTTAAAATTATGATTTAAAAGAAATTTTATGTCATTTTTAAGCAAAAAATGTCAAAATAGGGCCCCAGGTTGGTCGGTTGCTTGGGGCCTCAGAAATTGTAAACCCGCCCCTGCTGACTGCCAGGTTTCTAAAAACATTAAACTGTTTATTCTGCAGACCGCTGTAAACCTACCACTCTGCTAGTGTTCACGTTTCATGCTGTTGAAGCACTTGAGGGTGATACTTCTCTTGTTGACCTTATCTGAATATTAAATTCCACCATACAAAGAGTGCAAATGACATGTTAAGCCTCCCATCCCATGTAAGAGACAGAGAGAGAGGGAGGCTCTGATTGGCTCTGATTTCAGTCAGGCTTTAGAAAATTGCACTAAACAGAATGAAACATTTTGATGCCAAATTAAATGTATGCATTACTACGCACTTTATTTATTAAAATATTCGGAATAAATCCAAATAATTCAAGATGCACTGTTGAAGTATGTGACAATTGTGGTTTATTTAAACTGCAAAGGTGAAACATGAATGAAACCTGTTGTGTCAGATGTGAAGGGGGAGGAGAATTTATGCGTGTGTCAGGTGGTTCGACCAAAAAGTCTTCCGCTTAGGATTCTCCTTTGCTTCCTCACTCAAGCGTCCTTGGGAAGCTTCCTCCATCCTCGATCCTCGATTTGGTCAGGGAAATTAGGGAATTGCGGCAAGAAATGCTGAACATGTCGGCAATGCTGACAAAGGTCGTTGCTGACTTGGAGGATCTTGATGTAATACGTCGATCGATCACTGCCATGGAGGCGAAATTTACTGATGTGGTCACAAGAGTGGGGGATGTCGAGAAACAGATTGATTATCTGGAGTCATCCTCATGGTGCATTTAGAGAATTTATATGTTCTTAATGATGGTGGACTTTGGGGGCCTGGGTAGCTCAGCAAGCAAAGACGCTAACTACCACACCTGGAGTCGCAAGTTAAAATCCAGGGCGTGCTGGGTGACTCCAGTCAGGCTTCCTAAGCAACCAATTGGCCCGGTTGCTAGGGTGGGTAGCGTCATGATGGGTTAACCTCCTCATGGTCGCTATAATGTGGCTCTCGCTCTCGGTGGGGTGCGTGGTGAGTTGTGCGTTGATGCCGCGTAGAATAGCGTGAGCCTCCACACACACTAGGTCTCCGCGGTTATGCGCTCAACAAGTCGTGTGATAAGATGCGTGGATTGACTGTCTCGGATGGGAAGGCAACTGAGATTAATCCTCTGCCACCTGGATTGAGGTGAGTCACTATGCCACCATGAGGACTTGGTGCATTGGGAATTGGGCATGCCAAAATTGTGGAGAAAAGGGGAGAAAATCAAAAGAAAAAAATTATGGTGGATTTTGATCGGTTTCTGGGTCACGGGCTCAAGGACGGTGTGATGAAACAAGGATGCACAATTTAGGAAATGAGAAGCACCCACAATGTACTTACCAAGCAGGATCAACTGAGAAGTCATAGGCAGGTTACCCATTCTCTCAAGGTTAGTAGGAGTGCGAGACATCTAATAGTAAAGATAACAACTTCTGAAATGACTGACAATATCTCTAAATAAAAAATAATTTAAAAAAATTTAAAAAACAGAACGTGCTACTTGTTCATTTTCTACTCACAGAATAAGCTTAGTTTACTCTTAACTGTTTTGCATGTATGAACAAACTGGTGTGATCTGCATTCATGCTGCTGTTTACCAGCAAAATTGGTTGTCATTATGACTGAAGCAGTTGTCATAATGAATGAACCAGCAAGTATAAAGCTGTTACTACCATCGGAATGCACTGTTTTGATGCAGTGCTGTGGTCATGTTTTCTGACCTCAAAGAATATACAAACTAGTCAATCCACTCAAACTTTCTCCCATTCCGTCCGAAAGATGAGTCCTTGTTGGCTTTCTGGGAAGTGAGCCATTAGGAGTTGAACCACATATTGTGACAACTCAATACCCTCTTCAAGCGAAAAGATTGACTTTACATGCGTTGGTCAGTTTCCTTTAAAATAATAATTGCACAATGACCTTCCCACATTCCTTTAAAGAAAGCTCAAGATAACCTCTAAATTATAAACTGATAGAAGAGTTGCAAATAACTGCCATTACAAATATCTAAAATGGGAAATTGGTTCCGCCAAAATTCCCTGGGGTGTAGGCAAGAACTGGAGTTAGGCAGCTCCAGTGCAGGGGTGGAGTCAAAGTGGCTCCAGGGTGGAGACAGGAATAGGTGGCTCTGGGGCAGACATGGATTCAGACAGCTCCGAGAGATGGGTCCAGTTGCAGCACTGAACAAGAGCTGGGACCCACAGAAACCACCACACAAGGACCTTCTGGAGCAGCAAACTCATCCTTCCATACTGAGACCTACAGGAGGAGGAGAAGGTGCTGGGAAGAGTGCTCCGTATCTTGGAGAATGGTTGAGAAATCTTCTACAGATGGAGGTAGTTGTCACTCAAGGAATCCTCCTCTGCAGCAAAATCTCTCAAGCGTGTAGCGATGAAAATGAACTCCATCAGCCTCCAGCTCACAGTTCCCTGAGGCATCTGAGCCCTCATGGGCTCATTAAAACCCCTGCCAAAGTGATCCTGTGCCACATCACAAAAATCAGCTCTGGAGGAGATCTCCAAAAATACAGCAGGAATTACACAGCAGATAATGGGGAACAGGTGAGACTCATACATACAAGAGGCAGGCAAGGAGAGACACATGGCACTCACAAACCAAGGCATTAGAAAACACATGTACAAAATGAGACAGGGTAGCCAGGACAGGATCCTGAAAGACAGAGCATAGAGAAAAATGTGTGTTTATGGGAACCAGGAATGCCATGTTGTTTATCGTTTATAGAGGATTAAAAAGATCACTCATGAACACAGGCCTTAATAAGACACCAGAAAAATGAGAAAGCATGAAGATGGCTGAGTCATTCATTTATCATGCCCTGTTGTCTCGCCTCACATCAAAACTAATTATTCACAGGCCTGTTCCTCAGACTGTGCAATATCCTGTGGTCTATTGATCAGCTTATTTTCAACAGAAAGAACTTTGAGTCTGACACTTTCACATTTGAATGTCAAAGATTTTCATGCATAAATGAGGTGCAGATTGTTATAAAAAAAAAAAAAAAAAAAATGCTTGTTAGAAAACATTTACAGGAATAGTTCAACCAGAAATAAAAATGTTGTCATCATTACTCGCACGATGTTCCAAACACAAATGCAGCTATTTATACCATGAAAGTCCTTTCTTTTTTTTCTTTCTTTTTTTTAAGAAGAAGAAGAATATTTATGCAGTTCTTATTTATACAATGACAGTTCATAGTGACCATGGCTGTCAATAATTTCTTACTGTGCTGCATACAGTATAGTTCTGGGAATCAAGTCAGTGTTTTATGGTGTTTTATTTTATTTTATTTTATTTATTAACAATTTTTATTGATTCCATTCAACAAATTAAATAAACATCACAGAAAATGCAGAATCAAATTATGTACGATTAAACCCTTCCGCCTGAACACCCCCACCCGACACAAACACACCCCAGTTGTCATACATTTTTTGAAAAAAATAAAATAAATAAACACAAAACATGCACACACAAAAAATAAATAACTAAATAAATGAAAGCATATCTTCAAAAAACAATCAAATGTCATACACATTTAAAACTAGAGATCCCTCTACACTACCGCTCCCCAAAAGCCTTCTAAAAAGGCCAAATATCTGCCCCATTTCCTATCAAATAACCCCAGATTTCCCAGCCTTCTATACATCCCTTCCTCAAAGGCCGCCACCCTCCCCATCTCCGAGCACCACTCATGAAATGAGGGTGCTCCAAACGACCTCCAACCCCTTAAAATAACCTGTCTAGCAATCATACACTCGTTAGGACCCGATTCTTTATGTGCCAATTCTCAATGTCGATGACCAAAATACAGAGTCTGGGGCAAAGTGAAAGCCGAGTGCCCAATACATCACATATAAGACTCTGAACTTTCAACCAGAACTCCTGGATCTCAACACACCCCCAAAAGACAAGAGTTATGTCTCCAACCATGTCTCCAAATTAACATCACCAGCAGGTGGGTGTGTCTTTAAGGCCAAGCTTATACAATCTGGAGGGGGTCCAATAAAATCGATGTAAAATCTTAAATTGCATAAGGCGAACCCTTGCATCTCTAGATGGAGACTTGACATTTTATTTAGGATCCTAGCCCACACCCCTCCTCCAGTGTCAAGTTTAGATCTTTCTACAATCATTTTTTGAGAGAATTCAAAGTTCTGTCCCCCAGACTCTGAATTAGCAGGGAGTAATACACTGATGCCTCATAAACTTTCCCAAAAGCAGCAATCACCACTCCCAGAGTATCTGCAGCAACGGGGGGGGGGGGGCAAATGGTAGATGGCGCAGCTGTAAATACTTATAAAACTGAGATCTGGGAATGCCAAAATGTTGAACCAAATTTTCAAAAGGTCTCAATACTCCACTCTCATATAGGTCACCAAGTGTATTAACCCCCCTCACAATCCAATCTGACCAACAAAAAGGGGACTTTTTAATACATAGTTTAAATAAAAATCAGAATTAAACACTCTGGACTCTTTTGTCCATATCATGTGCAAATGCAAAATAACGGGGTGCGAAAGGCTTTGCAGTGACGAGATAGGGGCAAGAATTTCCTTTTCAATACAAAACCAGGGAGGGGCTCTCTCAGGTGGAAGTGACCAATGAGCCAAATGTATAAGACCGAATGCATAATAATAAAACAAAATCTTGAGGAGGCCTAACCCACCTTTGTCAATCGGCCTATGTAACTTATTGAAATTGAACCTGGAATGCTTACCATTCCTAATGAAGGACTTCTTTATGCTATCAAATTGCTTGAAATAAGAGAGGGGGACATCTACAGGGAGAGACTGTTGCACAATTCATTTTAATAACATTAACCTTCCCAATCATCGATAAGTGTAATGAAGCCCACCTGTCCACATTACTCGAAAACCTTTTTATTAAGGGATCAAAATTAACTCTGACTAAATCAGACAAATTTGCTGGGAATAAAATTCCCAAATACTTAATTCCCTGTTTGGGCCACTGATAACCAAAACTCCACTTTCTGTGACAAAATAGTATTATATCTATATTTAAATCGGGTCAATTCTCTGAGGCCATCAGATGACATACAGCGCTTCAGCTCTGCCTCGGCACTTTTAATATTTCCTTCCAACTCCACAAGTTGTTGTGCTTTGGATTTTTTGGAGGATACAGAGGATACTGAGGACCAGTTGGTCTCCATATAAACATTGATTTCAGTCTTTAAAATTTGTTGGAAATCAGGATTTTGCAAAAAGGAACACATTAAGGCACCAACTATATGATTTCTTTTTCTCTGTATATGGCAACACCTCTAAACTCACCAGGGCATGATCATCAACAACAGATGAAATTAGGGATTTGGATATAAAAATAAAAAATAAAAAATAAAAAAAAATCTATTCTAGAATAAATCTTATGGACTGATGAAAAAAATGTATAGTCCCTACCAGATGGGTTCAAAAGTCTCCAAATATCCGTAAGAACAAGATTTTTACACATCCTGTGAAGTGTCAGTGTTGCTCTAGGGGGTTTACACACTTTTGCTTCACTGTGATCAAGGACTGAGTCCATCAAAAGATTAAAGTCTCCTCCCAATATTATATCATGAGGGGTGCCAGCGGTTTGCAGCATCCCTTCAAGATCTATAAAAAAGCCCTGATCATCAGCATTAGGTGCGTAAATATTAGCCAAAATCAACCTTTGCCCTTGAATTCCAGCTAAAACAATAATGACTTTCCCTAATTTATCTTTAGTCTTTTTGAGACATTTGAATTGTAGATGTTTATTAATCAATATAATGACTCCCTTGGTCTTACTTGAGCACTAAAAAAAACATGTCCACCCCATATCTTCCCAAATTTTTCAGCTTCCTGTGGGGAGAGATGTGTTTCTTGAAGAAACACTATATCATATTTCTTACGTTTAAGAAAAGTAATAACCTTCCTTCTTTTTATGGGGCACCCCAACCCATTCACATTCCATGTGGAGAGAGACAATCCACTCATATTAACATTTGACATTTTGATATAGTAGAAAAAATAAATTGTGTGTCAAAAACAAAATTATACAGACCACATTCCCCATTAGTGAAACAATCAAACCCCGAACTTCCCCCCGAACAAAACAAACAGAAAAATGAAAAACATGCGCATTAACCCCGCGCACGAAAGCGCCAACCGGCAACAATCCCTCTAAACTCAAAAGGTCCATGAACGCCCACGAACCCCCACGACAACTTTGCCATCGGATTGCTCAATTTTGCCTCACAAATTTGTGAGGCAAAATTACATAACAGAAAATACTTTGTAAAATAAACCCCAGCCAATAGGAAGAATGAACACAAAGAACATGTAGAATCATTCACAGAACTGTCTCAAAGGTGTGATCTTCCACAAAACAAATTCCAGCTGATATAAAACCATTCACATTCCTCGGACAGACAAACGAATGTTCAGTGAGCCAGCTGTTATGAGTTCAGCAGATTACGTAATCATTCCAATGTCCTGTGAAAATACTCAACAAAACAAACTCCAGCCAGCAAGAGGAATAAGCACGAAGAACGAACAGATTAATCCACAGATGTTCTAAAGGAATGTTATTCAATAGAACAAGCTCCAGCCGCTAGGCGGAACCAATACAAAAATAAACAAATTCAGCATCCCGGTTCCCTGGATGGTCGAGTCAATTCACTCGGAGGCCGCATAAAAGTATATACCATGACTTACACAATCCGTAAACTTTATAAAAGACATCCTTAGTGTGAGCATGTAGATATTTTGCAGTCATCCATAGCATCCACTCTCAAACTGGCCGGGAAATTCAATGCAAAAATAATCTTTCGTCAATGCAAAAGTTTCTTTAAGGAAAAGTGTTATTCACAAAACAAACTCCAGCCGCTCGGCGGAGCCAATGCAAAAAGCAAAAAGAAACCAAAATGACGCCCAGCTTACTCAAAAGCCAGAGTAAGTTCAGCGAGTCGACCCACTCACATGAGAAACACCTAATGGTTTACTCACCCATTGATTCAATAAAAGACATTGCCTGATTGGGACATGTAAATACTTTGCAACCGTCCTTCGTTTCTATTCTCAGTTTTGCCGGAAACATCAGAGCAAAAGTGATCTTTCGCTGATGTAAGAGTTTCTTACATTCCTTGAACCGATCGCGTTTCTCTCTTGTCGAACTCGCAAAGTCCGGGAACAAGAAAATATTATGGTTCTTCCAAGAAAGCTTCCCTTTGCTCCTCAACTGGCGCAACACAAGATCTTTATCTGATGATCTCAGAAATCTGGCCAGAATCGATCGGGGCCTATCTCCCTCAGCAAATCTGTGAGCTGGGACTCTGTGAGCTCGCTTGATTTCCAGCTTGTGGCCTGTTATGTTGAGCAGACTCGGGAAAAGCTCGTCTAGGAATTTCACCATATCTCTGCCCTCCTCATGCTCAGGAATTCCAACAATTCTAAAGTTTTTCCTGCGGCTTCTATTCTCAAGATTTTCAAGCTTTTCAAGGAGATGTTCCAAATCAACTTTGCTCGTGGGCGGATTAGCAGTTAATTCCCTCTCCGAAGACTCCAGACAATCGATTCGTCTCTCAACATCAGTCACTCTTGTAACTAACTCAGATAATTTTATTTCCATCGCCATAATCGATCGACGTATTACAGCGAGATCCTCCAAGTCAGGAAGAACCTTCGTCAACATCACCGACATGTTGGACAACTGACGCTGGATCACCTCTCCCGCCGCGCCATCCAAATCGAGTCCCCGGTTTGTAGGCCTGTCGGGGCTTTTGAACACGTAAGTGTCTTTTAATGTCTCCAGAGCCCGAGGATTTTGACTTTTTTGCCATGTTTGCCTCAAAGAACAAATGTGTAACTGGTTGTATCAAATTTCACCAGATTATAATATGAAAATAATTAAAAATTTAGCAAAGTGCACAGAGCTCGTCGCTCACACGTCTGCTTCTTGCATGCTGTCACGTGACCACCTATGGTGTTTTCTATCAGACAATAAACCAGAGATGGAAAAAGATTGGAGAAAGAGTTTTATTGAAACCAGTTCCATGAAGAAAAAATCACTCACATTATCCCTATCCCTCACAACCTCGTTTTCATTCACATCAAATTAATAGCATCACCACTGACTAAGATCCATAGCTAACGGTCATCTACAAATGTCTGCCTTTCCACAAATTAGTTACATAACATTACATAACCTAATTAATATTCATAACCCAAGCCACGTCTGGCACAGTTTGTGTGCTGAGCTGAGGGAAAAAGTACATTCCCTGAGGAGAGAAGACTAAGAGAAGTCAAAATATGCATTTTTATATTCATATTTGTCGCAACAAAGTTTTAAGCCTACAACTTTTATAATGAAAATTCTAGAATGACTGATGTTACTGTAAAGTTTTGGAGCTTTCAAATGGTATCTCATAAGAGTGATTCCATAGCAACTAGACATTTAAAACCATGTGAAGAGAGGCTAATGAGATTTATTACTGTCTACCCCACTTTTCAAATGGTTCCTACATCCCAACACACAATACAATAAGCATATATTTATGTTTATGTTTGCATAATATATATATATATGTGTGTGTGTGTGTGTGTCTTTTTTTTATGTCAATATGCAGTTCTATGGGAAGACGGAAGACAACAGCAGAGGAATTAAACCTCTATATGGCCTGAATGAAGTTTTACAAAGCTACAAATATGTAGTTTATTGTAGATTTGAATGCAGTATGGAAAAAAGGGAAAAATTCAAAGGGAGGAAATCATTAAGATATAACAGCAGCCACTGATATTGTCATTTAATTGAATTATGCTAAAACATCTCTCTTAAAAAAAAAAAAAAAAAAATTTTGTTTTAAAAAATTGCAATTACCACCTGCTTTTCATTATGCCATTTGTACCACTGTTTCACTTTTGCCACTTTGCCATTAATAAATTATTATTAAAATAAATTATGATTCAATTACTCTATTTCTATTTCTATAATAAATTATATTATATGAAAAATAATATTGTTCATTGTTAGTTTATGATACCTAATGCATTTACTGATGTTAACAAATAGAACCTTATTGTAAAGTGTTACCAGAATATGTAAATGTTAGTGTAAGAACGCACACCTATAGATACTGTTACGCAGGTTTGAATATACTTTAAACCAAACTTTTGAATTTAAGAGATAATGGCAAAATAGCTAACATAGTGCTTAAATGGAGTCACGTGACCCCATGCGAGGATCAGACGTATGAACGGCGAGCTCTGCGCACTTTGCTAGTTTTAATACCTTTTATGAAATAAACCGGTGCGATTCGATACACTCTGTTCCATAACTGTTCTAGGAGGACAATATGTCAAAGAATTCAAAATCCTCTGGCTCTGGAGACATTAAAAGACACTTCCGTGCTCAAGCTGACACCCCTGGACAGGCCGCGGACCAGGGAATCGATTTGGTCGTGGAAATGAGGGAATTGCGGCGAGAGATGCTGAACATGTTGGCAATGCTGATGAAGGTCATTGCTGACTTGGAGGATCTTGATGTAATACATCGATCGATCACTGCCATGGAGGCAAAATTTACTGATGTGGTCACAAAAGTGGGGGATGTTGAGAAACTGATTGATTATCTGGAGTCATCGGAAAGGGAATAATCTTCTAATCCGCTAGTGACTAAGGTGGATTTGGAGCATGTCTGGGAGCAGTTGGAGGACATGGAAAACTGTAGCCGGTGGAATAACATCCATATCGTGGGAATCCCTGAGGAGGCAGAGGGACAGAATATGGTGGAATTCCTGGACGGGCTCTTTCCGAGTCTGCTCGACATAGCAGGCCATAAGCTGGAAATCGAGCAAGCTCACAGGGTTCCGGCTCGGCGATCCGCTGAGGGAGACAGGCCAAATCAATTCTGGTCAAATTTCTGAGATCATAAAGATCTTGTGTTACGTGAGGCGAGGAGTAAAGGAAGGCTTTCTTGGAAGAACCACAGCATTTTCTTGTTCACAGACTTTGCAAACTCGACAAGAGAGAAACGTGATCAATTCAAGGAATGCAAGAAACTTTTACATCAACGGAAGGTCGCTTTTGCACTGATATTCCCTGCCAAATTGAGAATAGATGCTAAGGATGGCCGTAAAACATTCACATGCCCACAGCAAGTGATGTCCTTCATAAAGTCAATGGAGTGAGTAAGTCATATTGCGGTACTCATGTTGCAGCTGAATGGACCGGCTCACTGAACATCTACTTGACAGTTTGAGGAAGCTGCACGTTTTTTTTTTTTTTTTTTTTTTTTTTGGCACCACATATTTATTATTATTTTTTGTGTGTGTGTGTGTGTTGGCACGGAGTTATTTTGTGGAGTATTTCTTGCAAAGTCATTGGATGGATTAAGTCATTTGCTTGCACTCATGTTGCAGCCGAATAGACCAGCTCACTGGACATTCATTTGACTGTCTGAAGAATCTGCGTGCTCTTTTTGTGCTGGTCCCACCTAGTGGCTGGAGTTTATTTTGTAAAATAACACACCTTCAGGAAAGTTTTATGGATGAATCTACATGCTCTTTGTGTTTATTTTGCCTATTGGCTGGAGTTTGTTTTATAGATTATCTTTTGCTGTATAATTCTGTCTCATAAAATGTGTATAGAAACACTAGATTTGAGCAATCCGATGGCAAAGTTGTTGTGGGAGCTCTCGTAGGCGTACATGGACTGTTTGAGTTTGGAGGGATGGATGCCAGTTAGTGCTGTCGTGCGTGGAGTTAATGCGCACATTTATTTCTTTTTTTTTTTTTGTTCTGAGGGATGTTTGGGGTTTAATTGTTACACAGTATTGGAATGCGGTCTTTATAATCTTGTCTTTGACACACAATCTATTTTTTCTTATATGTCAAAATGTCAGTGGAATGGATTGTCTCTCTCCATGTGGAATGTGAATGGGTTGGGGCACCCCATAAAAAGAAGGAAGGTTATTTCTCTCTTTTATTAAGAAATATGATATAGTGTTTCTTTAAGAAACACACCTTTCTCTGCAGGAAGCAGAAAAATTTGGAAAGATATGGGGTGGGCAATTTTTTTTTAGTGCTGGCTCGAGTAAGAGCAGGGGAGTCATTACACTGATAAGTAAACATCTACAATTCAAATGTCTCAAACCGTGTAAATTCAGGGACAAAGTCTTATTTTGGCTAATATTTAAGTCACTTATTTCATCTGTTGTTGATTGCTCAGTTGGAAACATTTTAGTCTCAGATCACACTCTGGTGTGTTTAGAGGTGTTGACACATACGGAGAAAAAGAAAACATATAGTTGGTGCTTTAATGTATCCCTTTAGCAAAATCCTGAATTCCAACAAATGCTAAAGGCTGAAATCAGTGTCTATATGGAGACCAACTGGTCCTCAGTATCCTCTGTGGGCGTGGCTTGGGAAGCACTTAAGGCGGTTCTTAGGGGCTGGATCATACAGGTTGCAAAAAAATCCAAAGCACAAGAACTCGTGGAATTGGAAGGGAATATTAAAAGTGCCGAGGCAGAGCTGAAGTGCCAAATGTCGTCTAATGGCCTCAGAGAATTGACCCGATTGAAATACATATACAATACTATTTTGTCACAGAAGGTGGAGTTTTGGCTATTCAGAGCAAGACAGTCATACTTTGAGTTGGGGGACAAAGCAGGGAAGCTTCTGGCTAAATATATAAAACAGAGAGTGTCTCTTTCTACCATTCCCTCAGTGAAATTTGCTGATGGTGAAATATTTACCTCTGCCATTAATATTAATAATGCTTTTAAAGAATTCTATCTTGATCTCTATAGTTCCATGTCTTCGTCTACTGATGAGGCTATTAGAAACTTTGTGGAACCATTAGAACTTCCCAAATGAGCAAAAAAATTCTCTTGATTCTGAGATAACCTTGGAGGAGCTTGGCGAGGTAATTAAGGCCTTGCCTACAGGCAAGGCTCCGGGGCCAGATGGCTTTGCAACTGAATTTTTTAGATCTTATGCCACAGAACTAGCTCCACTTTTGCTAGAAGTTTATACAAAATCATTAAAGAATGGAAAGCTTCTGCCAACCATGACACAAGCCCAGATCTGTCTGATTCTTAAAAAGGACAAAGATCCAAGCGAGTGTAACAGTTACCATCCAATTTCCCTGATCCAGTTAGATGTTAAAAAATTTGGCTAACCGATTAAGTAAAGTTATGACATCTCTTATACATAGAGATCAGGTGGAGTTTATTCGTGCCGTAACTCTTCTGATAATATTAGGCGTTTCATCAATATCATGTGGTCAGTGGCGAATAATCAGACTCCAGTCGCTGCCATCTCACTTGACGCCAAAAAGGCATTTGATATGGTAGGATAGGATTATCTTTTTAAGATTTTGGAAATGTATGGGTTCAGGAATACTTTTATTGGTTGGATTAAGTTAATTTATAGACACGCGGTAGCAGCGGTACAAACTAATGGATTAATTTCAGATTATTTTACACTGGATAGGGGCACACAGAAATTATGTTACACCCCGTTATCTCGCATTTGCACACGGAATGGACAAAATTGTCCAGAGTGTTTAGTTCTGACATTTATTTAAATGTTGCTTTGAGCATATGGCTTAACCCAAAATCATGTATTAATAAGTCCCCTTTCTGCTGGACAGAGTGGATTGTGAGGGAGGTTAATACGCTCGGTGTCCTATATGAGAGTGGAGTGTTGAGATCCTTTGAAAATATGGTTCAACATTTTGGGATTCCCAGGTCTCAATTTTTTAGGTATTTACAGCTGCACCGCCTGCTCTATACTATTTTTGGGAGTAGCATACACCCTCTTAAAGCAGCAGATACTCTGGGAGTGGTGATTACTGCCTTTGGAAAAGGTCATGAGGCATCAGTGTATTACTCCCTGCTAATTCAGAGTCTGGGAGATAGAACTTCAAATTCTCTCAAGAGATTATGGGAGAAAGATTTAAACTTGGAGTTGGAGGGGGGAGTGTGGGCTAGGATTCTAAAAAACATCAAGTCTACATCTAGAGATGCAAGGGTGCGCCTTATGCAATTTAAGATTTTACATCGATTCGATTGGACCCCCTCTAGACTGTATAGGCTTGGTCTTAAAGACCCACCCACCTGCTGGTGATGCCAATCAGAAGATGAGGACGCAACCCATGTTTTTGGTGGTGTGTTAAGATGCAATAATTTTGGTTGAGTGTTCAGAGTTTTATATGTGACGTATTGGGCACTCAATTTTTATTTTGCCCCAGACTCTGTATTTTAGGTGATGGGGCGGTCATTATTATAGGGGATAAATACATTAAGAATTGGGTCCTGGCCAGTGTTATGATCGGCAAACAAATTATTCTTAGGGGATGGAAGTTGGCTGGAGCACCCTCGTTTCAATAGTGGCATACAGAGATGGGCAGGGTAGCAGCATTTGTTGGAATGACATATAGAAGGCTAGGTAATATGGAGTTATTTAATAAAAAATGGGGCAACTCTTTAGCCTTTTTAGAAGGTTCTCGGGGAGGGTCGGTAGAGGGAGACTCAAAAAAACATAGTACTAAAATACTAATTATGATAATTACGGTTATGACTGACTTTACATTTTGATGGCTTATGTAATTCTCCTTTAAAGCATCACTTTATTGTTTGAATATAAATGTTGTGTTTTTTTTTTCATCTCAGTAAAGCACCCTCAAAGTGCTATTCTATTAACGGATCATATGCTTATGTTGGGCCTCATGTATTCAGATAGAAGACAAAGGCAGGCCTAACAGTCATAAAACCTGACAGAGGCCCACAGTCGTAAATCTTACTGATAAAAACCGCGCCAAAATCAAACAAAGGGAGTCCAAAACAGACTACAAATCCCATGAAGCCTTGCTCACTAAAGGATCGAACTCTCAACTCCTATTGGATGAGGCACACGACAGAACGCCCCTCAACCATGACGTCATCAGGAGTAGAAATATCTCTGAGATGCTTCCGGGATTTGCTTCCGGCAACTTTGCTCACCGTGCGCAGACGCAGCTCATCGCTGCTCTCAGGTGTAGCCTCGTGGCACAAGGAAGTAACGTCTAACTTGAAACTGTGGCCATACAATCTTCATCTCGCTGGACGAGTTGAGATTACTCTGTGTTCCACCGAACACTCTAACGGATCCGAAGGAGACCGCCGAGCAATCCGCATCTTCATCCGTTTGCCTGCAGAAGTGAAGAAAAAAGATTTCTCTTCCATCTTCAATCAAGTCGACGTCGCTGATTTCTCCGCCAGCCCGCCGAGAATCAGCAGCCGTACCGCCCACCGACAGAGTGAGGAAACGGCCTCCCGTCATCACCCGAGCCTCGAGGAACCGAGTCGGAGTTAAAGGACAGATGAACACATATTCTAGCTGCATCCTCATGCGATTCAAGTAAGAGGTTTACGTCTGGGCAGAGATAGAATATTATAGTGTGTTATTCTTGTGTATCAAGGTTATTGCTTGTACAGTTTATGGAACGCAGAGTCCGTTCATTGTGGCTAATACTCAAGGTATTACTGTAATGTACTAGTATCACGAATGAGATCTGCTGTGTTGTAGTCCAACCACATTGGACTGTTGTGCATTTCCACCATCGCGGGTGAGACCGGCACACTGAGCTTATCCATTAAAGAATCAAAGACCACGGGACGGTTTACAAGCTGTCCACCGTGTCTCTGAATGATAAACTAACAGCTGCTGTCTCTCCCACGATCGCGAAACCGGCTTTGGAGCCATCACTTAATTCTCTCTCTCTCTCGTACTAACCACACACTCGACCCCTCACAAACATTCTCGCACACACTTTTGGCTAGTAGATAACTTCGTGATAAAGCTCAGCTTTGTCCCTAAGTTATCGTACAAGCGGAGACACGCGGTAAATTGGTAGACGCCATTGACCGTTTCTCTCCGCCCACATTCGCGGCCATATTCTCTGGCCGAAAATCTCGTGTGGCATACTCTCCACGAGAGTCACGTCCACCATTTTGTGCATGTCCCTCCTTACACACACACACACACACACACTCTCTCACATACACACACCTTCCTCATGTGTTATAGGATTATTTTGGTTACCATATCTAATCATGTCACTGTTTAATTTGTAGTTGTAAGTCGGAAGTTTATTGACTGCATTGTATTCATTTTTAATTGATATTACTGCATAAATAAACTTTGTTATATTTCAAAAAGAAGTGTTTTGGTTTGTTTTGCATACACCTGTGTCAAATGCTGATGGGATGTCAGTGCTCAGATTCAAGCCTTCATTGTTTTTTTGTTTTTTTTCGAAAATCTATGTCGATTTTCCTAAGAGAACAATCTAATATTGAGACTGTTATACGATCTGGTTATTAGTCCCTGATTCCAGGGTGGTGCCCCGGTGATATTAACCCTTATTAATATTCTATTGATTTTTGATAATTGATAATTATCTTTGATGATTGTTGAATTTGAAGGATCAATAAGCTATTGTTAATTTTAATCAATGTTTCATCGATGTTAACAATTAACGATTATCTTTGATAACTGTTGATTTAAAGGATTAAAAAAGCTAACATTGATTCAAATCAATGTTCTATTTATTTTAATAATTAATAATTATCTTTGATAATTATTAATTATTGCTAATAACCAAACCTGCTCCTAAACATAGTGCACTACATTTACTGGAGCCCCATATGAGATTTTAATGAGTTAGATTCTATTATTTAATTTAAATATTAATTAATAACTAAAGAAATAATTATTAATTATTTCTGATAGTAACACTGATCTAAACAACCAGTAAAGCCCAACACTTAGCTGTAATCATGAGCTAATTAACGCATTCATCAATAATGTAACCTATAGCATGATGATGGTGATGATGGAAGATCATTTGCATATATATTGGCTTGCCATTATTATAGTTGCTTTAATGCATTTATTAATGATTCATGATGATTAAGTGAAGATGCCTTTTTGGATTCAGTGCCAGTAGTAGGATAATGCTGAATGTTATTACATGAGTTTACAAATGCCTCAGATTGTAAAATCCTGGTGGTTGAGTCAAGCTGATGTCAGTGCGCACATAAGGATAAGACACATAGTTGTCTCCAAGAATCATCTAATATCATATTCATATTACGGTTGGCATCACTTGCTGAGAGCATTTAACTTTTCTACGTATAATTTCATTATACTAAAAGGATTTTTATTAATTTATGTCAAAGATGAAAGACAATTCTGCACCACACCTCCTGCTACAACACCAGGAAAATGATCCTCTTTTCTTATTGTGGCTGCTAATGGTTCCAGGGCAAGACTGAACAATAAAGGGGAGAGAGGAAAGCCTTGCCGGGTTCCCCTACCAAGAGAGAAATAATCTGAAATTAATCCATTAGTTTGCACTGCCGCTAGCGGTTGTTTATAAAGTAACTTAATCCAACCAATACAAGTTTTCCCAAACCTGTAAATTTCCAAAATCTTAAAAAGATCCTTTACCTATCCTAAGTCCTATTCCACCTTATCAAATGCCCTCTCGGCGTCAAGTGAGTAAACTTCTAACATAAGTGGAGTCACTTTTCTGTTTTATGTATCTGGCAAGAGTTTCACTTCCTTGTCACCTTGTCTGTCTTGCCCTGAATAACCAAACTCTACATTCAGTTATAAAAGAGTGTTGTACCTATATTTTAGCTGAGTCAGCTCTCTAAGACCATTGGATGACATTTGGCGCTTCAGCTCCGTTTCAGCACTTTAAATACTCTTTTCCAATTCTATGAATTCCTGTGCTTTGTTCTTTTTAATGAGTGAAGCATATTGTATGATCTGCCCCCTAAAGACTGCCTTAAGTGCCTCTCATGCCACGCCCACGGAACATAAACAATTACTTCTGTCTTTAACATTTGTTGAAATTCAGGGACTTGTAGAAGGGATGTATTAAAGTGCCATCTATATGATTTTCTGTTCTCTACAGTATATGCAGCAACATCTCTAAACACATCAAAGCATGATCTGAAACTAAAATGTTACCAATTGAGCAATCAATGGCAAAAGGAATGAGTAACTTAGATATAAAAAAATCTATTCTAGAGTAAATCTTGTGAACTGATTAAAAAGACCAAGATTTTTACGCATCCACTGTAGTGTCAACGTTGCTCTAAAGGGTCTTAACACTTGCATCACTATGATAAAGGCCCAGATCCATTAACAGATTGAAGTCTCCAGCAGTCACGTGACACTGCTTGTGGAAGCTGCCTAGTGGTGAACACTACACTTTGCTACAATTATCCTTTCAATCAATATCACTTGGTGAGAACTGAAACTGCGCTGGGAGTGTAAGATATTGAAGAATTCGAAATCATCAGCTTGTGTAATGAGGGTGTAAAGTTTCGCCTCCACAGATGTGGTCGCACAACATATTTCTGCGAGGCCCTCCATGTTGTTTGAGATTTTAGTGCTCCATAAATATTCGCAATATCTTGACCTAAATCACGAGGCATTAACACTGGACCCCCACCGTTGTGATCCTACAAGGCGTCAGATGCCTGCAAACACAAGTGCCTTTTAATGTCTCTACAGGCCGACAATTTTAAATTTTTCGACATCTTACACTCCCAGCACAGTTTAACAATCAAAACTATTTCAGTTTTCACCAGTTAATATTGATTAAAAGTATAATTGTAGCAAAGTGAAATGGAGCTTGCCACCAAGTAGCTTACACTTGCATAGCGTCACATCACACTAACTTACAAATCTTTAAAGACAGACCTACTGTGAGCTTCAAGGTTGCTAATTGATGGTACATACTTCTTTTGAAGCTAAAGGGGCGGGTTCCCTGTTTGTCACTCACTTGACATTGTGTCGATGTAATGACACTAGGGGTTCGCTCTTGAGAGCCCCAATCACCTTTGCTTTATTCAGAAAAGGCAACGAAAATTGGCGAGTGGAATTTGCATGCCACTCTCTGCCCCAGACATACGGGTATAAAAGGAGATCACTCATTCAGACTTGTTCTTTGGAGACGAGCGCATGTGTGTGTGTGTGTGTGTGTGTGTTCATCCCATCACCTTATTCCTTGCTGCTGGAATTTACGGCGCATATCAGCGATCGCCCTCGCACGGTCGAGTGTTGTGGTTCCCCTGGGTGCTTCGGCGGCTGAGTCCACAGGTGTTAAAAGAGTATATTCCAAAAGAGTATATTTTCTCTAAAAGAGCTCGCACAAGTGATTTGCGTCTTTTTAAAGATGTCCTTTCACCTTTGTGCTACTGGGTGCAGCCGTTATCTCTCCCCACCGGATGGCCATGAGATCTGTCTTGAGTGCTTGGGTCGCCAACACGCCGAGGCAGCTTTTGTGGAGGGGTCATGTTCTCACTGAGAGAACATGCCCATGAGAACATTGCGGTTGTGGATCTCTTCCTTCTTTGTGAAGCAGAGAGCCACCGCAGCTGCTTCCTGACCTGGTCCGTCCTGCGTTGGTGAGCACTGCGGGCGATCTGGATGTGGATATGGCAGCGTTTCCGCCAGCTCAATTCCCGTGGAACTCCCAGCTCCCAGCATGCTCGTTCTGCCCGGTAGAGTTCACGAGCGAGGTAGGTGGTCCGCCTCAGGGTGGATTTGATATCTCGTTCGGGGCTCATGATGAGGATGAGTTATCGGTTGCAGCATCGGAGGATGGGCTTCTGCTTTCGGAAGCAGACGAATCGTCTGAGCTCCTGCTCTCAGGTGGTAGAGCACAGGATGAGGTGGATGCTTGCCCGTGCCCCACCCCAGTGCCCTTCATCCTGGAAGTAGGAAGAAGCTTGCAAAGTCATGGAAGGCACCTTTCTCTGCCTGTACACACTTTGCCAGCTTGTCCACCCTAACTACCCTCGACAGCGGAGTGGTTAAGGGATATGTAGAGCTTCCCCAGGTAGAGCGCCCCATTGTGGTGCATTTATGACCTCAGGGCGCAGCCACTGGAGGAACTGACCAAGGCTTCCTTCCAAGGCGTGTACGTTTCCTTCATCACTCGTGGTGAAGGTTTACAATGCCGCGGGTCAGGCCACTTCTGTCCTGCATGCCATGGCCATCCTGCAGGTCCACCAGGCCAAGGTGCTCAAAGATCTGCACGAGGGTAGGACCGACCCAGGAACTTATGCAGGAACTGCGTACCATGACCTACCTCACTCTACGGGTGACAAAAGTCATGGCGCGTGCGCCCTGGGCCATACGATGTCCACCTTGGTGGTCCAAGAGTGGCACCAGTGGCTCAATCTTTCAGAAATGCGTGATGCCAAGAAAGTCCACTTTCTCGATGCACCCATCTCCCAAGGGGCGCTCTTTGGCAACACTGTCGAGGATTTCGCCCACCAGTTCTCGACAGTGAAGAAGCAGACGGAGGCCATCAAACACATCCTGCCTCAGGGCTGTGCTATGCATTTCCCCCAGTGAGACTCATTGCACAGATGTTGTGCAAAGTCAGGGAGGACGGGCAACAAGTCCTGATGGTTGCGCCATACTGGCCCAACCGGACTTTCAGACCTGATGCTCCTGGCAATAGCCCCTCCCTGAAGCATTCCCCTGAGGCAGGACCTTCTCAATCAGGGGCAGGGCACGCTCTGGCACCCGCGGCCAGACCTCTGGAATCTCCACGTCTGGCTCCTGGATGGGACATGTAGGACCTAGCAGGCCTTCCACCAGTGGTGGTAGACATGTTCACTCAGGCCAGAGCCCCCTCCACGAGGCTCTAAATTGGCGTCTCTTCGTGAGTTGGTGTTCTTCCCACGGGGAAGATCCACAGAGATGAGTAGTCGGGTCTGTGTTGTCCTTTCTACAAAAGGGACTGGAGAGACGGCTGTCTCCCTCTACCCTGAAGGTGTATGTGGCTGCTATTGCAGCATATTATGATACACTGGATGGGAGACCCTCTCAACAGCACGACCTGATCACCAAGTTCCTCAAAAGGCATGAGGAGACTGAATCCCCCTAGACTGCGCCTGATTCCCTCTTGGGATCTTTCTGTGGTCCTATCTGCCTTACAGAGAGCTCCCTTTGAGCCCCTGGAGCAGGATGAGCTCATCACTTTGTCCCTGAAGATGGCCCTCCTGGTGGTGCTCACTTCTATCAAGAGGGTGGGGGACCTACAGGTGCTCTCTGTCACCAGCAAATGCCTAGAATTTGGGCCGGCACACTCTCACGTGATCTTGAGACCCCGGCCCGGTTACGTGCCCAAAGTTCCCACCACTCCCTTTCGAGACCAGGTGGTCAACCTGCAAGCGCTCCCTTCAGAGGAGGAAGACCCAGCCTTGTCGTTGCTGTGTCCAGTTCACGCCCTTCGCATCTATCTGGACCACACGCAGAGCTTTTGACGCTTGGAGTAGCTCTTTGTCTGCTTTGGAGGGCAGCAGAAGGGGAAAGCTGTCTCAAGGTTGTCCCATTGGATTGTGGATGCCATTTCTCTGGCTTACCAATCACAAGACCTGACGTGCCCTTTGGGAGTCCAGGCGCACTCCACCAGAGGTGTTGCATCCTCCTGGGCACTTTTGAGGGACTCCTCTCTAGCAGACATATGCAGAGCAGCGGGTTGGGCTACACCCAATACCTTTGTGAGGTTCTGCAACCTGCGCATAGAACCAGTTTTGACCCGAGTGTCACAGGGTAACAACAGGTAGGCCAGGCAGCCGGTCGGGTGTATCGCTTGCATTGCGCAGATTTACATGTGAGTTGTTATTAATACATTGATCAAAGTAATAAACATTTTTGTGACAAGGTTTTTTCACTCTCTCAAGGAGGAAGCGGGAGACAGTGAATCAAACTCAAAAGGTATCTTTATTTTCACTCACTCATTTACATTTTTTGTACATGCAAATGATGCCCACACACACACACTCAAGTGCAGGCTCGGCTCTCTCTCTCTCCTCCAGCAGTCTGGATCGCCCTTTAAATCACTCTCTGCTCTGTTAGACTGCAAACACAAAACAGCTGTTAGATGTGATTTCCCACAGGTGCCAACCCTTACCGCACTCACTCTCTCGGCCTTGCTCTCCACAAATGTCGCTCAGCCATGCCCCCATCACCACATACCCCCATCGCTCAACTCAGGCCAGGGAGCCATCCGGCCTGTAACTTACTCCCACCCCCCCTTTCTGGAGAGGAAATCCACAACAGCCATCTGCGCCCCTGGCCTGTGGACCACCCAGTGTTTAAAAGGCTGCCAATAATTAATGTAAATGATGATTTCATCCAGATAGGCAGCGGCGTAAGCAGCGTGCAGTCTGAGGATTCTGTCCATGAGCTGCTGAAACGTAGCCGTGGCCCCGAACAAACTGAAAGGAAGGGTGACAAATTGGTGTAAGCCAAACGGTGTGTAAAATGCAGTTTTTTTCACAAGACATGGGAGTTAATGGAATCTGCCAATATCTCTTTGTCAAATCTAGTGTCGAATAAAAGCGAGCCATTTTTTTGTGTTTGGGTAAACGGTAGGGACGACTGTGTACCACTACCCCTGGGGTCATTTTGATATGGCACTCTATGAGATTTGTACGACCGGGAAGAGGCAAGAACACATTGGAGAATTCACCTTGCAACCTGGCAACCTCTGTGACTTGTGACGTCTCCGCAAGTGACCGTGGAGACTCAGTCGGTGGCTTTTAAGTTCACCTCCGGTCCAAGCTCCTCCCTCTCCAGAACCACCATCGCCAACATCACAGGGACTACCTCTCTCCATGGTTTTAGGAGATTGAGGTGGTAAATATGATGTACTCCGCCTCTATCTGTTCGTTTCACTTCATAATCGATTTCCCCAACCTGCTGTGTGACCTCAAAGGGTCCTTGCCACTTGGCGAGTAATTTAGAGCTCGATGTGGGGAGCAATACAAGGACATTTTCTCCCAGTGCAAATTCCTGTAGCCGAGTACCCTTATTATACAGCGTATAATATATTTGACGTACTTGAGCCTGGAGCAAATTCTCCTGTGTTAATTACTGCCGTCCGTTCTAATGGCCCGACAAGGTCCATGCCAATTTGTTCGAAGGGGGACCTCAATCAAGGGAAGGGATGGCCGGTGGATTCACCAAACTGACATTCACGGCATGTATAGTTGATTTTTATGTTAAAATGCACAAAATTATAGAAAAGAACTAACATAGAAAGCCTGGACTGTGTGTGACCTAGGAAAGGTTATTTGAGCACACTGAAAGTGCTGATGTTGCAAGAATGCTCTGTGCACTCAGCTGTGACAGAGACAATGGTACTAAGACATGAGAAAACATCATGGTTACTTGTGTAACCTCCATTCCATGATGGAGGGAACGAGACGTTGTGTCGATGTAGTGACACTAGGGGTCACTCTTGGGAGCCCGAGACACCTCTGGTCTTTGATAAAAGGCCAGTGAAAATTGGCGAGTGGTATTTGCATGCCACTCCCCCAAACATACGGGTATAAAAGGAGCTGGCATGCAACCACTCATTCAGGTTTTATGCTGAGGAGCCGAGACAAGGTCCGGCCATTTCAGTGGGTAGTTCAGCATTGTGGCAGGAGGGACACAACATCTTGTTCCCTCCATCAGGGAATGGAGGTTACGCAAGTAACCATGACGTTCCCTATCTGTCAATCACTCGACGTTGTGTCGATGTTGTGACACTAGGGGTCCCTATACAAAACGCCGCAACTGGCTGAACTGTGTTACGTGAACTGGCGGTGTGTGACGGGCAGACAACTGTGTGACTCGTAGCCAGTGCACCAGGCCCACACTTAACCTCCCCAACATAGTTATGAGTGTCAAACAGCCCTTTGGGGACAAGTCAACTACCCAAAAGATAGAGACAGGCTAGCCCAGTCATGGCCTCTTTTCCCCTTCTTTTTTTCCACTCTCTAAAAAAAGGGGGATTATCCGACTGGGCCAACCAGGTCTAGTCGGGGGTGTCATTCCCAAGGGGAGGACACCACGGAGACCACACCTCGCCCAGAGAGAGGGGGGTATTTAAGTGGGAATACATCACATGGTGTTGCCGAGCTATGTCGGAAGTATATCATGTGGGGAAGTCTCATGGTCCTACCCAACAGGGGAGGAGTTACTACAAACATGGAGACTGTGGCAGAGGGGCCTCTGCCCAAGGAAGATGCAGTTTCCAACAGGGAAACAAATTAGCGGAAGATATACATCGCATGGAGTTACCTACAGGGAACCGCCACATGCGGAGCACCTACCCCAGAACAGGACTTTCAGCTCCAGTCAGCATAAAAGTCAACGATGCAGAGATCAAAATTCCCCATTCTAATCTCAGAACAAACACCTGTCAACTTGTTAGGGAGAGATGCTATATGTAAAATGAATTTACAGATTTGGTGCACTCCAGAAGGCATTTATATAGACAATAGGGGCATCAAACAAATGACTGTCACAAAGTTCCAAGAACCTCAAGAGCCACAAGCAAACATATATTGGCTAGGAAATGTAGGAAAGGATGTAGAAAAAAACAGTAAACAACTGGGGAAAATACATTAAAGAACAGCTTTGTGAACCAAGCAAAAACTGAGTTCCATTGTACCATAACATATGATTCAGAAAGGGACACAGAGCTTGAAAAAAAGAGTTAAATGATACCAAAGTACAAGAAGTGCCTTTGAGTTCACAATATATAATTGTAGGGCCAGAAGGTGCAGCACTACAAATTGAGAAATGAATCTTTATTGAACAATGGTTTCAAATACCAAATTCAGATCCACATATTACCTTATAGGTAAGTAAGGGAAGTCAGGCAAAAGATTTGGGACCACTGATGAAAAGAGCAGAAAAGAAAAAGTGAAAAGCCACAGAAAATCCTCTAATCTTTGAATCTGCAGATAAAACATGCCTAAAATTTTGTGTTACACAGCTATGGAAGGCATTCCAAGGGTTGTAGTGATAACTAAAGAAAAAGAACAATTCGATTCAAAAACAGTTGAACTAATGTCCAAAATGGAAAAACATGTGCCTGCTGAATTGTGGTCTCAACATGATACAGATGTAGGTCTAGTAAAATCTGCTAATACAATTAGAATCAAACTTAAACCAGGAGTAAAACTACCAAGAAAACAACAATATTCCTTAAAACAGGAAGCAGTAGAGGGAATTAAAAAGACATTTGAGGGACTGAATAAGGCAGGGGTGCTAATTGAAACAGTAAGTCATTGTAACACGCCCATATTACCAGTTATCAAGGCAGATAAGTCAAAATGGTGCTTAGTGCATGATTTAAGAGCAGTTAATGAGGTAACAGAAGATTGGCCTGCTGAAGTTTCAAATCCATATATGCTGTTGACTAATGTTCCACCTGCTGCCAATTATTGTACTGTTATTGACCTGTGCTCTGCTTTTTTCAGCATACCTCTAGCAGAGGAAAGCAGACACCTTTTTGCATTCACCTATCAAGGTAAACAATATACTTACACCAGAATGCCCCAGGGATTTAAACATTCACCACACGTGTTCAATCAAGTTTTGAAAACTGATTTGCAAGATCTTAGATTGGATAGAAGACTGATACAGTATGTAGATGATTTGTTCAACAACATTAGAACAATGCCACCAAGACTCAATTAAAGTGCTCACTAAATTAGCTGAAGGAGGTCACAAGGTCTCAAAGGAGAAACTACAATACTGCCTACCACAGGTTGAATACTTAGGACAAATCATTGCACATAAAACTAAAGCTATATCACCAAGCCAATTGGAAGGTATAAGCAAAGCGCCCCAACCACAAACAGTGGGACAAATGATAACCTTTTTGGGCATGACAGGTTTTAGTGCAGATTGGATATAAAATTATGCCATTAAAACAGCTCCCTTAAGAACACTGATGAAACAGACAGGGCATCAAAATCTCCGGGCTAGACTAACATGGGATACGGATGCATTGATAGCTTTTGAATCATTGAAAAAAGAGCTTCAAACAACTCCAGCGTTAGCAACCCCAGACTATACTAAACCATTTCATCTGTATGTAGCAGACAGAAGAGATGGATATGCCTCAGCAGTTTTAATGCAGGGGACCTGCAGTGGAAGAAAAAGCAACCAATAGCTTATTATAATACCAAATTGGACAATGTAGCACAAGGCTACCTGCCATGCTATCAAGGACTTGCAGCAGTGTATTTTGCTTATGATAAAGCTTCCACTGTGACAATGGGCTATCCAGTGATAATTTACACACATCACAAAGTTACAGAGCTGTTGGAACGAGGTAGATTTGTTCTAACACAACCCAGATGTTTGACATATTCGACATTGTTGACTTACCCATATATAATACATCGTCATATAAAATGATGTACAACAATAAATCCAGCAAATTGCATTCCCCTGGATGGAGAAGGAACACCTCATGAATGCGTAATAGACTCTTTAGCTTTCACTCATTTAAGACCAAATTTAGAATCAATACCAATCAAAGAGGCGGAAACAGATTATTTTGTGGATGGGTCATGTTTCAGGGACCATCTAGGAAATCATGCTGGATATGCTGTTTTCAATTGAGAAGACAAAACTTTTGTTCCAATTGTGTTGCAGCATTGTGAGCAACCATGCTCAGCACAACTGGCTGAATTAAAAGCATTGACTGAGGCATGTCTACTGTATAAAAATAAAACTGTTAATATTTATACAGATTCTGCATATGCACATGGAGTATGCCATTTATTTGGAGCAGTCTGGAAACAAAGAGGGTTCAAAAAGACTGATGGGACACCAATTCAACATGGTGGCCAAATAATCAAGGTTATTTCAGCCATGATGCATCCAAAGAAATTGGCTATCATCAAATGTCAAGCACATAAAAAAGGCAATGATTTTGTTATTCAAGGAAATAATGCTGTAGACTTACATGCCAAAAAAGCTTCAGGATGCCAATTAGCAGTGATGGCACCTGTATCAGTTTTGCTTCAGCCTCAGCCACAATTAGATGACATTGCACGAATGCAACAGCAAGCTGGCCCTTATGAACATACCATATAGCAACATAGAGGTGCGAGCAGGGATGTAAATGGCATATGGCGGTCTCATGAAGGACATATGATTGCTCCAACAGCACTCCTTACTATTTTAATCTCTGATGCACATGGTTTTGACCATTGCGCAAGGGGGGAGGTAATTAGGAAGATAAAAAGACAGGGATTTTGGTCCCCTTATCTACAGGCCATGGTAGACGAATATTTGGCTGAATGTGACATTTGTGCCCAAAACAATGTCAGAAAGGGTACATCAGCACCAATAGGCCACATACCAGTACCAGAAGGACCATTTAAACATCTGGTAATGGATTATGTGGACATGACAAGATCAATAAGAGGAAAAAGATATATGTTGGTGATAATAGACAGATTCAGCAGATGGGTAGAGGCAGTACCATCAGCAGACCCGGGAGCTCAAACTGTGATAACATTTTTGACCAGAGAGGTCATTCCAAGATTTGGCATACCTTCTCAAATTAGCTCTGACAATGGTTCAGCATTCATTCAAAGAACAGTGAAAACAGTGATACAACAGTTGAGAATAAAACAAAGGCTAGGGTGTGTCTACCATCCACAATCCCAGGGCATGGTAGAAAAAGTGAATGGAACTTTCAAAGCTAAGATCAATCAAATTTGCTGTGACACCAAACTCAATTGGGTAGATGCACTACCCCTTGCATTGATGAAATATCGCATGCAGACCAATAGAATCACTAACCTACTAACCCACATGAAATGCTAACAGGTAGACCAATGCCAGTACCGTACTTGAGAGGTCCTTATGAAGGCCCACCTTTAGAACAATTACAAATGGAGCTAAGGGCCTACATGAGACAATTAACTGCTATACATGAAGCTATTCATTCACAGGAACAGAACAGGGGGCCCAGGCAGGACGAAGAAGCGCCGTGGCCCGTTGTTCCTGGAGACCAAGTTTATTTGAGAGTGTTTAGGAGAAGATGGAATGAACCCAGAAGGGAAGGACCCTATAAAGTAGTGAGAGCAACCCCAACAGCAGTACAGGTAGAAGGTAGTACAATGTGGTATCATTTAAATCACTGCACTAGGGTCCCTCAGCTGAGGTTACCAAAACCAGCAGATCAGAGAGATAGAGCAGAAGATCAGGAAGATTTAGACATAGAGTCTCCTGAAGCTGCAGGAGAAACCGAAACCCATGACCAAGAAAGAACTGAACAAGAGGACAGCCCAGAGCAAGAGGGAGAAAGTAGTGATGCTGTTACACCTCATTCTAGGGCAGCTGAGCATGTTGGAGCAAGAGATGAAGTACAGCTGCAGGAGGATGTACGGCAGCCAGTGGGGTCAGAACTGGAGGGTGAGGAAAGTTCTGCTATGGATCTTGGTGTTGGTACACCTACTGCAACGACTTCCCCAGACCCAGGGTCTCCCAGCCTCCACACCCCACGACTCTCCGGTGACCACTCCCCAGACTCAGAACAGGCAGGGCCTTCTCAAACTTACTTCTCCCCAGTGCCTGGAGAGTTTCAAACAATCGACTTCTTAGAACTTGGTGATATCCACTTCCATTAAGTCAACTCAAGGTATGCCAGCAAACAAATCTAATAAAAGAAGGTCTTTAAATCCAGAAGACTATGAGGATCCATATGGGGGAATAGATTATCAATCTATCAAATTGCCACTGCCACTACAACCTACTAAGGAAACACAAAATCAAACTGCAGAAGTATAAGTAATGCCCAATAATGACACAGATTATGAGACTGATTTGATATTGTCAAGAGAAGAATTATTAGAAAGTGCACATCATAATGATTGGTTCAAATGGGCAGACTACACAGCAAAACAATCAGGAATGTCTAACTGTGTTATGTTCACCATCACCTTTGAAAGAACTTACGGTAGTGCCCAATCCCCATGATTATACACAATGTGCACAGCATTTTAAACAATATCGCAATGCAACAGGTAGAATACCTTTCTGCCCAGCTGAGTGTTTGGCCATATTAAGCAATCCAGCATTTTACTTATTTTATGAAACCAATGGGTGGGGAGATGAATGTAAAAGCCTAAATGTCCGTGTGCCTGCAAGCAAAAGAGACAAACCGGTAGCATATGTGATAGAACCTGGACTGTGCTTTAACAAAACAAAAGGCCATGTCAATGTGGATAGATTTAGAGGCAACTGTACTGTAACCTGGCATTTGGATGAAAAACTGCATGACCCTACAACAAGCATCTCTAATACAATATTTGTAAAAAAGAAATGACTCTGAACTCCTGACTGCACCTAGAAACACTGTGCAAAGCAAACATAGAGTGAAAAGAGCATATCAGCCTGACTCTAATGTAATAATAGATGCAATTGGTCAACCAAGAGGAATACCACAAGAATTTAAGGCCAGAAATGAAATAAAATCAGGCTTTGAGTCTATATGTGTGTGGATAACACCCAACAAGGATGCAGAATGGATCAACTACATTTATTATAACCAGCAGAGATTTATTAATTACACTGATGAAGCATTGAAGGCCTTAGGTGATCAATTAGCTGCAACCAGCAAAATGACATGGCAAAATAGACAGGCCCTAGACTGGCTATTGTCAGAAAAAGGAGGGGTTTGTGTAATGTTTGGAGCTGACTGACTGTACTTATATCCCAAATAATACAGATCCTGATGGATCCTTTAACATAGCCATGAAAAAGCTGAAAAACCTACGAGAAGAAGTGACTGCCAATTCTGGGAGAGATCAACATATTGGCAAATGGTTTGACAACCTATTTGGATCTTGGGGAGAATGGCTTACTAAAGTGGGAATAATAATGGCTGTAGCTATTATTATTTTTGTGGCGTTGTTGTGTTGTGCCTCTCCTCAGATCAATGATGGGCAATGTTGCAGCTAAGCAGATGCTCAATGTGTCGGTGAAGCCATCTGGGGTTGATATAGGGCTTACCATTGGCCCTGGACTGGATGAGCTGGATGAATTCTAGTAAAACCCCTGGCATAACACAGAAATGGTAGGGAAGGGGTGCCTTTTATATTTGACATTTTATTTTCAATTTTCTCCTGTTTTTGAATAGCAAGGGAGTCAGTATACTCATTGTATTTTCTTTTATACTAAAGTCCTCTAGAATGGATATAGTAGGCAGGAAGTTAGAGGGTATTATGTTTATTATTTTGGCATATACCCCTTCCTGAAGTGATTCTTTTCTTTAATTGATGTTGTTTAATCAATCACTGAAGGGAGATCATTATGCATGTTATGAGGTAATGTAACTAGGTAATGAAACCAGGATTTAAAATGAAAGAAGGTTTACTGTGATTATCTGCACTATATGCACTTATAAATGTTTTGTTTAAATCATCTATGAAGGTACTGATAATCAAGTAAATTACTACAGAATGTACCTTTATGAATACTAAAATCACTGTAAGTGCCAATGGAGATCCAGAGGCTTGAACATCACAAAGACAGGATCGACGAGCACCTCAGTGCTTAGCATCAAGAGCAAGACTCTACCGGTGGTTTAAAAAAACTATGTCTGCTCCAACACCACCAGACAGCACTCCAGGCTACCAGGAATGTCTGTGAATTCCTCTGGCACTGTGAGACATATCATATGCTGAATGATTCATTGACATTGTCTAATCACTGTAGTATGTTAACCTACTGAAATAAGTCTAATCACTGATGTACTCTACATAACGCAAGGCCACCTTCGCATGCACATGCTTTATACAAGAATGTGATTACTTTACCCTCCAACGTAGAACTTAGCTAGGGAGCACTGGGATCTTTTACTCTCTTCTAGTCAACTGTGGAGAGAGATGTTTGGTCTCGTTGTTCCTCCGGAGTGCAGTTTCATAAGAATAGGCATTGTTAGAAGAATGTGTGACTTATATTGGTCACTTGAAAGGATTATAGGAGCCTGGCTTGAGGGATTGCACTCTGGGAAAAGTGCAAATAGAAGGTGAGACTTTTTGTAAGTTTCAAAGGAGGGAATATATATAGTTGATTTTTATATTAAAATCTTCAAATCGGAATACCCCAGGAAGTTGGCCACAGGTAGTTAGTGTGCCACGAGTTGGGCTTCCCCAGACAGCAGCGGCAGCAGATGGACTGCACACTGTCAGCACGCCCACTTCAGGGCTCTGGCTGTGCTCAAAGAGCTCCATTAAGGCCTCAGGGTCATTTTGCGGTGTCATCTTCGCTTGCGTCACATTAAGGCTGAAGCCCCCTCCTGGGGCCAATACCTACCGGTCCTCTGCTTGGGCTTCTGTTTCTCCATCCACAGCTCCATGAGGACCTGGTGTTGTGCTTGGTGGATGCTGGTGAGGGACTTGAAGACTTCTTCCAGCTGCAAGGACGTCATGGCAGCATATCCTTCCTCCTTCCCGGGTTTTGGCACCACTGTGACAAGGTTCTTTTACTCTCTCAAGGAGGAAGTGGGAGATGGTGAATCAAACTCAAAAGGTATCTTTATTTTCGCCCACTCTAATTTTTTTTTTTGTACACGCAAATGATGGCCGTGCGCGCGCGCACACACACACACACACACACACACACACACACACAAGTGCAGGTTTTGGCACTCTCTCTCATCTGGCGGTCTGGATCGCCCTTTAATTCACTCTCCGCTCTCACTGCAAACACAAAACAGCTGTTAGAGGTGAATTCCCACAGGTGCCAACCCTCACTGCACTCACTCTCTTGGCCTCGCTCTCCACAGACGTTGCTCGGCCACGCCCCCATCACCACAGTTTTATTGTGTTTAAGTTTTAGGTCATTAATTACTGACAAAAATACATTCTTAGCATTCATAACTTATAGTATATTTCTGCCTAACTTTGCTTTGTTGCGTTTGGATGTATTGTTCTACTGTCATGTTTGTTCCAGTTGGATAAGGCCTGTATCCGAATGAAGCCTGACTCAACTTTGAGGGTAAGATAGTCTTTGCTGTGTTCTGTCTAATGATGTTATTGCAGGGATTGTTTGAAGTTTTGAGAGTCATGTGACTAAGCCAAATGTGCTGAGCTCAGTGGGTATCTAAAAGAAGTAGAGCAGATTTATGAAAAACCTGCAACCCTTACAATACTTGCTAAATATTTGTGTTGAAAGACAAACAATGACGCAGCTCAGAATTGTTGCATTTAAGTAGTGGCACAGAACACCATGTTTGGATGTTTCTAGAATAATCTGTACTGTTCACCTATCAGAACCCTGTACTTATAACTTGTAAGAGATAATGTCAATTAATATGCACATGCCTATAATTACTGTTGTTTCTGTAATCTAATTTAGTACAAGGTTAGATGCTCAACTCATTTTCTCTTTCTGTATTTTGGTTTTGGAAATGTGGAGAACTTTGTCTTCAGTAAACTCTCTCTAAACGGATTGAAACTCAGCTTTGACTCCTGGTCATAATTGTTCATACTGATCTCTTTACTGGGTATAGCAATGATCCCTAACAAAGCCATCATTTCATTTGTTTGTTTTTTTTTTTTTTTTTTTGAGAAATCATATTCAATAGTGGAATTTTTGGTGAAGAACTACACTACCCATGATCCTGAAGGGAAACAATCTACCACTTAGGATGCTTCTCAATACCCAATGTCATGCTTCCTCATTTCCTTGCTCCTCCATCCTCAAGCCTATGACCCAGAATCTGATCAAAGTGTGCCATTATGAAGGATGTACAGTATCAATTCTCTAAATGCAAGGTGTTGAGGATGGAAGAAGGAGTAAGGCCACGGAGCACACTTGAGTGAGGAAGCATCCTATGCGTAAGACTTTTTGTTCGACGCACCCATAAATTCTCCTCCCACTTAACATCTGACACAACATTTTTAATTCATGTTTCATCTTTGCGGTTTACATAAACTGTAATTGTCACATAATTTAACAGTGTATCTTGAATTATAAGGTTTTATTATGAAAATATAAATTAATAAAGCTGCAGGAAAAAAAAAAATCTGAATACACCGATCAGCCACAACATTAAAACCACATGCCTAATATTGTGTAAGTCCCCCTCGTGCCACCAAAACAGTGCCAACCGGCATCTCAGAATAGCATTCTGAGATGCTATTCTTCTCACTACAATTGTACAGAGTGGTTATCTGAGTTACCGTAGACTTAGTTCGAGCCAGTCTGCCCATTCTCTGTTGATCAACAAATGGAGTTAATTTACAGAGGTTCGGGAGGAGCATGTTAATTTTAATCTGATAAATCACAGCCAACGAGCAGGAGTATATAAGCCACTGCTTACCTGCTTCCTGTGACAACTCTCCTGACATGAGAGTCTTTCTGACATTCAGCCCCGCCCATTTCCCACGAACAGACCCAGGCAGACGGATCATAGGATGCAAATTCCCTGCAAAGCATTCGGCTCCACCAGAACAGCCCTTCCATCCAAACAGTCTTGTTATTCAACAGAAGCTGCCATAGCGAATGGCCTAAAGTGAATCCTTCAACAATGATTACAAGTCCATGCATATCTGTATGCAGTACAGAGCCAAAGCTCTTATTTCTCAGATCATTTTATGCTGTTTTTTTTCCCACATTGTTTATTAAGATGTACTGTATTCCCAAGCACATTTTTTCTAAAGTTTCACCTAAATACGATTATTTTGTCTTTTCTACAGCAACGCCTGATATTTGCACCTTCCACAGGGGTCTCACCAATATTACTTCCAGCAGGTCTCTGCGAGAGCCCATTTAAATTCCTGTCACTGGATTGTACGCAGGTTTACCTCTCGATTTCTCTATCTAGGTGTCTTTCCAAGACTTCACTATTACCTACCGAGGAGCCAAAGTTGGCAACCATTTTAGTTAAGAAAGCACAACTGCAGTGCTTCTGCCTTTGGCTCAAAACATCCCTAAACAGCACAAACGTGCTGTCCATGTGCCACAACTGCAGCATCTTTTGGGTCATGCAACAAACTCCCACCACACCGCAAAGCAGCGCAAATGTGCTGTACAGGCGCCGCAACTGCGGTGTCCTTCGGACCATGCGACAAACTCCCACCACACCGCAAAGCAGCGTAAATGTGTTTTCCAGGTGCCGCAACTGCGTAACCTTTCAGGCCGTGCCACTAAATCTCCCACAACACAGCAATCATGTTTCCTGTTTTCTTCTTTTGTTTCCTCTTATTAAAACTCTAGGGGCATAGCTCATAAATACAGTATATACCCATCACAAACCGCAATTCGGCAAGGTTCTTTACTCTGCGCCACCCTCCATTCGAATGCAGTTTGGGCTCTTGCGTTCGGACGCAGAGTGAGCCTGTGCAATTTGGCCACAGGTTCTCCTGTTTGAATCGCAGTGTGGGCCCTTCTGTTCGAACGCTATGCAGGCTTTCCCATCGAATTGCAGTGTGGGGTCTCCCGTTCTAATGCAGTGTGAGCCTCAGCGCACTGGTTGCAGGCTCTCCTATTCGAATCACAGTGTGGGCCCTCCTGTTCGACCGCAATGCAGGCTCTCCCGTTTGAATCACAGGGTGGGCTCTCCCATACTGAAACGCAGTATAAGCTCTCCTATTCGAGTGCAGTGGTGGTGCAGTAATCTTAAGAAGCTTTTAACTTTTCCCGTTAACCTTGGTATTGGCATTTCCTTTGCTCATGGTCGAAATGAGCCCAACACACAATAAGGTGTGCCTAAATATGATAAACCATGTGTGCCCTATTTGATACTGCAGCCACAATGCCCCACCAGATAATGTGCTGCAGCACCTGCCCACGCTCGATACAGCCACAGCATTGCCCGCATACTCTCCATTATGCCACAGCATCACCCCTTTTGCATTTTGATACTGCCGCAGCAGCACCCTGCCATGACAAACGTAAAGTTGTATTCTTAACTAACCTTTCGCTTCCCTCAAAGCTGCATATAAACGTAATTGACACGTTTTCCATAACTAAAATTTTGCTTCCCTTACAGACTTATATTAAGGTACTACATTAACATATTCCTAACTAACTAT
The DNA here is from genome assembly GCF_019703515.2 of Myxocyprinus asiaticus. Lineage (NCBI taxonomy): Eukaryota > Metazoa > Chordata > Actinopteri > Cypriniformes > Catostomidae > Myxocyprinus > Myxocyprinus asiaticus. The sequence goes on along the minus strand of NC_059383.1, from coordinate 4,278,066 downwards.
TTGCTCCCCTTACAGGTAAGTACAAACTAACCTTTGCTTCCCTTACAGGTGTTGATAAATCGAATAAATTTGTGCCCTACTTGATACCGCAGCAACAGTGCCACGCCATGACAAATGTAATAAAGTTGTATTCTTAACTAAATTTTTGCTTCCCTCAAAGCTGCATATGAACGTAATTGACACATTTTCCAGAACTAACCTTTTACTTCCCTTACAGACGTATATAAAGGTAAGAAATTTATGTATTCCTAACTAACAATTTGCTCCCCTACAGGTAAGTACAAACTAACCTTTGCTTCCCTTACACGTGTTAATAAATGTAATGAAGTCTTTTGTGCACTACTCGATACCAAATGCGTGTATACGGTTGTTAATATTTTCTCCACAGGCGCTTTCAATGTCTAAGTTCCATACTTTCATAGAAGTGCATCTACAGCAATGGAAACACAGCAGCGCTCCCACAGGAGCTCTTTCACTATGCCCCCAAATACTCAATCCACTGCCGCAGCAGTGGTTTAAACTCCGTTCCCGTAGGAGCAGCCCCCCCCCCTTTTACAATTCCATCTCTTCTACTCCACTGCCAGAGCACCGCCTTAACTCTGCTCTCACAGGAGGCCCACTTACTCTACATCTGCAGCAGAGTTTTACCATGCTTCCGCCGAAGCTTTTTGTCTTCGCTTCTCAGCAGCTGCAGGTAGCATTACAGGAGATAGCGGACACCACCTCCTCTTCTCAAAGCACCATATTTCCCTATCTATGGGTATTCTATTGAGTGAGGCTACCTCTGCAAACAAGTCCCATTCGATTGCTTGCTGGGCTTACCTGTTCGAATGCCGTGAGCTCTCTCTCTTTATAGAGAAGTCTCCCATTCAAATCACAGTGTGATCCCTCCCTTTCGAACGCAGCGCATGCCAACTCTCATTCGCACCTTCCCTGTTCAATTGCTTGCTTGGCTTATCCGTTCGAATGCCGTGAGCTCTCTGTCTCTATAGAGCAGTCTCCTGTTCGAATTGCAGTGTGAGCCCTCCCTTTCGAATGCAGCATGACCAACCCTTGTGCTCATTTTCCCCGTTCGATTGCTTGCTGGGCTTACCCGTTCGAATGCTGTGAACTCTCTCTCTCAATAGAACAGTCTCCCATTCGAATTGCAGCATGAGTCCTCCCTTTCGAACGCAGTACGAGCCAACTCTAGCTCTTATTTTCCCAGATCAATTGCTTACTGGGCTTATCTTTTAGAATGCTGTGAGCTCACTCTCTCCATAGAACAGTCTCCCGTTCGAATCGCAGTGTGAGCCCTCCTTTTCGAACGCAGCATGACCAACTAGTGCTCACTTTCCCTGTTCGATTGCTTGCTGGGATTACCTGTTCGAATGCTGTGAGCTCTCTCTTTCCATGGAGCAGTCTTCCATTCGAATTGCAGTTGAGCCCTCCCTTTTGAACGCAGCGTGAGCCAATGCTCATTCTCACCTTCCCTGTTCAAATGCATGCTGGGCTTACCCGTTCAAACGCCGTGAGCTAAACCTCTCTCTCTTAGAACAGTCTCCCGTTTGAATCGCAGTGTGAGCCCTCCCTTTCAAACGCAGCATGAGCCAACTCTCATTTTCACCTTCCCTGTTCGCATACCATGAGCCCATCCACTTCTACGACGAGTGGTGGTCTCTCGTTCGAATCGCAGCATAGCCCTCTCGACCAGCCATTGTACAAGGACGCACCTTCAAACAAATGTGTAAAGCACTCCCTCTATACAGATTTTGGGGGGAAGAACAATTCAGAAGCATCCGCCAAGCCAATTACCAAATAGAATTGTTGCTGGCTTGCTGTCCTAAATACTTCCTGCCATAGTCATGGTACAGTTCTCTCATCTTAATGCCTTTTTGGGGGTAATCAGGACTCGAGTCGAGTCTCGAGCTCCGAGCCCTCCAGTATACAGACAGCAAGCCAAATACGTTTACTGCTTCAACACAAGATTACATTAACATACGAACTACTGGAATGGAGTTAATTAACAGAGATTCGGGAGGAGCATGTTAATTTTAATCTGACAAATCACAGCCAACGAGCAGCAACAACCTATTCTCTAGATTCATGATCTAAATAAGTAAAGTCCGGGGGGGGTAATCAGGACTCAAGTCGAGTCTAGAGCTTTGAGCCCTCCAGTATACAGACAGCAAACAAAATACATTTACTGTTTCAACACAAGATTACATTAACATACAAAATACTGAAAGCATTCCGTCCACAGAACTGCTGCTCTCTGGATGTTTTTGTTTTTGGCACCATTCGGAGTAAATTCTAGAGACTGTTGTGCGTGAAAATCCAAGGAGATTAGCAGTTACAGAAATACTCAAACCATCCCATCTCGCACCAACAATCATGCCACGGTCCAAATTTTAATCTGACAAATCACAGCCCCATAATTTCCCCATTATTATGGTTGATGTGAACATTAAATGAAGCTCCTGACATATATCTGCGTGATTTTATGCACTGCTGCCACTGTTGTGGCTTCTGCCACCTCTGTGAAACAACACTCTTGAAGTCTTGGGGTTTTGATGCCAGAAGATAGACTTTATTATGAGAGATAAAAAAGCCGAGTTGCTCCCAGCGCAACTCCCGCAAAATGGGTTTGTCCCCCTTTATACATATGATCTACCAAGGCATGGCTAATACATTCCATATGTGTCACTGGACACCTCTGTGCAGAAACCTCACCATATTTCTTTAATGTCAACACAGGAGACTCCGTTTACCATATATGAGGGGCCCCACATTCCACAGATTTATTTTCTCTAGTGTCACAACAGGAGACTCAGTTTATCATATGTGAGGGGCCCCACATTCCACAGACACAGCAAGACACATGCTTGACCACCAGAAACAATTGTAGAATAAAATGGCTATATTAACATTGATTATACTTGATTAATTTATACTCAACTTTATAAAAATATTCTACACCACACGATTGGCTGATTAGATAATCGCATGGATGTTTGCTGGTGCCAGACGGGCTGGTTTGAGTATTTTTGTAATTGCTGATCTCCTGGTATTTTCATACACAGCAGTCTCTAGAATTTACTCCAAATGGTGCCAAAAACAAAAAACATCCAGTGAGTGGCAGTTCTGTGGATGGAAATGCCTTGTTGATGAGAGAGGTCAACTGAGATTAGCCAGACTGGTTCGAACTGACAAAGTCTACAGTAACTCAGGTAACCGCTCTATACAATTGTGGTGAAAAGAATAGCATCTCAGAATGCTATTCTGAGATGTGGGTTGGCGCTGATTTGATGGCATGAGGGGGACCTACACAATATTAGGCAGGTGGTTTTAATGTTGTGGCTGATCAGTGTATTTTGTAAGAAAACTTCACTAGGTGTAAATACCACCTGTCACACAGCGTGGCTATTTTCACTAGAATAGTCTGGTGGAAACAAAAACATTTTGGTGCAAAAACATTGTGGATGTGTTTTTTTTGTGCGGATGGACCTGGGTTCGATTCCCCCTTTTGTCCCCCTTTCCCCATCCTGTTTCCTGTCTCCAGTCTTAATCTTTACTTTAATACTACTTCTACCAACAATATTAAATAAAAAGTTGTTTGTCTTGTATTGATTTGGTGACAGTGACAGTCCAGGAGTTGAAAGAAAGGTTTGATCCGGGTAAAATTAACCATTGTTCTTCAAAGACATTTGTCATTAGTCTTAAAGTTCATAAAAATAAAAAATAAATATTTTTATTTTTAAATTACTGGACCTTAATGCATACTTAATTTACAAAATTAAAACAATGACTTGCACTGCACACAAATAACTAATATTGGCATTATATTCATGTTGTTTAGCCAGAGCGGAACTGGCTCCCACAGTGAGCCTGGTTTCTCCCAAGGTAATTTTTCTCCATTAAACATCATCTTATGGAGTTTTGTGTTCCTTGCCACAGTCACCTTCAGCTTGCTCACAGGGGTTCTAAATACAATTATTATTTTATTATGTAATTTTTATACACATTTTACAATCATATTTAATCAAACTACACAATGATCACTGTAAGACATTATAGATATTACAGTTTCATTTGTTTTTATTTTTATTTATTTATTTTTTAATGCATTATTTCTTGTAAAGATGCTTTGAAACGATGTGTGTTGTGAAAGGTGTTATACAAATAAAAATGACTCGACTTGACATTGCTTTACTATAGTAATATTGTAGTAACCATGTTTTTTTTTTTTTTTTTTTTTTTTTGGCAGAAGCAATAGTTTTTATGCAGCTAACCATGGTGTTACTACGGTAATGTGGTGTTAATTTTGTGGTTACTATGATTTTAGTACAAAATGCCATAGTGATACTTTCATGTGTTTCATATGTAGTGAAACGTCATGGTTACTTGCGTAACCTCCATTCCCATGATGGAGGGAACAAGATGTTGTGTCGATGTAGTGACAATAGGGGTCACTCTTGGGAGCCCGAAACACCTCTGGTCTTTGATAAAAGGCCAATGAAAATTGGCGAGTGGTATTTGCATACCACTTCCCCGAAAAAACGGGTATAAAAGGAGCTGGTATGCAACCACTCATTCAGGTTTTGTGCTGAGGAGCCGAGACAAGGTCCTGGCCATTTCAGCAGGTAGTTCAGCATTGTGGCAGGAGGGACACAAAGTCTCGTTCCCTCCATCAGGGAACGGAGGTTACGCAAGTAACCAGGACATTTCCTATCTTTCACTCACTCGACGTTGTGTCGATGTAGTGACACTAGGGGTCCCTATATGAAACGCCACACTGGCTGAATTGTGTTATGTGAACTGGCGGTGTGTGATGGGCAGACCACTGTGTGCCTCGTAGCCAGCGCACCAGGCCGACACGCAACCTCCCCCAACACTGTTATGAGTGTCAAACAGCCCTTTGGGGACAAGTCGACTGCCCAAAAGATAGAGACAGGCTAGCCCAGTCGTGGCCTCTTATCCTCTTTTTTTCCTCTCCCCCCAAAAAAAAGGAATTAACTGACTGGGGCCACAAGGTCTACGTCGGGGGGGTGTCCCTCCCAAGGGGAAGACACCGCAGAGACCACACCCCGCCCAGAGAGAGGGTGGGGCTATTTGAGTGAAAATATGTCACATGGTCTTACCGAGCTTTGTCGGAAGTATGTCATGTGGAAAAGTCCCATGGTAGGTCCTACCCTTCAGGGAGGAGTTTCTACAAGCATGGTGACTGGGGCAGAGGGGCCTCTGCCCAAGGAAGTTTACCAACAGGGAAACAAATTAGCAGAAGATATACATCACATGGGGTTACCTATGGGGAACCACCACATGCAGAGCACCTACCCCATTACAGGGCTTAGTTAGCACATGTACTGAGCCGGCAGCGAGTTTCTCTGCAAACTTGTTTGCTACAGGGCTCGGAGGAAATCATCCAGGGAACACAGTTTGTGAACACTACTGGGAGCCAACAGTGCATATCTTCAGCTCTGGGGAGGTGAAAGGCGCTATGCGCAAGCGATACACCCAGCCAGCTGTCCTGGACTTACCTGCTTGTGCCTGCCACTACACGGGATGAAACCGGTTCCACCCGGAGATTGTAGAACCTCGCAAATGTGTTGGGTGTTGCCCAGCCCGCTGCTCTGCAAATGTCTGTTAGAGAGGCGCCACTGGTCAAGGCCCAGGAGGCCACTACACTCCTGGTAGAATGGGCTCGTAGCCCTGCCGGGGGCAGCACGTCCTGGGCGTGATATGCCATTGTTATGGCATCAATGAGCCAGTGGGTGATCCTCTGCTTGGAGACAGCGCTTCCTTTCTGCTGTGCACCAAAGCAGACAAAGAGCTGCTCAGAGATCTAAAGCTCTGTGTGCGATCCAAATAGATGCGTAAAGCGCGCACCGGACACAGCAACGTCAGGGCTGGGTCTGCCTCCTCCTGGGGCAGCGCTTGCAGGTTCACCACCTAGTCCCTAAAAGGGGTCATGGGAACCTTGGGCACATAGCCTGGTCGGGGTCTCTGGATCACGTGAGAGTAGCCCGGACCAAACTCCAGGCACGTTTTGCTGACAGAGAACGCTTGCAGGTCTCCTACCCTCGTGATGGAAGTGAGCACAGTCAGGAGGGATGTCTTCAAAAAGAGTGCCTTAAGCTCAGCTGACTGCAGGTGCTCAAAGGGGGCTCTCCATAGACTCTGAAGAACTACAGAGAGGTCCCATGAGGGAACGAGGCGCAGTCTGAAGGGATTCAACCTCCTGTCGCCTCTCAGAATCCTGATGATCAGGTTGTGCTTCCCTAAGGACTTACCGTCCACTGTGTCATGGTGTGCCGCTATAGAGGCTACATACACCTTCAAGGTGGAGGAGGACAGCCGCCCTTAAAACCTTCTGCAGGAAGGAAAGCACCAATCCGACTGCGCATCTCTGGGGGTCTTCACGTCGGGAAGAACACCACTTAGCAAACAGACGCCACTTCAAGGCATACAGGCGCCTCATAGAGGGGGCCCTAACCTGAGTGATCATGTCTACCAACGCGGGTGGTAGGCCGCTTAAGTCTTCTGCGTCCTGTCCAGGGGCCAGACATGGAGACTCCAAAGGTCTGGTCACGGGTGCCAGATGGTGCCCCGTCCCTGAGAAAGAAGGTCCTTCCTCAGGGGAATTCGCCAGGGGGGCTGGCGCGAGGAGCATGAGGTCCAAGAACAATGTCTGGGTGGGCCAGTAGGGTGCTACCAGGATGACCTGCTCCTCGTCTTCCCTGACCTGCACAGGGTCTGTGTAAGTAGGCTCACTGGGGGAAACGCATATTTGCGAAGTCCAGGGGGCCAGCTGTGTGCCAGCACATCTATACCGAGAGGTGCCTCGGTCAGGGCGTACCAGAGCGGGAAGTGGAAGGATTCTTGGGAAGCGAACAGGTCTACCTGTGCCTGCCCGAATTGACTCCAAATCAACTGGACCACCTGAGGGTGGAGTCTCCACTCTCCCCTGAGGGTAACCTGCCATGACAGCATGTCCGCTGCAGTGTTGAGGTCCGAACAAGAGATTGAACTCGCCGTGAGACGAGCATGCTGGGGAATGGGAGGTCCGTGGGGGTATACCCGGCGGTGGTGGTCCCATTGGGGTCCCCAGATTGCCCCCAGTGCTAGCCGCGCTGGCCTCATACCCGTAGGTAGAAAGACCGAGGCGGGGAGCCGTTGGGGTGGCTTGCTTTCTTACGAAGGCAAGCCGTGACCGCAACTTTGCCATGGTCATGTTCTCGCAATGAATACATGATCCATCCACGAATTCTGTCTCCACGTGGGTTGCGCCCAGACACAAAAGACAGCAATCATGACCATCAGAAAGCGAGAGATAACGACCGCAACCAGGAATAACACACAAACGGAAAGGCATGTTTAAAAAGATGCGTCTTTAAAAAGTCTTTCCGTGTGTGCCGCTCTTTTGGAGAAATATACTCTTTTATTTCTGCCGAAGCACCCAGGGGCGATCTCTGCAGTGCACCAGTGCAGAGGAGGGAGAAGCCACTGAAATGCGCCGTCAGATCCAGCAGAGGTGAATGAACAGTCAGCTCAGTGAACATTGACCATTCGGCTCCGAAGAGAAAATCTAAATGAGTGGTTTCATACCAGCTCCTTTTATACCCGTATGTCCGGGGGAGTGGTATGCAAATACCACTCGCCAATTTTCAATGGCCTTTTATCAAAGACCAGAGGTGTTTCGGGCTCCCAAGAGTGACCCCTAGTGTCACTACATTGACACAACGTCAAGTGAGTGACAGATAGGGAACCATGGCTAATTTTTGTTAGGGAAGGTTAGGGTTAGCAGTAGGGGTTGGCGTAGGGTGTCAATAGACACACTGCAGTGATGCTGTTATACTTTATGTTAGTATTTAATTAGGAGTGCAAATAGTATCTGCCACTGTTTGCACCGGGGGAGCAAATGGCATCCAACACTTTTTGCTGTTTATACTTAGGCCCCGATTTACTAAGATCTCAAATAATGGGTGTTAATTTGCTTGTGCAAATTGTGCAAATACCTACAAGTGCAAATCTGTTGGACACACTTTCCAAAAGGAGGCTTTTGCATGTGGTACTTGCAACAAATGCAATTACAGTACAGCTGTCACTAAGCACCATTTTATTTTTATTCATTATGGCATTTATATGTTTATTTATTGGATTGTATGATATCAACATAAAATCCCTGCTATTTAACAAGTGTGAGAGTAGTTGATGAGAATGCACGCCACTCTTCACTTGAAATGTTCACATTTCACAAAGAAAATACAATAGTATGTACACGTTAAGCCATTGCACCACTGATGTATCCTTAAATTAAATCTGAATTTCAAAATGCTATTACAGTTGTGCTCAAACATTTGCACACCCTTGGAGAATTGGTAATATATGTACCATTTTTAAAGAAAACATGAGTGAGCAGGCAAAACACATTTATTGTATTTCTTATGGGATTCATATTCAACTGTAGGTTATAACAGAATGGCACAATCATAAAACAAAACATGGCAACAATGAAAAAAATGAAATGACCCTTGTTCAAAAGTCTGCATACCCTTAGTTCTTAATACTGTGTATTGCCCCCTTTAGCATCGATGACAGCATGCAGTGTTTTGTAATAGTTGTCTATGAGGCCCCAAATTCTTGCAGCTGGTATAGCTGCTCATTCATTTTGGCAAAATGCCTCCAGGTCATGCAAAGTCTTTGGTCTTCTTGCATAAACCACATGTTTGAGATCTCCCCAGAATGGCTCGATGATATTAAGGTCAGGAGACTGTGATGGCGACTCCAGAACCTTCACCTTTTTCTGCTGTAACCACTGGAGGGTCAACTTGGCCTTGTGTTTAGGGCCATTGTCGTGCTGGAAAGTCCAAAAGCATCCCATGCGCAGCTTTCGTGCAGAAGAATGCAAATTGTCTGCCAGTATTTTCTGATAACATGCTGCATTCATCTTGCCATCAATTTTCACAAGATTCCCTGTGCCTTTAGAGCTCGCACACTCCACAACATCAGTGAGCATCACCATGCTTCACAGTGGGGATGATATTCTTTTCACTATAGGCCTCTCCAAACATAGCACTTATGGTTGTGACCATAAAGCTCTATTTTGGTCTCGTCACTCCAAATTACAGTGTGCCAGAAGCTGTGAGGCGTGTCAAGGTGTTGTTGGGCTTTTTTGTGGCATTGGCACAGTAAAGGCTTCTTTCTGGCAACTCGACCATGCAGCTCATTTTTGTTCAAGTATCGTCGTATTGTGCTCCTTGAAACAATCACACCGTCTTTTTCCAGAGCAGCCTGTATTTCTCCTGAGGTTACCTGTGGGTTTTTCTTTGTATCCCGAACAATTCTTCTGGCAGTTGTGGCTGAAATCTTTCTTGGCCTACCTGACCTTGGCTTGGTATCAAGAGATCCCCGAATTTTCCACTTCTTAATAAGTGATTGAACAGTACTGACTGGCATTTTCAAGGCTTTGGATATCTTTTTATATCCTTTTCCATCTTTATAAAGTTCCATTACCTTGTTACGCAGGTCTTTTGACCGTTCTTTTCTGCTCCCCGTGGCTCAGTATCTAGCCTGCTCAGTGCATCCACATGAGAGCTAACAAACTCATTGACTATTTATACACAGGCACTAATTGCAATTTAAAAAGCCACAAGTGTGGGAAATTAAACTTTAATTGCCATTTAAACCTGTGTGTGTCACCTTGTGTGTCTGTAACAAGGCCAAACATTCAAGGGTATGTAAACTTTTGATCAGGACCATTTGGGTGATTTCCATTATCATTATGATTTAAAAAGGAGCCAAAGAACTATGTGATGATAAATGGCTTCGTATGATCACTATCCTTAAATAAAAGGCATGATCAGTCATATTTTCAAAATCAATGCCAAAATTAAACAATTTCTGCCAGGGTATGCAAACTTTTGAGCACAACTGTATCTTGACCATGGCAAAATTAGCTGTGCATAAGAGAAACATGGGAAGCTGCACGATATAGAACTTGCGCTCCCTACTTGTCTCACGCAATCAAAAACGAAACCTTTTTGGCATACAGGTGCATTTCGGCCAGCTTTGAGCACTGGGAAGAACCACTAGTTAAATATTTTGCAATAATTTGGCAGTTAAAAACAATGCTTAAAACATTAAATTGCAACATAATTTGGGCATAAATTGTTAGTAGGCTTATGATGTTATCAGCTATGATATTTAGTTTTAAAAGAATCGAATAAGTATTAATATCATGAGTATTAATTTAATTTCACATTAATGGGTGTCAATAAAGGGTGTTCTACATATTATCTGTTCTCAAAGTCTCATTTTTGCCACAATGACAGCATGATGAATACTTCCAGAATCAAGATGTCTGAAAAAGTGGACGGGGAGATACAACAGACAACCGTGATCTGGCAAGCTTTACTGGGACTGTACATCATCACTCTACTTTGGTGCTCCAGACACTTGAATAATCTCTTTAATGTGTAGTGAGCTTGACTAATCTGCACATCTGCATATATGCTCAATGATAGAGCTGTTTTGAATTTATGCTGCCATGTTCATTAGAATATGTACAAGACATATAACAGAAAATTTATCTTTAAAAAAAAAAAGAAAAAGTTCCACGAGAAAAGGGTTATGAATTTTCTAAATTGCCTAATCCAAGTATAATAACTAAATGTTCTTGTCAAGTTAATCTGTTCGCAATTTAGCATCTTCAATGTCTTGGCATAATGTTGTCTAAATGTGGTGACAGTCTCATGAATCACCTAGGATGAGTATTTAAAAGTTCAGAGACTGCAATATTTAAAAAAAATCTAAAATGGCCAACTTCCTGGGTGGACCTAATGAATATAATTATGAAATTTGTCCAGCTTGATGAGAACTATACACTACCGTTCAAAAGTTTGGGGTCACTTGCCTGAAATGTTTCTCATGATCTTAAAAAGTTTTTGATCTAAAGGTGTATGCTTAAATGTTTGAAATTAGTTTTGTAGACAAAAATATAATTGTGCCAACATATACATTTATTTAATGACAAAACTAAAATTTTATTTAAAAAAAAGTTTTTGAAATGGATGACTTGGACTGAATAATTAAGAAAAGCAGCCACTAAGTGCCCAGCATATAGATGGGAACTCCTTCAATACTGTTTAAAAAGCATCCCAGGGTGATACCTCAAGAAGTTGGTTGAGAAAATGCCAAGAGTACATTTCTGCAAAATCTAGGCAAAGTGTGGCCACTTTGAAGATGCTAAAATACAACATAGTTTTGATTTATTTTGGATTTTTTTAGTCACAACATAATTCCCATATTTCCATTTCTATTATTCCATAGTTGTGATGATTTTACTATGATTCTAAAATGTGAAAAAAATTAAAAATAAAGAATGAGTAAGTGACCCTAAACTTTTGAACGGTGGTGTATATGTACCAATTTTGGTAACTGTAGGTGAAAATGGGGGTGCTATAGAGGCCGTCTTACACACCCATTTTAAAGTGGGTGCTACAGAGGCCCCCCTACATGCCCATGTGTGAACTTTTGCCCAAACCTAATGGCCAACGACTCTAATGTGTGTGCAAATTTTCATGAAATTTTAAGCATGCCAAGTGCCACAATAACACGCAAATATAGGAAGAAAGGAATAACGGTAAGTAATGTGTTGCCATGGCAACAGTATTTAAGATATCAAATATCCCTTTACAAATTTACATTAGCAGTGTCTTGAAATTATTCTAAATAATTTTTACCCATAATAGCCACATAAATGTGATCAGCCCCCATTACCAAACAGACCAAAATCCAAAATCATACAATGCATACAGAAGATATAAGGAACTTCCTGTTTCACAATTTTAGCCATAAATGTCTAAAATGTCACCGTTCAAAATATAAAAAATCAGTTCGCAATTTAGCATCTACAATGTCTTGGCATGATGTTGCACAAATTTGGTGCCAGTCACATGAATACCCTAGGAGGAGTATTGAAAAGTTCAGAGCTTGCGATTTTCAGAAAATCCAAAATGGCTGACTTCTTGTTGGGTGGAGATAATGACTATAATTATGAAAGCTGTCTAGCTTCATGAGAACTATAAATGTCCCATGTTTGGTGACTGTAGGTGAAAATGGGGGTACTACAGAGGCCACCTTACACCGCCATTTTAAACTGTTACATGCCCTGCAATTCAATTCCATTCTACCTTATGAAAAGAAAGAGAGCCAATTCTTAAATAAAAATGTTTGCACTACCTTCAAATATCCTTATGTGTAAAACTGAGCATGTTTACATGCATATTATATTATTAGCCATTAGACATTTAGCCATTGTTTCACAATAAAAATGATACTGCCTGAGTAATTTCTTAATTTATGTCAACATATCAAAACATCAAAGAGTTATGAAAATAAAACCATTATAAACACGCACATTCCTATTCAATGATGTACACTCCTGTTGTTTTGTCCCTAGCAGGCTTCAGTGAACAACATCCAATAGCATATTTAGTCCAAAAATGTGCACATTTACAGAAAAATTTATGGATTCTCACATTTACTTCATAAAGAATTATTATTTATGTCCCTTTTCCACTAAATTATGCGATATGATCTGCTGACACGCCCTAATACTCTCATATTCTGATTTCCAATCCTCCAGGAAGCTAGAAGGCACACAAGTTCATTGCTCATCCTAAATATGGTCCAGAGAAGAAGGAATTCATGACATCATGCCTACCTCATTGCCCACATGAAAGGGACTTCCTCATACCATACCATAGTATGGGCGACAATAGGGCGATACAGATTGCCTTAAGCCCAAAGTAAACAGTACTTAAATTTTGACGCGAACACTTAGCGTCTGTGTATAGTCGAACACTATTTCAAAGTATACTTCATTTGACTGTGCGTGCATACACAGGCGAATGGCACATGCACACTTTGACTGCAATGAGATGTTGGACTATTTCTCATCAGGAGTTTAAACCCATAAAGTTATCTTTATGTTCTTTCATCATTCAGGTGACAACATGTAAGATCATGTAAACAGGTTTCCTTTATCAGGGTAAGGTCATAAACAGTTTAAGCATAAACCGATCAGCACAGGTTTGTCCATAACATTGCATGTAAACACCTTTACAGGCATTCTAACCAGCTTATGTAATGCGTGCAAGTATTAAGCACGTGCCTGTTTACATTTAGACGTCAAAAGCAGAGATTAAACTGATTATTTAAAATCTTATGTAAATACCGTTTTCTTGCATTATCAAATTGAAATACGAATACTTTTTTTTTTTTTTTTTTTATGTTTTTGGTAGTTATCAGCCTATTGGTGTGCATGTAAAAGCACTCACTAAAATACTAGTGAAAGAAAAAAATTTAGTGTTCCACAGGCCACATGTTAAAATTGTATTCTGATGAAGTTAAAACAAATAAAGTGTAGCTCAACTGGTTGAGCATGGCACTAACATGGATTCCCAGCAAACACATACTGATAAAATACATACCTTGAAGGCATTGTGAGTCCCTTTGATAAGAACCTCTGCCAAATGCATTAATGTAGATGTGAATATTATATAGTATATTGTATCATCTAATCTTCAAACAACCATTTTTAAGTATCATCTTATAAATGATCCTGGCCTGCTCTAAGATCTTATAACTGAGTTTTGATCTTCATTTTAAGACAGAATACATGATAGATTATAATATATGATTTAATTTTTGATTGCTAATTTCATGCTATTCTGGCTTTGTCCAAATGTGTTTCTCACAGAAAAATCCTCTACCAGTGAAGTGTAGTCTGTTTTATTTGTATAGCGTCTTTCACAATATTTTTTTAAAGCAGCTTTACAGAAAACAAGAGTTTTACATTTTCTGAAGAAAATGGTGCTTGGCTCATTGATGCTAGGATGTTGTGGGTGTTGCTAAGGGGTTCTGAATGGTTGCTAGGATGTTCTGTGTGCTTGATAGTAGGGCCAGGCGATATAAGCAAAGATCTAGAGTATATCATAATATTCTCAAAGATTTTGGCAGATAAAATTAAGCATCCAACCTCCAAACAACATGGTCTATATTGTATTAATGATATTCTATTACTATCGTGTTAGCGTCAATAATGTTAATAGTATTAAAGTCACTTTGAACTAAGCGCCTCCTACCATTGTTTTGAACAAGTTTTAAAAACACTAGCTGGAAATGTTCAAGGAACAAAGACGTTGTCTTCTTAAATCGACAAATAGTCCTTGAAATTGTCTACAGAAGCAGAATATGAGTGATGCCATCTATGGTAAACAACATAAAAGAAATTTTAAACCAATTATACAAATCACATAAAAAAATGATACTTTATACTCCAGTCCGCTGTGACTCGTCATGAGGATTAGGAGCGTGGACTGTTGGGAAATCCACTGCTGTGGAGCTCGCGCTCATGCTGGCTTAGCCGAAGGATGCATAGAGGCCGCACAGGAGGTGCTCATAAGCACCCTTCTGAGCGTTAAAATGTCAAATGGGACATCCGTCGGTCTCGTGGACTTCATGGGAACACATCAAGTGTGCCATTTGGGGTGGCCTGGGTAGTTCAGCAAGTATTGACGCTGACTACCATCCGTGGAGTCGCAAGTTCGAATCCAGGGTGTGCTGAGTGACTCCAGCCAGGTCTCCTAAGCAACCAAATTGGCCCGGTTGCTAGGGAGGGTAGAGTCACATGGAGTAACCTTCTCGTGGTCACGATTAGTGGTTCTCGCTCTCAATGGGGCACTTGGTAAGTTGTGCATGGATAGCATGAGAATAGCATGAGCCTCCACGTGCGGAGTCTCCACGGTGTCATGCACAACGAGCCACGTGATAAGATGCGTGGATTGACAGTCTCAGAAGTGGAGGCAACTGAGACTTGTCCTCCTCCACCTGGATTGAGGTGAGTAACCACTCCACCACGAGGACATACTAAGTAGTGGGAATTGGGCATTCCAAATTGGGGAGAAAAGGGGATACAAAAGTTTTTTTGTTTTTTTTTAAGTGTGCCATTTGGGACAGGGCCTTTCACTTTCTTCTTCTTTTGTTTTTGGCAATACACATTCAAAATATTGCCACCTACTAGGCAGGGATTTATAGTAAAAAAAAAGAGTTAAATATTGATCTATTTTTCACCCACACCTATCAAATCGCTTTAGAAGACATTGATTAAACCATTGGAGTCGTATGGATTCTATGCTGCCTTTATGTCCTTTTTGGAGCTTCAAAGTTCTGGCCATCATTCACTTGCATTGTATGGACCTACAGAGCTGAAATATTCTTCTAAAAATCTTCATCTGTGTACTTCAGAGGAACGTCCTGGGATGGCATGAAGGTGATTAAATGATAAGACAATTTTCATTTTTAGGTGAACTGTCCTTGAATGCATTTGGATGAACACAAATAATTGAATTGTTCAGTGATGTGGTTTGCATAAATGTTTTCTTTAAAATCTGTGTTCTTACGTGGTTGAGAAACAATGAAAATCATGAAAGTTTTTTTTTATTATTATGAAAGAGAGCCAGGTCCACTTTTCTGATTGCACGGCAGACAGTGTTCTTAACTTTTTGTACAGATTGTAAGACTCTAAAGCACTACCTCTAAATGAAGAAAATGGGCTGTACCTAATATTATCTTCAATATTATTATTTTACTTAAAATTATTATTACTGCCTTTAGTTCAAAAAGGTTCTTTCGTAATGATGCACCAGCTGGAAAATGTCATATGTTCATATGTTCCCTTCTGACACTTTCTGCATTTTATGTTTGCACTATAATATTAAGTTACTTTGTGCCAGGGAAGTTGAGGGAAGGTTAATAAGCGTCTTTTCCACTTACCTTTGTGTGAAATAAATGTATTGGGCTGACAAAATGAATTAAAACCCAAAGTAACCTCTGCTTTCCCTCTATACTCCAAGGAGAAAAGACATTCTCACTAATTTATTAATCTTCTGTAAGATTAGCTTGATGTCTTTCATTTCCTATCAGAATCCCAAATGTAATTTCATTGCTCCCCATCACATGCCTGTGCAGTAAAACCGAAAGTTTAATTTTACCTTTGTTATGCTTCTATGTAAAATCAATGTAGTGGTCTACATGTCAGGGAGAAAAAAATAAATGTCTGCCCTTAATTATCTACATCAAACAGACATGAGTTTCATTTGCATTCTTAAACATGCTATGTGAATGATGCATCAAGGGCAATCTAAAGGGATAGTTCACCAAAAATTCTAAATTCTCTCATCATTTACTCACTCTCATGCCATCCCAGATGTGTGTTTTTCTTTCTTCAGCAGAACACAAATTAAGATTTTTAGAAGAATATCTCAGCTCTGTAGGTCCATACAATGCAAGTGAATGGTGATCAGATCTTTGTAGCTCCGAAAATCACATAAAGGAAACATAGAAGTAATCCATAAGACTCCAGTGGTGAAATCTATATCTTCAGAAGCTATATAATAGGTGTGGGTGAGAAACAGATCAATATTTAAGTCCTTTCAGGGGCCTGGGTAGCTCAGTGGTAAAATACGCTGGCCACCACCCCTTGAGTTCGCTAGTTCGAATCCCAGGGTGTGCTGAGTGAGCCAGGTCTCCTAAGCAACCAAACTGGCCCAGTTGCTAGGGAGGGTAGAGTCACATGGGGTAACCTCCTCGTGGTCGCTATAATGTGGTTCGTTCTCGGTGGGGCGCGTGGTGAGTTGGGCGTGGTTGCCGCGGTGGATGGCGTGAAGCTTCCACATGTGCTATGTCTCCGTGGCAACATGTCAACAAGCCACGTGATAAGATGCATGGGTTGACTGTCTCAGACGCAGAGGCAACTGGGATTTGTCCTCTGCCACCCGGACTGAGGCGAATCACTACGTGACCACGAGGACTTAAAAAGCACATTGGGAATTGGGCATTCCAAATTGGGAGAAAAAAATAAATAAAAATGTAAGTCCTTTTTTTACTCTAAATCTCCCATACTTTCACTTTTACATCTTAAAGTCACATCTGGTGCCCGTTTAGTTTAACGTACACATCTGAATGTTAAAGTGGAGATTAAGAGTCTGAAAAGAGTCAAATGAATTGGATCTTTGCAGAAAGGAAATTTAAGACAAAAATAATCAAGTTTGGAGGTTTCCATATGTTTTTAAAAAAGTCTGAGAGACCTGTCCTGTCAACAGTTCTCTGATCTGACAAAAAGCTCAATAAGTAAATATCCATTTTGGGAAAGCTATTGTGCAATCATTGTCCAAGTTCCTACGTGGAATAACAAGCTGGTAAATACAAAATGATGAGATAAAGATTAAGTAATGAGTTTGTATTCCTTTTTATCCTAAAGGGAGTGAAGAAAAAAGGTGAGTGTGCCATGAGCCACCTGTGAAGGTAGCAGTGGGGACATCTTCAGACACACATGGAGGCATAAGAAAGCCTACAAGCATCCCTGCAAGAAAGTGAGGGAAATCCCTGTATACGCTTTATAGAGCAGTAGAAAGAACTGTGACACCCAATGAGAGAAACTAATATAGAGCAAGGAAAGGCATATGTGTGCAATGTGCAAACACATTTGAAGAGGGGGGAACCAGACATCTGCAGGCATCCTTTGGCTAGACCTACAGTACAGAGAGAGCTACAATGAAATCGGCACACACATTCAACAGATATTATGGATCAAGCTCTTGGAGACATCCGCTTAAGGCAAAAATACCCACAGAAACCCCTATACATGCATGAGCAATGATAACAGATAATGGTCCAATGCAAGCATATTGGAATAGTCAAGATGCTCCTACAGGAGCCGAGGGTAAAGCATAGCAGCTTTATGCAAAAAACGTTAGGTAAAAGCAGAAACTGGCATACAGTCCTGTAAAGAGAATGGAAGATCTGTTACAGTAAGCAGGTGAACATATAGGGTGAATTCAGAGATGAAACTGTGAATAGCAGTCCTGTTACTTATTTAGTTTTAGTACTTCGGTTTATTATTGGTAAAGAAAGCTGTGCGGGACTCAGCAGTCTGCAGGCAATCAGGGGTGAGGAAAGGAGCAAGGACTGATGTCTGTTAATAATAATAGCGCAAGAGCACCTAAGAGCAATCCATTGGCTAAAGGGGCTTAGTTTGCACCGATGGAGACAAAGTTAATCGATCATGCTTATTTGTGGGTGAAAATATGGGATTGGACTTGCTGGCTTGCAGGCCATAGTAAGTAGAGAAATAGAACATGAACAGCTCTTGTTCTGATGCATGAAGGAGCCACTGTGGTGACCAGCAGGTCACAGCAGGTGAAATTAAAAGCAGGTTTAGTTTACAATGCACCAATATTGATCTCATCTGTGTACACTTATGAATGGGCAGAGGGTTGATGGGTCAAACTTTTATTTTATTGTTTGTTGGATTAAGTTTCTGGATCATCAGTGTTGCAATCAGGATACATGCTCATCTGGATATGTAATCAGTCTACTGGATTACATTTAAATTAGATCTATGTGGTAATTTATC
The DNA here is from genome assembly GCF_019703515.2 of Myxocyprinus asiaticus. Classification (NCBI taxonomy): domain Eukaryota; kingdom Metazoa; phylum Chordata; class Actinopteri; order Cypriniformes; family Catostomidae; genus Myxocyprinus; species Myxocyprinus asiaticus. Next base: position 4,259,606 of record NC_059383.1, on the reverse strand, counting down.
ATTAAATTAAGGAGGCATCTGCAACTCAAAAAAACCACATAGTAGTTAATCTTTTTCTTAAAGTTTTATGCAATCTGAACACAAAAACTAAGCGGATTAGCCCAACTGAACTGCCACATTTGTCCATACCAACCGGAACCTTTGTTTATTCATTTCATAAATATAAAAGTGCATATCAATGAAAATGATAAGATCTCATACTCACTTGTATTCATTTAGTGAAAAGCTGTGGGAAAACATGCCTTTATTATTTTAAAATAGATTTAGCCATTTCAGAGAAATACATAATTATCAAGATATGTATTTAATACTGTCAAGGCTAAAAATATATAGAGAAATAATTTTTGTAGCCATATCGCCCAGCCTTAGTTTAATGCACCTCCTTTGTTCAAGTAATATGACAACATTTATCTTTACAATATTATTGCAATGCTGGATTGTTGTATTTGTTTTCTGCAACTATTTATTACACTGATTTCTGTTTTTCTCACAGAAACTGTAATAGCTTTTTTGTTAAACTGTGCTGGGAGGGCAGAATGTTGAAAAATTTGAAATCATCGGTCTGTGGGGACATTAAAAAACACTTACGTTCTCACACGTTGGATGGCTCGCAGGATCAAGATGGCAGAGGTCCGGTTGATAGTGACAGCGAGCTTCGTGACATAGGTCGGGATATCTCGAACATTTATGCAGCACTAACGAAAATCTCGACTGACATGGAGGTGAAATTTCCAGATTGATCACAAAAAAGGATGATGTTGAAAAACGGGTTGAGTTTCTGGAGTTGGCCGAAAGAAAGCTACAGGCTAACCCACCTGCTTCCAAAGCTGATGTGGAATGGGTGTGGAAAAGGATGAGGAAAATCGGAACAGATGTAATAATGTCTGTTTCATTCGCATCTCAGAGGGAAAGGAAGGTCAAGATATGGTGCAGTTTTTGGAGGAGCATATTCAGAATTTGATCGACACAGCGGGCCGCCGGCTCAAAGATAGATAATGTGTACAGAGCTCTCAGTCAGCTTCCCAAAGCAGATGACAGACTCCGATCCATTCTGGCAAGATTCTTGCGGTCGGCTGACAGATACTTTGTTCTACGAGCGGTGAGGAATAAAGATGTATTAAAGACACAAATGAATTTAAATGTTATCATCCAATTTCCCTGATCCAGTAAGATGTAAAAATATTGTCTAAAATTCTGGCTAATTGATTAAGCAGAGTAATTACATCTATTATACATATAGATCAAGTGGGGTTTATTCATGGTCATTGTTCTTCTGATAATATTAGATGTTTTATAAGTATTATGTGGTCAGTAGAGAATGATCAGACCTCGATCGCTGCAATCTCACTTGACGCCGAGAAGGCATTTGATAGGGTGGAATGGGACTATCTTTTTAAGATTTTGGAAATGTACGGGTTTGGGAACACTTTTATTGGGTAGATTAAGTTACTTTATAAACAACAGTTTGTGGCAGTGCAAACTTATGGATTAATTTCAGATTTTTTTCCCCTCTTGGTAGGGGAACCCTGGCAAGGCTGTCCTCTCCCCCCTTTACTGTCTTTCCCTGGAACCATTAGTAGCTGCAATAAGAATAAAGGATGATTTTCCTGGCATTGTGTCAGGAGGTGTGGTGCATAAACTTCTACTTTACACAGATGATATATTATTATTTGCCTCTGACCCTAGTAGATCTATGCCTAGCCTCCATAAATAATATTAATTATTTCTCAGAATTTTCAGGATGCAGGGTGAACTGGTCTAAATCGGAAACTCTTGCTCTGACAGCATATTGCCTTGCCACGGCTTTCCAACCTGGCACCTTTCAATGGAACAAGCAAGGCATTTGGGTTTAGGCATTTTATTTCCAGTGAATTTGAGAGATTTAGTTAGTTAATTTTGACCCATTAATGAAAAGGTTCTCATGTGATGTGGATTGGTGGGCTTCACTACATTTGTCTATGGCAGGGAAGGCCAATGTTATAAAAATGAATTCCATCCATCAATCCATCCATTCATCTTCTATAGCCACTTATCCTATACAGGGTCACGGGTAGTGCTAAAGCCTAACCCAGCTGTCTCGAGCCAAAGGCAGGGAAACACTCAAGACAGATGGCCAGTCCATCACAGGGCAACACACACAGACATACAAATTCACACTCTCACTCACACCTATGGGCAATTTAGAGTCTCCAGTTAACTTAACCTGCATGTCTTTTTGGACTGTGGGGGAAACTGGAGCACCCGAAGAAAACACACATGAACACAACATGCAAACTCCACACAGAAAGGCCCAGTTGAGCCAGGACTCAAACCCGGGGTCTTCTTGCTGTGAGGAGACAGTGCTACCCATAAAAAATTAATTGTATCCCCAAATTAAATGATCTGCTACAGTCTCTCCCTCTAGAAGTTCTTCTTTATTATTTAAAACAATTTGATAGGATGTCTAAGTCTTTTATTTGGAATGGTAAACGACCTTGGTTGCATTTCAGTAAGTTACATAGACCAATTGACAAAGGAGGTTTAGGCCTCTCCAAAACTTTGTTTTATTACTATGCTTTTAATCTTAGACACCTGGCCCATTGGTCTCTTCCACCAGAGAGAGCCCCTCCCTGGTACTACATTGAACAAGCGGTCCTCATCCCAATTTCACCATTGCAAAGTCTTTCTATCAAACTGCCTAGAGAAGTAAAAATGCATCCCATTATTTCAGACTTACATTCAGTATGGACAAAGGTTTCCCGTATGTTCAGTTTTGATACTTACCTAAATGTTTCTTCAAGCATATGGCTTAACCCTAAATTATGTATTAACAAGTTCCCCTTTTGCTGGAAAGAATGGTTGGAGAGGGGTGTTACTACACATGGTGACCTTTATTAAAACAGAGCTTTGAGATAACTTGAAAATATAACACATCAAATTGGGATTTCTAGGTCTCAATTTTTCAGGTATTTACAGTTGTGCCATCTAATTTGTAATATTTATTGGTGGTAGTACACAGCCCCCTAAAGCTGCAGACATTCTCTGCATGGTGCTCACAGCCTTTGGAAAGGGGCATGAAGTGTCAGTGTATTATTCCTCGTTGATTCAGAGTCTTGGTGATGGGGCCTTAACAGGATTTATTAACAGCAATTATAAGCAGTCACTGGGTTGTGGAATGTCAAAGATCCTGTCACTGGCTGCAGCAGGGGGAAACGATCTCCGATAGCGTGCACACCATGGCCGTGCAAGGGGCAATCCGTGAAGAGTGTGTTCGTAGGATGAGTGTGTGCATTGTGGAAGTCAGGAACAGATATGTAGAATCCTCCGAAGAATTTTAGTGAGGTGCAGAACAATGGCCAGCAGAGATGGGCGAACTTAACTCCCAACATGCGGGCAGAGACGAGGTATCCTCCATGGAAGACCAGCTGACACGCAGCAAAACTGGAATGCAACCACACACCCGACACGCATGCAACAGATACATGAGACGGGACCAACTAGGCAGAGAGAGTGAGGTTAGTACTCAACATCAAACAACAATCTAGTAAAGATACTGAGAGCACGACGGCTTAAGAAGGGAGTGAATTAAGGGAGAACAGGTGTTGCTTGGCACGTTAATCAGTGGCATGATCAGCGTTCCCCCGGGAACAATCAGTGTTCCCATGGAAACGCAGACCATGCATGCCAGCCACGCCTGCGAGACATGAGGGAGAGAAAATGACAAAACATACAAAACAAACCGACAAACTCATCAGAGCCGTGACAGTATATTGGGTGATGGGGCATTTATTAAAGTAGGTGACAAATATTCAAAATGCTAGGTCCAAATTAGTGTAATGATTGGCAAACAAATAATTCTTAGAGGATGGAAGTCAATTGGCACTCCCTCATTTCAAGAATGGTTCACCGAATTGGGCAGGGTGGCGGCATTTGAAAAGATGTCATATAAGCAGCTTGGAAGAATGGACACATATGGAAAGAAATGGGACAGGTATTTGTCCTTTCTGGAAGGCTCCCAATGAGAACCATGTGGAGAGAGACAAAATTGTGGTAGTAATTGTGGATTCTGTTCTTTGTTGTTTTTTGTTTATATGTGTACATTGTTTAATTTAGGCTTTGACCACAGGGATGTTTGTTGAGGGCCAGGGTGGGGTTGGGGAGGAGAAAGTGAAAATAACTGGGATTAAAGTTGATTCTGTATAAATATATTTTGTTTATTCTGTTTTTATTTATTTATTTATTTATTTATTTTATACAAGAATCAATACAAAGTGATAATAACAAAATGAGAAAAATAAACTGCAAACAGACAAACACAGAAAAATATAGTTAAAATAGCAGTGGAGTGTCTGTTCAATTAAAATGCCTCTTGCCTGTTCCAGTGAACAAATCAATCTCTCTTGCTGTTGTCAGGTCTTGCTACTGCAGTGGTTTTCTCTGGAGCTTTCACAAGTGAGGAGAGGAGATTAAAAGGACATTACAGAGTCATTGTTTGTGACAGACAACTATGCACTGTCTCTTATTCTGATGACTTCATATTTTCACAGTTGTCTTCTTCTGACACTGTGGTGCAGGGCAGTCTCATGAGGAATCATTGCTGTAGCTGCTTTTATCCTTAACCACCAAAATTTTGGGTAGTCACTGATGAAACTCTGAGTTTCAATGTGTTGCATTTTTTTGTGAAAGTCCATGAAAAATATCAGAATTTTTAATTTCAAATGGTCAGTGTTGTTATCCTGTTATGTCATTTATCATAGATTATTAATCAATATGTATTTTAAAATACATATATTTAAGTGATTTTAAGTTAATTTGTCAGTTCTGTTACTGGTTCCCATTACTTTTAGTTAGAAGTAACACTACTGACAAAAGAGCATGCCAGCCAATCGTAAATATATGATTTAAATTCTACAATGAATTCTTCAATTGTCGTGTGATCTTGAATGAAATAAGAAAAAAAGACAGGGCAAGAAGATAAAATGATTAATATAGCATGGTAGGTTTACTGTAGGATTGATGAGTTTCATTTTTCTAAAATGTTTCAAATGGAAAGGCCATCATCACAATTTCTGAATGACCCAAAATTTGGAAGTCGCTATGACTGTAAAATGATTTATTTTATTTATATTAGAAATGTACTAGTATAATTATACTATACTATAGATATTTTTAGCCCCTACTACACAACATTGGTCACAATCACTCACAAGACAAGTGAGAGCCAGTGGCATTTAACATTATTTACGTCAAACCTGTCATAACACTTCTTGAGGCTGCAATTTTGAAATGTTTGAATGAGTAAGAATGTGATTTGAATGTTATGGTGGAGGGAAAGATTTTCAGGGAATAACAACTTAAATGAATAGTTCAACCAAAGATAAAAATTCTGTCATCATAAAGAATTTCTGTCATGTACACACCCTCACACCATCCCAAACTCAAATTACTTTCTTTCTTGTGCACACATGATGCATGTTGGTGCAGCTATCATTATGAGGACTCTCCATAGACATAATAATTTTTATACTGTACAAACTATAGATTCTCTCCCCTAACCCTACCCCTAAACCTAACCCTCACAAAAAACTTTCTGCATTTTTACATTTTCAATAAAACATCATTTAGTTTAGTTTTTAAATTATGGGGACACTAGAAATGTCCTCATAAACTACATTTATAGCATAATTACTAGTTTGTAACCTAAAAAAAAAAGTCCTCGTAAACCACTTAAACCTGCCCACACACACACAAAAGATATTTTGAAGAATAACTCTTTTGGTACATACAATGTAAGGCAAAAAATCTTCACTTCCCCCCAGCTCTCCTATGCATATTCATGAGAGAAGCTGTTCATATGTCCTTATGCATAACACATGTGAGTTTGCATGTTCTTGCAAAATGTCCAGTTGTATCGTGCACACATCAGTGTCAAACACGAGGCAACGTGAATGAGCTTCTCTCATGAATATACACAGAAGAGCTGGACATAAAGTGAAGATTTTTTTTTTTTTTTTTGGTAAATAAGGACTAAATTATTGCTTTGTTTCTCACCTCAAGCTATTTTACTGCTTCAGAAGACGTATTAAACCACTCATGTCATATGGATTACTTTAATGCCGCCTTTATATCCTTTTTGGCACTTAAAGGGATAGTTCACCAAAAATGAAAATTCTCTTATTGTTTGCTCACCCTCATGCCATTCCAGATTTGTATGACTTTCTTTCTTCAGCAGTACACAAAGATTTTTAGAAAAATGTCTCCGCTCTGTAGGTCCATACAATGTAAGTGAATGGTGATCAGACCTTTGTAGCTCCAAAAAAAATAAAAAAAATAAAAATAAAAAAAATCACATAAATGAAACATAAAAGTAATCCACATGACTCTAGTGTTTAAATCCATATCTTCAGGAGCAATATAATAGGTGTGGGTGAGAAACAGAACAACATTTAAGTCTTTTTTTTTTTTTTCTAAATCTCTACTTTAACTTTCAGATGTAAAAGTGGAACTAAACAGGCACTACATGTGACTTTCAGATGTAAAAGTGAAAGTGAATGTGGGGATTTAGATTTTAAAAGAACATACATTTTGATCTGTTTCTCACCCACATCTATTATTTCACTTCTGAAGATATGGATTTAACCACTGGAGTCATATGGATTACTTTTGAGTTTCCTTTATGTGATTTTTGGAGCAACAAGAGGTCTGATCACCATTCACTTGCATTGTATGGACCTACAGAGCTGATGATGATGACGTGATTAAGATGAGAACCCAAGTGCAATTTATTAATAAACGTGAAGTCCAATAAACCCTAACATAAACATGAAATGAATACAAAACATGAACTTGACTATTACATGACATGACAAAGAATCAACCTACATCAACATTCAATACTTGACCAAGACACAATGGAAAACATGAGGCTTAAATACATGGACATGGGGGAACATAAACCAATGAACAAACAGAACTGATAACAAGATTATTAAATAATAAACCAATGAAAACATGACACATGAACATGGAGGGAAAACATGAAATCACATGACAAGGGAAACAGGAACTAAACATTTCTAAATAAAAGACATGAATCAACAAAAGGGCGTGGCGAGAAAGGGCGAGGGGCATGGAATCAGGGCAAAGTCCGTGGGGGGTGGAGCCATGAGAGGTTTGAGGGGCGGAGCCATGGAACTTGGTGCCCGGAGAGTAGCCGAAGACTCGAAGGGCCAGGGTGGAGCCGATGGCAGGGAGGACCAAGTCGGTGCTGGAGGCTCGGAGGAGCAAGGTGGAGCTGGGGGAATCGGAAGACTGAGGTGGAGCTGGTGGGACTGAGGACCAAGGTGGAGCCGTAGGGAAGGAGGTCCCTGATGGAGCTGACAGATTGGAGGGACGAGGCGCAGCCAGAGGATCGGAGAGCAAAAGTGGAGCCAGGTTACTGACAGACCAAGGAGGAGCCAGAGGGATGAGGGACCCCAGCAAAGCCGACAGGCCGAAGGACCACAGTGGAGCCAAGGGAACGCAGAGCTGAGGCAATGTCAAGGGACCGACAGGCCAAGGCGAAGTCCTGGGCTCGGAGGGTCCAGGCGGGGTCGGAGGGCCGAAAGTTCCCCTTGCCTGCTCAGGAGATCTAAGGGTGGGTATAAGGGTGGGAACCATTTCCAGGTTCAACTGCTCAGGTGTAGCCATGACATGGCGTGGAACAGACTCAGGCGTGGCTGTGACGTGGCATGGAGCAGGCTCAGGCGTGGCTGTGACGTGGCGTGGAGCAGGCTCAGGCGTGGCTGTGACGTGGCGTGGAGCAGGCTCAGGCGTGGCTGTGACGTGGCGTGGAGCAGGCTCAGGCGTGGCTGTGACGTGGCGTGGAGCAGGCTCAGGCGTGGCTGTGACGTGGCGTGGAGCAGGCTCAGGCGTGGCTGTGACGTGGCGTGGAGCAGGCTGAGGCGTGGCTGTGACGTGGCGTGGAGCAGGCTGAGGCGTGGAGCAAAAGATGGTGCTAGCTCAGCGACCATGACAAGGAACTCTGGCTTGGCGGCCATGACGTGAAACGCTGGCACGGTGGCCGCCATGTCGTGGACCGCTGGCTCGGCATCTGTCTCCACCACAGTGAACGTAGAACCAGTGATCTGAAGGGCAAGGTCGATATACTGAGCGAAGCTGAGGGAACTGCGACCGCCAGGCATCGAAATGGAGATTGGCTCACTCAGTCCAAATCAGAAACAGTCTTTAAGGGCAACCTCATTGAAGTCCACCTAGCAGGCCAGAGCGCAAAAGTCCTCCACATAGTCCTCCAGGGGACGATTCCCCTGACGTAGGCGCAGGAGCTGAATTGCTGGGTTCATTTGCAGTCAAGTATGATGACGATGAAGACGTGATTAAGTTGAGAACCCAAGTGCAATTTATTAATAAACGTGAAGTCCAATAAACCCTAACATAAACATGAAACGAAAACAAAACATGAACTTGACTATTACATGGCATGACAAAGAACCAACCTACATCAACAATCAACATTCAACATTCAGCATTCAGCATTCAGCATTCAGCATTCAGCATTCAACAATCAACAATCAACATTCATTCAATACTTGACCAAGACACAATGGAAAACATGAGGCTTAAATACATGGACATGGGGGAACAAAAACCAATGAACAAACAGAACTGATAATAAGATAATTAAACAATAAACCAATGAAAACATGACACATGAAAATGGAGGGAAAACAGGAAATCACATGACAAGGGAAACAGGAACTAAACATTTCTAAATAAAAGACACGAATCAACAAAATACACATGACACTTACATTGTTTGGACAAAAACACATCATACATCATTAAAATATCTTCGTTTGTGTTCTGCACAAGGAAGTCATACAAGTTTGAGATGACATGAGAGTGAGTAAATGATGAGAGAATAATAATAAACTATTCCTTTAAATTTTTTCTGTTCTATTGTATGACTTTATATGAAGACTTAGAATACAACACATGAGTCGTATGGACTACTTTAATGGTACTTTTATGGTGGGGTTGGAGGGGGTGAGTCCTTCTTTCTGTCTTCCTTGGAAGACAGCCTTGGACAAAGTAATAGAATCCTTCACAAGTTGAATACAGCACCAGAGTGGTCTTTTAGTAATGCTGGTTAAAAGTTGATCAAGTGACATTTCCTTGAGAGTATGTAAGTGGTAGAAATCAATCTTCACTGAGCAATCTCCTCCAACAATACAAAAGTCATTCCTCCATTCTGAACAGACAATGTCACTCCGATTGGTCTTAATGTTTACCTGAATGCAGGCCATTTTGTTCCAAGGAAGTTGATTGCTAGTGGTCAAAATTCTGTGTCTGTTTCTTGGCCTTCCTTTTCACTGTGACCAAAGTGTCTTTTACTGCAACAGACATAGTGAGAGAGACTGAAAGGTTTTATTATTGTGAGGTTAATGCTTCACTACTGTTCTTTATGTCTTGCGAGGGAGAGCTGAATGAACCACAAAGTCCTCCTACTATGTAGGAGCTGTCAGTCGGCTCAAGTTGTTAATTAGTTTTTCACAGTCAGAGAGTCTTGCTGAACAGTTCTTCTCCATTAGAAACACTGCAGTCACCTCAGAGAGATTTAAGCTGATTTCCGAGGCTCCATCCTATTTGCTGTTAAAGTGTCATGAAACCCCTAGTTCAGTACCAGTCGTTCACACCTCAGACTTCAAAAAGAGTAATGAAATGGATGTGAATATGTGTAAAAAAATAAATTAAAAAAAATAAAATAAAAAGTGGGAGCATTTGCAAATCAAAGATTTTGGTGTTTTGTTTAAAGTTTTGAACTCTATTGACAGTGTTTGTGGCATAATGTTGATTATTACAGAAAATAATTTAGACTCATCCCTCTTTTTATTTTTATTTATTTATTTTATTTATTTTTTTATTTTTTGTTATTAACAATTTTTTATTGATTCAATGCAGCAAAATAAATAGAGACAACAGAAAATGCTAAATCAAACCACATGAAATCACAACATTTTCCCCCTGAACATTAACCCCAGCCCACCTGACACAAACAAGCACTCCAGTGATCAAAAGCCAACTGACAAAGACACACAAATAGACAATAAAAACAGCAGAAAATATTTAGAAACATAAAAAATAAAAAAACACTAGTCTCTCTCCGCTGCCCCTCACTGAGAGCCTTCCAAAAAGTCTAGATAGCTGCCCCATTTCCTTATGTATATATCCAGGTTGCCTAGCCCTCTATATACCATCTCCTCAAACGCTGTCACCCTGCCCAACTCAATGCACCACTCATGAAATGAGGGCACATCAGTCGACCTTCATCCCCTGAGGATTACCTGCCTGCAAATCATCACCTCTCCATATATCCATCACCCATATTCAGGACCGCCCCATCAGACTCTGAATTAACAGGGAGTAATACACTGATGCCTCATGACCTTTTCCAAAAGCAGTAATCACCACTTCCAGAGTATCTGCCACTTTAGGGGGGTGTATGCTACTCCCAAAAATAGTACAGAGCAGGTGGCACAGCTGTAAATACCTAAAGAACTAAGATCTGGGAATCTTAAAATGTTGAACCATATTTTCAAAAGATCTCAACACTCCACTCTCATATAGGTCACCGAGCGTACTAACCTCCCTCACAATCCACTCTGACCAGCAGAAAAGGGACTTATTAATACGCAATTTTGGGTTCAGCCATATGCTCAAGGCAGCATTTAAATAAATGTCCAAATTAAACACTCTGGACACTTTTGTCCATACCGCGTGCAAATACGAGATAACAGGGTGTAACTTAACTTCTCTGGTTAGTTTGATAGAAAGGCTTTGCAATGGCAAAATGGGGCAAGAAATTCCTGTTCGATACGAAACCAGGGAGGAGCTCTCTCAGGTGAAATCGTCCAATGAGCCAAATGTCTGAGGTCAAATGCATAATAATAAAACAAAATATTGGGTAGGCCTAGCCCACCTTTGTCAATCGGTAAATGTAACTTATTGAAATGTAATCTGACACGCTTACCATTCCAAATTAAGGACTTCACTATACTATCAAATTGTTTGAAATAAGAGAGGGGGACATCTACAGGGAGAGATTGTAGCAGGTAGTTGAATTTTGGAATAAAATTTATTTGAATACCATAAACCTTCCCAATCATAGATAAATGTAATGAAGCCCACCTGCCCACATCGCTCATAAAACTTTTTATTAAGGGGTCAAAATTAACTCTAACTAAATCACACAAATTTTCTGGGAATAAGATGCCCCAATACTTAATGCCCTGTTTGGGCCTCTGGAAGGTGCTCGGCTGAAAAGCCGTTACTGGGCAGTACGCTGTCAGAGCCAAAGCTTCGGATTTGGAACAAATGAATCTGTATCCTGAGAACTTAGAAAATGAATTAATGGAGAGGTCACGTGACACCATGCGAGAGGCAGACATATGAGCGACAAGCTCTGTGCACTTTGCTAGTTTTTTAATTATTTTCATGTTATAATCCAGTGAGATTCGATACACCCAGTTACATATTTGCTCTTTGAGGTAAACATGGCAAAGAAGTCAAAATCCTCAGACTCTGGAGACATTAAAAGACACTTACGTGCTCTAGCTGAAACCTCTGACTGGCCTGCGAGCAGGGGACTCGATTTGGACGGCCCTTCGGGAGAAGAAATTCAGCATCAACTGTCCAACATCTCGGTGATGCTGATGAAGGTTGTTGCTGACTTGGAGGATCTCGCTGTAATACGTTGATCGATTACGGCGATAGAAACAAAATTCTCTGAGTTGGTTACAAGAGTGGCAGCAGTTGAAAAACGGATAGATTATTTGGAATCATCAGAAAGGGGATTATCCGCTAATCCGCCCGCATCCAAAATAGACCTGCAACACATTTTGGAAAAACTGGAATATCTCGGAAATATAAGCTGAAGGAATAACATACGGATTGTTGGAATTCCTGAGCACGAAGCAGGCAGAGATAAGGTGAAATTCCTAGATGAGCTCTTCCTGAGTCTGCTCGACATAACAGGCCATAAACTGGAAATTGAGCGAGCTCACAGAGTCCCTGCTCGCAGATCTGCTGAGGGAGACAGGCCCCGATCAATTCTGGCCAAATTTCTGAGATCATTGGCTAATGCAAAAAGCCTAGCGGCTGGAGTTTGTTTTGTGGCATGACTCCTTCAAGAAACTTTTGCATTGATGGAAGATCACTTTTACTCTGAAGTTCCTGGCCAGATTGAGAATGGTCATTATGGATGACCGCAAAATATCTACATGCTCACATAAAGGACGTCCTTTATAAAGTTGATGGACTGAGTAAGTCATGGTGGGTTTTTTTCTACGCGGCCTACAAGTGAATTTGACTCTTGATCATCTGAGGAACCGGGATGCCTATTTTGTTTCTTGTTGTGCTGGTTCCGCCTAGCGGCTGGAGTTTGTTTTGTGGAATAACACTGCTTCAGGACAGTTGTGGATGAATCTGTTCGTTCTTTGTGCTTGAGCCTCCTGTTGGCTGGAGTTTGTTTTTGTGGAATATTTTTAAGGGACATTAGAATGATTACATCATCTGCTGCACTCATAACAGCCAGCTCACTGAACAATTGTTTGTCTGTGCGAGGAAACTGAACGGTTTTATATCAGCTGGAAGTTGTTTTGTGGAGGAACACACCTTCGAGACATTTCTGTGAATGAATCTACAAGTTCTTTGTGTTTATTCTGCCTGTTGGCTGGGGTTTGTTTTACAAAGTATTTTCTGTTATGTAATTTTGCCTCACAAAATTTGTGCAGAAGCACCGGACTTGAGAAATCCTATGGCAAAGTTGTCGCGGGGGTTCTCGTAGGCGTACATGTACCTTTTGAATTTAGAGGGATTGATGCCGGTTGGCGCTGTCATGGGCGGGTGTAATGCGCATGTTTTTCTTTTTTCTGTTTGTTTTGTTCGGGGTTTTATTGTTGCACTAATGGGGAATGTGGTCTGTATAATCTTATTTTTGACACACAACTTATTTTTTCTATTATATCAAAATGTTAATATGAGTAGGTTATCTCTCTCCACATGGAATGTGAATGGGTTGGGGCACCCCATAAAAAGAAGGAAGATTATTTCTTTTCTTAAACTTAAGAAATATGATATACTGTTTCTTAAAGAAACGCATCTTTCCTCACAGGAAGCGGAAAAATTTGGGAAGATATGGGGTGGGCATGTTTTCTTTAGTACTGGCTCAAGTAAGAGCAGGAGAGTCATTATATTGATAAATAAACATCTACAATTCAAATTTCTCAAACAGATTAAAGATAAATTAGGAAGAGTCATTATTGTTTTAGGAGAAATTCAGGGGCAAAGGTTGATTTTGACTAATATTTACGCACCTAATGCTGATGATCAGGACTTTTTTATAGATCTTGAAGGGATGTTGCAAGCCGCTGGCACCCCACATGATATAATATTGGGAGGAAACTTTAATCTTTTGATGGATTCAGTCCTTGATCTTAGTGAAGCAAAAGTGTGTAAGCCCCCTAGAGCAACAGTGATGCTTCACAGGATGTGTAAAAATCTTGGTCTTGCAGATTTTTGAACCCATCTGGTAGGGACTATACATTTTTTTCATCAGTCCATAAGATTTATTCTAGAATAGATTTTTTTTTTATATCTATGTCCCTCATTTCATCTGTTGTTGATTGCTCAATTGGAAACATTTTAGTCTCAGATCATGCCCTGGTGAGTTTAGAGGTGTTGCCACATATAGAGAAAAATAAATCATATAGTTGCCGCTTTAATGTATCCCTTTTGCAAAATGCTGATTTCCAGCAAATGTTAAAGACTGAAATCAGTGTTTATATGGAGAACAACTTGTCATCAGTATCCTCTGTGGGCGTGGCTTGGGAGGCACTTAAGGTGGTTCTTAGGGGTCGGATCATACAGTATGCCTCATTCACCAAAAAATCCAAAGCACGAGAACTCGTGGAGTTGGAAGGGAATATTAAAAGTGCAGAGGCAGAGCTGAAGTGCAGAATGTCGTCTGATGGCCTCAGAGAACTGACCCGATTGAAATACAGATATAATACTATTTTATCGTGGAAAGTGGAGTTTTGGCTATTCAGGGCAAGACAGTCATACTTTGAGTTGGTGGACAAAGCAGGGAAGCTTTTGGCTAGATATATAAAACAGAAAGAGTCTTTTTCTACCATTCCATCAGTGAAATCTGCTGGTGGTGAAATTTTTACCTTGGCCATTGATATTAATAATGCCTTTAAAGAATTCTATCTCGATCTCTATAGTTCCATGTCTTCGTCTACTAATGAAGATATTAGAACATTTGTTGAACCATTAGAGCTCCCTAAATTGATGACTGAGCAAAACAGTTCTCTGGATTCTGAGATTACCTTGGAGGTGCTTGACGAGGTAATTAAGGCCTTACCTACAGGCAAGGCTCTGGGGCCAGATGGTTTTGCTGCTGAATTTTTTAGATCTTATGCTACAGAATTGGCTCCACTTTTGTTAGAAGTTTATACAGAATCATTAAAGAATGGAAAGCTTCCTCCAACCATGACACAAGCCCGGATCAGTCTGATTCTTAAGACAAAGATCCAAGCGAGAAAAAGTTGCCGTCCAATTTCCCTGATCCAGCTAGATGTAAATATTTTGGCAAAACTTTTGGCTTACCGATTAAGTTATGACATCTCTTTGTAAAGGAGGAGGCGAGAAGCAGCTTTCCTTGTTTAGGTAAGGATTTATTTTCTCTCTTTGCAGCACAAGTTACAATCTTCCATTATGCACTAAGTTAAAGCACTATCACACACCGCTTCACAAAATAAACTCTCATTACTTGTAATAAAAATCTTTGCTCTGGTTCGGGTCTGTCGTGCCCAGTCTCTCTCCCCCTTCTATTTGCGGTGTGTCTATTTATGCCGCTCTCCCCATACTCAATGAAATTAGAGACAGGTGTTAGACATAATTTAGCTCAGGTGTAAGTGCCCTTACCGCTTTCTCTCTCTCTGGAGAGATGCTTGACCATGCCCCCGCTGCCACATATCCCCACCACCTGACTCAGGCCGGGGTGGCATCCGGCCTGCCTACCACTCCCCCCCATTCCTGGAAAGGAAGTCGGCGACAGCCATCTGGCCCCCGGACTCTGGACCACCTTGAACTTAAACGGCTGAAGAGCCAGATACCAACGGGTGATCCGGGCATTAGTATCTTTCATGCGGTGGAGCCACTGGAGTGGGACGTGATCCGAGCAGAGGGTGAAGTCCCGCCCCAGCAGGTAGTATCGGAGAGTGAGGACCGCCCACTTGATGGCGAGACACTCCTTTTCCACTGTGCTGTACTTAGATTCCCTTAACGAGAGCTTACGGCTAATGTACAGCACCGGCGCTCCTCCCCCTCCACCACCTGCGAAAGTACGGCCCCCAGCCCCCTGTCTGAAGCATCTGTCTGTAAAACAAAAGGGAGAGAGAAGTCAGGTGAATGTAAAAGTGGCCCCCCGCAAAGTGCAGCTTTAACTTGCATTAACGCCTGTTGACACTGCTCCTTCCACTGGACCGGGTCTGGAGCTCCCTTTTTAGTGAGATCAGTCAGCGGGCTGGTGACGTCCGAATAATTAGGCACGAACCTTCTATAATAGCCAGCCAGCCCCAGGAACTGTCTCACCCCCTTTTTGGTCTTGGGTCTCGGGCAGGTCGCAATCGCCGCTGTCTTGTCCATTTGGGGACGCACCTGCCCGTGGCCCAAGTGGAACCCCAGATACCGTACCTCCACCCGTCCAATCGCGCACTTCTTCGGATTCGCTGTGAGTCCCGCTCGGCGCAGTGATCTCAGAACCGCCCTCAGATGTTGCACATGCCGCTGCCAATCATTGCTATAAATGATGATGCCATCTAAATAGGCAGCGGCGTAAGCTGAATGCGGTCTGAGGATTCAGTCCATGAGACGCTGAAATGTAGCCGGGGCCCCAAACAAACCGAACGGAAGTGTCACAAATTGGTGTAATCCAAACGGTGTGGAGAAGGCGGTTTTCTCACTGGAAATTGGTGTCAAGGGGATCTGCCAATAACCCTTCGTCAAATCCAATGTCGAATAAAAACGAGCAGTGCCCAACCGATCGAGCAACTCATCAACGCGAGGCATTGGATACGCATCAAATTTCGACACCGCATTGACTTTCCTATAATCCACACAGAATCGCACAGACCCGTCGCTCTTAGGCACTAGAACAACTGGGCTGGACCAATCACTGTGGGATTCTTCTATTGCCCCCATATCAAGCATCGCATCCAATTCTTCCCGAACGATTTTCTTCTTGAAAAGTCGATATCTAGTCTAGTATAGTCGATAGGGGCGGCTACGTACCACGACCCCCGGCTCGGTCTCGATGTGGTGATGGATGAGGTTTGTACGTCCTGGTAGAGGGGAGAACACATCTGTAAACTCCTGTTGCAACTTAGCAACCTCCGCGAGTTGGCTCGGTGAGAGGTGGTCTCCGCAAATGACCGGGGTGAACTGTTTATGTTTTGAACTCACCTCCGGTCCGAGCTCTGCCTTCTCGGGAACTAACGTAGCCAACGTCACGGGAACCGCCTCCCTCCACAATTTCAGGAGATTGAGGTGGTATATTTGACGTGCGCCCCCTCTATCAGTTCGTTTAACCTCATAATCGAGATCTCCCACTTGTCGTGTGACCTCAAAGGGTCCTTGCCACTTGGCGAGTAATTTAGAGCTCGATGTGGGAAGCAATACAAGCACTTTATCTCCCCGTGCAAATTCCCTTAGCTGAGTCCCCCTGTCATACAGTCGGCGCTGTCATTCTTGAGCTTGGAGCAAATTCTCCTGTGTTAGTTGCCCCAAGGTGTGGAGTTTGCTCTAAGATCAAGAACGTATTGAATTTCATTCTTACTGTTTGAAGGTCCCTCCTCCCAGGCCTCTCGCAATACATCAAGCACACCGCGTGGGCGACGCCCATACAGCAGCTTGAATGGGGAGAAGCCAGTGGAGGCTTGCGGGACCTCTCGCACTGCAAATAACAGGAGGTCGAGCCATTTATCCCAATTTCTAGCATCATCATGCACGAACTTACGAATCATGTTTTTGAGGGTTTTATTAAATCGTTCCACCAGGCCATCCATTTGAGGATGGTACACGCTGGTGCGAATCGATTTAATATTTAACAACTTGTACAGTTCGCGTAGTGTCTGTGACATAAATGTTGTGCCCTGATCGGTGAGGATTTCTTTCGGAATCCCCACCTGGGAGATTATTTTGAAGAGTGCCTCCGCAACACTGCGTGCTGAGATGTTGCGAAGAGGCACTGCTTCCGGATTTCGCGTTGCATAGTCCACTAGGACCAATACAAAGCGATGTCCGCGTGCTGACCGTTCTAATGGCCTGACGAGGTCCATTCCAATTCTCTCAAAGGGGGCCTCGATCAGAGGGAGAGGGCGCAATGGTGCTTTTGGGGTGGCTGGTGGGTTAACCAGCTGGCATTCGCGGCATGCCGCACACCACCTTCGGACATTGCCGCCAATGCCCGGCCAATAGAAACGGGCTATGATATGGTTCAGTGTCTTCCTTTCTCCTAAGTGACCCGCCATGGGATTATAACGAGCCGCCTGGAATACCATTTCCCGACGGCTCCTTGGAATTAAAAGTTGTGTTGTATCCTCTTTGGTCCGAGTGTCCTGTGTCACTCTATACAACCGCTCATTTATAATTGCAAAATAGGGGTATGAAAGGGTGATGTCAGGCTGGAGTCGTTGACCACTGATGACTCTCACTTGGTCAAAGGCGTGTTTGAGGGTTTCGTCTCACGACTGCTCCAAAGGGAAATCCCCCTCAGGGAATTCCCTGAGAAGGGGAGGGGCTGCAGCTTCTCCCCCTCTCTCATCATTATGACGTGGAGCTGTCAAGGACGGCCCCGGCTCCACCTCCCCTGCCAGAGCATCGCACATCACACATCTCCCTATTTTCGTACAGGACCCATCCGCGCAAATTCCCTTTAATAAAACTCTAAAATCAGGGCAATCAGTCCCCAAAATCAGCGGATGGGTGAGGCGGGAACTAACCGCGGCCTCCACTCTATGCTTTTTCCCCCGGAATTTAATTGTCAGGGTCACCACCGGATACTTGTGAATATCACCGTGTACACATTTCACCTTCACCGTTTTAGTTGTGACCAATGCCTCGGGTTGAACCAGGCGTTGGTGGATAGTGGTTTGATTACACCTGGTGTCCACCAACGCTTGGTGAGTACCCCCCTTGACACTTACCAGTATCCGGTACGCTCCGGCCCGGTCGGGGGCAGCCTGTGGGAGGTCAGAGACCCGCACCACCGTCCCCAGCTCCATTAGAGGGCACTGATCTTGGAAGTGGCTCGGGTCTCTGCACCTCCAGCAGGCCGGCCCAGGCGCTACGCCCGCACTTGCGTCGGCGAGCGCCCCCCCCTGAGGGGGAGAGCGGCAGGGCATTGGAGTAGGGGAAGGTGTCGCCTCCCACACCCGGGGAACTGGTCTCAGGGGCTGAAGTCCTCCTCGTCTGTGTGGGGCAGGAACGGGACCTGGAGAGAGAGCAGAACGAGAGGAGAGAGGGGAGGGGGAAGAAACAGTGGGAGGAGAGAAGATGTAGGAGGGCTCTTCTGCTCTCGGGATCGCCGCCATGTGGTCCTCCGCAAGTCGGACAGCTTCCTCCAACGATGCCGGGTGGTGGCACTGGACCCACTCCGCCGTCCCTTTTGGCAGTCGATCTGTGAATTGTTCCAGTACCACCTGGTCGACAACTCCATCGACGTCGCGGTCCCCCGCTAGCAGCCATCTTCGGCAGGCATCACGGAGCCACTGGGCAAAGGCAAACAGGCAGTCAGAGCTCTCCAACTTCAAGCTCCGGAAGAGCTAACGACTTTCCTCCGGAGTGCGACCAACCCGTTGCAAGATGGCTCTTTTTAAATCTCCATAGGCCAGGAGGCTCGTCGCTGGCAGTTGTTGAGCCACGAGCTGGGCTTCCCCGGACAATAGTGGGATCAGTCGGGCCGCCCATTGGCCGAGCGGCCAGCCCCAGATCTCGGCGGACCGCTCAAACAAATCCAGGAAGGCCTCAGGGTCGTCCGCCGCCCCCATTTTCTGTAAAGCTGGCGGGGGTAATGGCGTGGGAGTGTCCGGGGTCGCGGCTGAGGATGCCTCCTGGCTGAGGAGGCTCCGGATCGCCTCCCGGTCCTCGGCTTGAGCGTGCAGGAACTCGACAAACCAGCGGTCTTGTTCTTGTCGGAGCTCAAGCAATGTCTGTTGGTGGCTCTGATGTAGGCTGGCGAGGGCTTGGAGGATCTCCGCCAACTGGGAGGACTCTACCATCCATCTTCGACCCAAACTTCAATTCTGGGTTTCGGCACCAGTGTAAAGGAGGAGGCGAGAAGCAGCTTTCCTTGTTTAGGTAAGGATTTATTTTCTCTCTTTGCAGCACAAGATACAATCTTCCATTATGCACTAAGTTAAAGCACTATCACACACCGCTTCACAAAATAAACTCTCATTACTTGTAATAAAAATCTTTGCTCTGGTTCGGGTCTGTCATGTCTAGTCTCTCTCCCCCTTCTATTTGCGGTGTGTCTATTTATGCCGCTCTCCCCGTGCTCACTGAAATTAGAGACAGGTGTTAGACATAATTTAGCTCAGGTGTAAGCGCCCTTACCGCTTTCTCTCTCTCCGGAGAGATGCTTGACCACGCCCCCGCTGCCACACTCTTATACATATAGATCAAGTGGGGTTTATTCTGGGTCGTAGCTCTTCTGAGAATATTAGGCGTTTCATTGATATCACGTGGTCAGTAGCGAATGATCTGTCTCCGGTTGCTGCCATCTCACTTGACGCAGAAAAGGCGTTTGATATGGTAGAATGGGATTAACTTTTTAAGATTTTGGAAATATATGGGTTCTGGAGTACAATTATTGGCTGGATTAAGTTACTTTATAGACACCCTTTAGCAGCGGTACAAACAAATGGATTAATTTCAGATTATTTTACTCTGAACAGGGGCACTCGGCAGGGTTGCCCTCTTTCCCCATTATTGTTCTGTTTTGCCCTGGAACCATTAGCAGCTGCAATAAGAAAGGATGATAATTTTCCAGGGGTTATTGCTGGGGTATGGCGCAGATGATATTTTATTATTTGTCTCTGACCCTACTAGATCTATGCCTTGCCTCCACAGAATTATTAATTCCTTTTCCAAATTCTCAGGATACAAAGTCAGTTGGGCTAAATCCGAAGCTTTGGCTCTGACAGCGTACTGTCCAGTAGCGGTCTTCCAGCCGGGCGCCTTCCAGTGGCCCAAACAGGGCATCAAGTATTTGGGTATTTTATTCCCAGCAAATTTGTCTGATTTAGTTTGAGTTAATTTTGACCCTATAATAATAAGGTTTTCGAGTGATGTGGACAGGTGGGCTTCATTACATTTATCAATGATTTGGAAGGTTAATGTTATTAAAATGAATTGTATTCCAAAATTCAATTACCTGCTACAGTCTCTCCCTGTAGATGTCCCCCTCTCTTATTTCAAGCAATTTGATAGCATAGCGAAGTCCTTCATTTGGAATGGTAAACATCCCAGGTTACATTTCAGTAAGCTGCATAGGCAGATTGACAAAGGTGGGCTAGGCCTACCCAAGATTTTGTTTTATTATTATGCGTTCGGTCTCAGGCATTTGGCTCATTGGTCGCTTCCACCTGAGATAGCCCCTCCTTGGTTTCATATTGAACAAGAAGTCCTTGCCCCTATTTTGCCATTACAAAGCCTTTCTATCAAACTAAATGGAGAAGCTAAGCTACACCCTGTTATTTCGCATTTGCACTCAGTATGGACAAAAGTGTCCAGAGAGTTTAATTCAGACATTAATCTGAATGTTGCCTCGAGCATATGGCTGAACCCAAAATTATGTATTGATAAATCCCTTTTCTGCTGGTCAGAGTGGATTGCGAGGGGGGTTAATACACTCGGTGACCTATATGAGAGTGGAGTGTTGAGAATCTTTGGTAATTTGGCTCAACATTTTTGGATTCCCATATCTCAGTTTTTTTAGGTATTTACAGTTGCGCCACCTGCTCTGTTCTATTTTTGAGAGTAGCATACACCCCCCTAAAGAGGCAGATACTTTGGGAGAGGTGATTACTGCTTTTGGAAAAGGTCATGAGGCATCAGTGTATTACTCCCTGCTAGTTCAGAGTCTGGGGGACGGAGCTTTAACCTCTATCAAGAGAAAGATTTTAATTTGGTATTGGAGGATGGCGTGTGGGCTGGGATTCTAAAAAACATCAAGACAGCATCTAGAGATGCAAGGGTGCAATTATAAAATTCAAGATTCTACATAGATTCTATTGGACCCCCTCTAGACTCTATAGGCTTGGTCTTAAAGACACACCCACCTGCCCCGTTTTGCCCCAGACTCTGTGTCTTGGGTGATGGGGCAGTCATTAACGTAGGCAATAAATACATAAAAGATTGGGTCCTCACCAGTTTGATGAAAGGCATGCAGATTGTTTTAAGGGGTTGGAAGTCAGTGGGAGCAACCTCGAAGAGGTAATATGTAGGTTGGGGATATGGGATTCTTTTAATGGGGAATGGGGTAAATATTTGATGTTTTTGGGGGGCTCTCGGAGTAGGTCTGTGGAGAGAGGAATATAGTTTAGAGTTGTATGTTTATTATATGTGTATGTATATATATGTATGTGAATGTGTATGTATATGTGTGTATGTGTATATGCATATGCATATATATGTATATGGGTCTATGTGTGTGTGTGTGTGTGTGTGTGTGTGTGTGTGTGTATGTGTGTATATATATATATATATATATATATATATATATATATATATATATATATATATATATATATATTTTTTTTTATTTTTTTTTATTTATTCGTTATTATTATTATTATTATTATTTTATTCTCTGTATAAGTGTGTACTTAGGCAAGACCACTGGGATGTCCATTTGGGGTCGAGTGAGGTTCTTGATTGGGGAGGGGTAGTACTGGGAGTTAATTTTGATTTATTGTATATATGATTTGTTTGTTTTTTTTGCTTTGAAAAAAATCACCCAAAAAATGTAATCACAAAAAAAAAAAAAAAAATGAATTAATAATTCTGTGGAGGCAAGGCAGAGATCTAGTGGGGTCAGAGACGAATAATAAAATATAATCTGCGTGAAGCAAAAATGTATGCGCCATATCTCCCGCCACCACTCCTGGAAAATCATCTTCCTTTCTTATCGCGGCTGCTGATGGTTTCAGGGCAAGACAGAACAATAATGGGGAAAGAGGGCAACCCTGCCGGGTGCCCCTATCCAATGTAAAATAATCTGAAATTAATCTATTTGTTTGTACCACCGCTTCCGTGTGTCTATAAAGTAACTTAATCCATCCAATAAAAGTATTCCTGAACCCGTACATTTCCAAAATCTTAAAAAGATAATCCAATTCTACCATATCAAACGCCTTTTCGGCGTCAAGTGAGATGGCAGCAACCAGAGTCTGATCATTCGCCACTAACGCCTAATGTTATCAGAAGAGCTGCAGCCCCGAATAAACCCCACCTGATCTATATGTATAAGAGATGTCATAACTTTACTTAATCGGTTAGCCAGAATTTTGACAATATTTTAACGTCTAGCTGGATCAGGGAAATTGGACGGTAACTCTTACACTCGCTTAGATCTTTGTCCTTTTTAAGAATCAGAATGATCCGGCCTTGTGTCATGGTTGGTGGAAACTTCCCATTCTTTAATGATTCCATATAAACATCTAGCAAATGTGGAGCCAGTTCCGTAGCATAAGATCTAAAAAATTCAGCGGCAAAGCCATCTGGCCCTGAAGCCTTGCCTTAGTTATCTCGCCAAGCTCCTCCAAGTTTATCTCGGAATCAATAGAATTTTTTTGCTTAGTCGTCAGTTTAGGGAGTTTTAATGGTTCCACAAAGTTTCTAATATCTTCATCAGTAGACGAAGATGTGGAACTATAAAGATCAAGATAGAATTCTTTAAAAGCTTTATTAATATCAATGGCCGAGGTAAATATTTCACCATCAGCAGATTTCACTGAGCCAGAAGCTTCCCTGCTTTGTCCCCCGACTCAAAGTATGACTGTCTTGCCCTGAATAGCCAAAACTCCACCTTCCATGTCAAAATAGTATTATATCTGTATTTCAGTCTGGTAAATTATCTGAGGCCATCAGACAACATTCAGCGCTTCAGCTTTGCCTCGGCACTTTTAATATTCCCTTCCAAATCCACGAGTTCTCGTGCTTTGGATTTTTTGATGAATTAGACATACTGTATGGTCCGACCCCTAAGAACTGCCTTAAGTGCCTCCCAAGCCACGCCCACAGAGGATACTGACATATAGACATTGATTTCAGCCTTTAGCATTTGTTGGAATTCAAGATTTTGCAAAAGGGATACATTAAAGTGGCAACTATATGATTTATTTTTCTCCGCATGTGGCAACAACTCTAAACACACCAGAGTGTGATCTGAGACTAAAATGTTTCCAAATGAGCAATCAACAACAGATGAAATAAGGGACTTAGATATAAAAAAATATATATATATATTCTAGAATAAATCTTATTGACTGATGAAAAAAATGTATATGATGGGTTCAAAATATCTCCAAATATCTGTAAGACCAAGATTTTTACACATCCTGTGAAGCGTCAGTGTTGCTCTAGGTGGCTTACACACTTTTGCTTCACTACGATCAAGGACTGAATCCATCAATAGATTAAAGTCTCCTCCCAATATTATATCATGAGCAGTGCCAGCAGCTTGCAACTTCCCTTCAAGATCCATAAAAAAGCCCTGATCATCAGCATTAGGTGCATAAATATTAGCCAAAATCAACATTTGCCCCTGAATTAAATTTGTTTGAGACATTTGAATTGTAGATGCTTACTTATCAATGTAATGACTCCCCTGCTCTTACTTTAGCCAGCACTAAAGAAAACATGTCCACCCCATATCTTCCCAAATTTTTCAGCTTCCTGCAGGGAAAGATGCGTTTCTTGAAGAAACACTATATCAAATTTCTTATGTTTAAGAAAAGAAACAACCTTTCTTCTTTTTATGGTGTGCCCCAACCCATTCACATTCCACATGGAGAGAGGCAATCCGCTCATATTAACATTTGACATTTTAACACATGAGAAAAAATAGATTATGTGTCAAAAATAAAATTATAAAGACCACATTCCAACATTGGTGCAGCATTCAACCCCCGAACATCCCCCAGAAAAAAGAAAAAACAAAAACTGAAAAAACAAAAACGTGCACATTAACCCCATACACGACGGCACCAACTAAACATCCATCCCACTAAACTCAAACAGTCCATGTACACCTACGAGAGTCCCCATGACAACTTTGCTGTCGGATTGCTCAAGTCCGGTGCTTTTATACAAATTTTGTGAGACAGAATTGCAAAACAGAAAATAATCTATAAGATAAACTCCAGCCAATAGGCGGAATAAGCACAAAGAACATGTAGATTAATCCACATAACTGTCCCGAGGGTGTGTTCTTCCACAAAACAAGCTCCAGCCTCTAGCGGAACCAGCACAAAATAACAAAAAAAAAAAAAAAACATACAGATTCCTCAGGCAGTCGAACAAATGTTCAGTGAGCCGGCCCATTCAGCTGTTACATGAGTGTAACAAATTCCCTAATCATTCTAATGATTTGCAAGAAATATTCCACAAAACAAACTCCATCCAATAGGAGACATAAGCACAAAGAACATGCAGATTCATCCACAAACTTTCCCGAAGGAGTGTTATTCCACAAAACAAACTCCAGCCACTAGGCGGAACTAACACAAAAAGAAACACAAAAGGTGCTCAGTTTCCTCAGACAGTCAAGTGAATGTGCAGTGAGTCAGGCCCACTCGGCTGTATCGAGAGCATCACACAATGACTTACTCAGTTCATTGACTTTATAAAGGACATTGCTTGCTATGGGCATGTAAATATTTTGTGGCCATCCTTAGTATCTATTCTCAATTTGGCCGGGAACATCAGCGCAAAAGCAACCTTCCACTGATGTAAGAGTTTCTTGCATTCCTTAAATCGATCACGTTTCTCTCTTGTCAAATTCGCAAAGTCTGGGAACAAGAAAATGTTGTGGTTCTTCCAAGAAAGCCTTCCTTTACTCCTTGCCTTGAGTAACACAAGATCTTTATCGAATGATCTCAGAAATTTGGCCAGAATTGATCGAGGCCTGTCTCCCTCCACGGATCTTTGAGCCGGAACTCTGTGAGCTCACTTGATTTCCAGCTTATGGCCTGTTATGTCAAGCAGACTCGGGAAGAGCTCGTCTAGGAATTTCACCATATCTCGATCTTCTTCATCCTCAGGAATTCCAACAATTAGAACATTGTTTCACTGTTTACGATTCTCAAGGTCTTCCAACTTTTCCCAAATGTGCTCCAAGTCCGCCTTGGTCGTTAGCGAGTTAGCAGCTAATTCCCTCTCCGATGAATCCAGATAATCAATCCGTTTCTCAACATCCGCAACTCCTGTAACCAACTCAGTGAATTTCGTCTGCATGGCAGTGATCAGTCGACATATTACAGCAAGATCCTCCAAGTCAGCAACGACCTTCATCAGCATTGTCGACATGTTTGACAGTTGACGCTGAATCTCTTTCACCTCAATGGCCAAACTGAGTCCCGGGCTTGCGGCCTGCTGCTCAGGGGTTTCAGCTTGAGCACGTAAGTGTCTTTTAATGTCTCCAGAGCCCGAGGATTTTGAATTCTTTGAAATGTTGTCTTCATAGGACAGTTATGGAAGAGGGTGTATAGAATCTCACCAGTTTATGACACAAAAAGTATTAAAACTAGCAAAGTGCGCAGAGCTCGCCATTCACGTGTCCGAACCTCGCATGGTGCCACGCAACTCCCCCATCCCTCTTTTTCTTAAGAAAAAATAATTGTGTTCAGTAAAGTGCATATAAAGAAAGTAAACGTGTCCAATACACAAAACATTAAATACACACTGTTTCAAAATTATAGCCACAATACTTAAACATAATACGTGTTAACATGACGTTAGTGTGATTAAATTGCTTAGAAACCTTGTCTGTGTAAAGTTATCCAGTATTCCACCTTCACTATCATGACGACATAATGCTAGTTTTAGACTTTGCGCTAAATTCAGACGTAGTTCTCAGACATCTTAGCGCAATGACCTATTTCTCAAGAAAATAGCAAATTGTGCTTTGCGCCACTCCATTTACATACAATACACCCAGAGATAGCGCAAACACTTCCATCCATGCCCACTTGCTCTTAGAATTAGCACTCTCACAAAAATTGGATAAGACATAGCGCATGGTCATTGTGCTTAATGCTGCTCTTATCACGGTCACGAAATAGAGCCCATAATCTCTAACCATTCAGATCTCAGATTTTACGCATACACCTTACAAATTATGTGAGGCTGCTTCGACGTTCATTATTAATCTTTAATCATTAATCTTACAGTTCATACAAAATCCTTTTATTAAACATTGGCCACCAACATCTACTCAGTTTACTAATTTAAACCATTTCTTGTATTATACACAGATAACTAATATTGGCATCATATTTATACTGTTTAGCCAGAGGGGATCTGGTTTCCCCTGTGAGCCTGCTTTCCCCCAAGGTAATTTTTCTCCATAAACTAACATCTGATGGAGTTTTCACAGGGGTGAAATAGGTGTTGGATAACTTTTTTGCTTCATATATATATATATATATATATATATACATTTTTCCAGAGCTGTATAAATGTGTGTATATACAGCTCTGGAAAAAAAATTATGAGACCACTACAAAATTATCAGTTTCTCTGGATTCACTATTTATAGGTATGCGTTGGAGTAAAATGAACATTTTTGTTTTATTCTATAAAGTACTGACAAAATTTCTCCCAAATTCCAAATAAAAATATTGTCATTTAGAGCATTTATTTGCAGAAAATGACAACTGGTCAAAATAACAAAAAAGATGCAGTGTTTTCAGACCTCAAATAATGCAAAGAAAACAAGTTTATATTCATTTTTAAACAACACAATATTAATGTTTTAAATTAGGAAGAGTTCAGAAATACATTTTTGGTGGAATAACCCTGATTTTCAATCACAGCTTTCATGTGTCTTGGCATGCTCTCTACCTGTCTTTCACATTGCTGTTGGGTGACTTTATGCCACTTCTGGCACAAAAATTCATGCAGCTCGGCAAGGAAGACCACCCCTCCTCCCAATGACCAGGTGCTATATTTTACCACGGCTGATGTGAGGAAAACTCTATGTAGAGTCAACCCACGGAAGGCTGCTGGACCAGACAACTTTCCTGGCAGTGTGCTCAGAGGATGTGCAGACCAGCTGGTGGATGTTCTTACCGACATCTTCAACATCTCTCTGAGCAGTGCCATCGTTCCAACATGCTTCAAGGCCACCACCATCGTCCCGTGCCAAAGAAGTCTTCAGTGTCCTGCCTCAATGACTACCGTCCCGTCGCACACACACCCATCAATATGAAGTACTTCGAGAGGCTCGTCATGAGCTGCCCCCCTCACTAGACCCACTGCAGTTCGCGTATCGTCCCAACCGTTCAACAGACGAAGCCATCGCCACCACCCTCCATCTGGCCCTCACCCACCTGGATAAAAAGGACTCATATGTTCGAATGCTGTTCATAGACTTCAGCTCAGCATTCAACACAATCATTCCTCAGCATCTAATTGGAAAGCTGAACCTGCTGGGCCTGGACACCTCCCTCTGCAACTGGATCCTGGACTTCCTGACTGGGAGACAGATCGGGAACAGCATCTCCACCGCCACCACACTGAGCACTGGGGCCCCCATGGTTGTGTGCTCAGTCCACTGCTGTTCACTTTGCTGACTCACAACTGTGCAGCAATGCACAGCTCGAACCACATCATCAAGTTCGCCGATGACACGACCGTGGTAGGTCTCATCAGCAAGAACGATGAGTCAGCATACAGAGAGGAAGTGCAGCGGCTGATGGACTGGTGCAGAGCCAACAACCTGTCTCTGAATTTGGACAAAACAAAAGAGATGGTTGTTGACTTCAGGAGAGCACAGAGTGACCACTCTCCAATGAACATCGACGGCTCCTCTGTGGAGATCGTCAAGAGCACCAAATTCCTTGGTGTTCACCTGGTGGAGAACCTCACCTGGTCCCTCAACACCAGCTCCATTACCAAGAAAGCCCAGCAGCATCTCTACTTTCTTCGAAGGCTGAGAAAAGCACATCTCCCACCCCCCATCCTCACCACATTCTATAGAGGGACTATTGAGAGCATCCTGAGCAGCTGCATCACTGCCTGGTTTGGGACTTGCACCGTTTCGGACCGAAAAGCCCTGCTGAGGATAGTGAGGACAGCTGAGAAGATCATCGGGGTCTCTCTTCCCTCCATCAAAGACATTTACACCACACGCTGCATCCGCAAAGCAACCAGCATTGTGGATGACCCCACACACCCCTCACACAAACTCTTCACCCTCCTGCCGTCTTAAAAAGATAATCCCATTCTACAATATCAAACACCTTTTCGGCGTCAAGTGAGATGGCAGCGATCGGAGATTGATCATTCGCTGCTGACCACATGATATTGATGAGACGCCTGATGTTATCAGAAGAGCTACGGCCCCGAATAAACCCCACCTGATCTATATGTATAAGTGATGTCATAACTTTACTTAATCAATTAGCCAAAAATCTTGACAATATTTTTACATCTAGTTGGATCAGGGAGATTGGACGGTAACCTTTACACTCACTTGGATCTTTGTCCTTTTTAAGAATCAGACTGATCCGGGCTTGTGTCATGGTTGGAGGAAGCTTTCCATTCTTTAATGATTCAGTATAAACTTCTAACAAAAGTAGAGCCAGTTCTGTAGCATAGGATCTAAAAAATTCTGCGGCAAAAACCATCTGGCCGGTATCTTGCCAGTAGGTAGGGACTTAATTACCTCGTCAAGCTCCTCCAAAGTTATCTCAGAATCAAGATAATTTTTTTGATCAGTCATCAGTTTAGGGAGTTCTAATGGTTCCACAAAGTTTCTAATATCTTCATCAGTAGATGAAGACATGGAACTATAAAGATCAATATAGAATTCTTTAAAGGCATTATTAATATCACTGGCTGAAATAAAAATTTCAGAACCAGCAGATTTCACTGAGGGAATGGTAGAAAAAGACTCTCTCTGCTTTATATATCTAGCCAAAAGCTTCCCTGCTTTGTCACCCGACTTATAGTATGACTGTCTTGCTCTGAATAACCAAAACTCCACTTTCCGCGACAAAATAGTATTATATCTATATTTCAATCAGGTAAATTCTCTGAGGCCATCAGTTGACATACAGCGCTTCAGCTCTGCCTCTGCACTTTTAATATTTCTTTCCAACTCCACGAGTTCTTGTGCTTTGGATTTTTTGATAAATGAAGCATACTGTATTTTAAGTGCCTTAAGTGCCTCCCAAGCCACGCCCACAGAGGATACTGAGGACCAGTTGGTCTCCATATAAACACTGATTTCAGTCTTTAACATTTGTTGGAAATCAGGATTTTGCAAAAGGGATACATTAAGGCGCCAACTATATGATTTCTTTTTCTCTATATGTGGCAACACCTCTAAACTCACCAGGGCGTGATCTGAGACTAAAATGTTTCCAATTGAGCAATCCACAACAGATGAAACAAGGGATTTGGATATAAAAAAAAAAAAATAATCTATTCTTATGGACTGATGAAAAAAATGTATAGTCCCTACCAGATGGGTTCAAAAGTCTCCAAATATCCGTAAGACCAATATTTTTACACATCCTGTGAAGCATCAGTCTTGCTCTAGGGGGTTTACACATTTTTGCTTCACTGTGATCAAGGACTGAATCCATCAAAAGATTGCCAGCGGTTTGCAACATCCCTTCAAGATCTATAAAAAAGCCATGATCATCAGCGTTAGGTGCGTAAATATTAGCCAAAATCAACCTTCGCCCCTTGAATTTCAGCTAAAACAATAATTACTCTTCCTAATTTATCTTTAATCTGTTTGAGACATTTGAATTGTAGATGTTTATTTACCAATATAATGACTCCCTTGCTCTTACTTGAGCCAGCACTAAAAAAAACATGTCCACCCCATATCTTCCCAATTTTTTCAGCTTCCTGCGGGTAGAGATGTGTTTCTTGAAGAAACACTATATCATATTTCTTACGTTTAAGAAAAGTAATAACCTTCCTTCTTTTTATGGGGTGCCCCAACCCATTACATTCTATGTTAAGAGAGATAGTATACTCATATTAACATCTGACATTTTGATATAGTAGAAAAAATAAATTGTGTGTCAAAAACGAAATTATACAGACCACATTCCCCATTAGTGAAACAAACAAACCCCGAACTTCCCCCCAAACAAAACAAACAGAAAAAAGAATAACGTGCACATTAACCCCGCGCACGACAGCGCCAACCGGCGATAATCCCTCTAAATTCAAAAGGTCCATGAACACCCACGAGCCCCCACGACAACTTTGCCATCAGATTGCACAATTTTGCCTCACAAATTTGTGAGGCAAAATTACATATCAGAAAATACTTTGTAAAATAAACCCAGCAAATAGGAAAAATGAACACAAAGAATGTGTAGATTCATTCACAGAACTGTCTCAAAGGTGTGATCTTCCACAAAACAAATTCCAGCCAATATAAAACATTCAGATATGTTCAGTGAGCTGGCTGTTATGAGTTCAGCGGATGACGTATGTCCTGTAAAAAAACTCAACAAAACAAACTACAGCCAGCGGAGGAATAAGCACGAAGAACGAACAGATTAATCCACAGCTGTTCCAAAGGAGTGTTATTCAATAGAACAAGCTCCAGCCGCTAGGAGGAACCAATACAAAAAGAAACAAAACCGGCATCCCGGTTCCCCGAGTGGTTGAGTCAATTCACTTGGAGGCCGCATAAAAGTATATACCATGACTTACACAATCCGTCAACTTTATAAAAGACATCCTTTGTGTGAGCACGTAGATATTTTACGGTCATCCGTAGTGTCCACTCTCAAACTGGCCGGGAACTTCAATGCAAAAGTTTCTTTAAGGAAAAGTGTTATTCACACGCACGGCGGAGCCAACGCAAAAAGAAAAAAGAAACCAAAGTGACGCCCAGCTTCCTCAAGAGTAAGTACAGCGAGTCGACCCACTCACATGAGAAACATCCAATGGTTTACTCAGCCATTGATTCAATAAAAGACATTGCTTGATTGGGACATGTAAATACTTTGCGACCGACCTTCATTTCTGTTCTCAGTTTGGCCGGAAACATTAGAGTAAAAGTAATCTTTCGCCGATGTAAGAGTTTCTTACATTCCTTGAACCGATCGCGTTTCTCTCTTGTCGAATTCGCAAAGTCCGGGAACAAGAAAATATTATAGTTCTTCCAAGAAAGCTTCCCTTTGCTCCTCGCCTGGCGCAACACAAGATCTTTATCGGATGATCTCAGAAATCTGGCCAGAATCGGTCGGGGCCTGTCTCCTTCAGCAAATCTGTGAGCTGGGAATTTCACCATATCTCTGCCCTCCTCATGCTCAAGAATTCCAACAATTCGAACGTTATTCCTGCAGCTTCTATTCTCAAGATCTTCAAGCTTTTCAAGGAGATGTTCCAAATCAACTTTGGGCATGGGCGGATTAGAGGTTAATTCCCTCTCCGAAGATTCCAAAAAATCGATTCGTCTCTCAACATCAGTCACTCTGTAACTAGCTCAGAGAATTTTGTTTCCATCGCCGTAATCGATCGACGTATTACAGCGAGATCCTCCAAGTCAGCAAGAATCTTGGTCAACATCACCGACATGTTGGACAACTGACACTGGATCACCTCTCCTGCTGCACCATCCAAATCGAGTCCCCGGTCTGTAGGCCTGTCGGGGCTTTCATCCTGAACACGTACGTGTCTTTTAATGTCTCCAGAGCCCGGGGATTTTGACTTCTTTGCCATGTTTTGCATCAAAGAGCAAATGTGTAACTGGGTATATCAAAATTCACCAGATTATAACATGAAAATAATTAAAAATTTAGCAAAGTGCACAGAGCTCGTCGCTCACACGTCTGCCCCTTGCATGGCGTCACGTTACCCCCTCGGAATGTGTAGGTCTTATTCAGTCTGTGTAGTCTCATGTGGTTCTGTGTTTGTCCTATGTTGTTTTATGTAGCACCATGGTCCTGGAGGAATGTTGTCTCATTTTGCTGTGTACTGTACTAAATATATATGGTCGAACGACAATAAAAAAAACACTTGAACTTGAACACCTGAACCTGAGATTGGGCTGGCCATGACAGGGTCTTGATCTGGTGCTCCTACATCCACACCTTGATTGACCTGGCTGTGTGGCATGGAGCATTGTCCTGCTGGAAAAACAAATCCTCAGAGTTGGGGAACATTGTCAGAGCAGAAGGAAGCAAGTTTTCTACCAGGATAACCATGTACGTGGCTTGATTCATGTGTCCTTCACAAAGAAAAATCTGCCCAATTCCAGCCTTGCTGAAGCACCCCCATTTCATCACCAATCCTCCACCAAATTTCACAGTGGGTGCGAGACACTGTGGCTTGAAGGCCTCTCCAGGCCTCCCTCTAAACATTAGACAACCTGGTGGGGGATCGGTGATGATCTGTGGGTGCTTCATCAAGGTAGAGAACATGCCAAGATGCATGAAAGCTGTGACTGAAAATCAGGGTTATTCCACCAAATATTGATTTCTGAAATCTTCCTAAGTTAAAACATTAGTATTGTGTTGTTTAAAAATGAATACAAACTTGTTTTCTTTGCATTATTCGAGGTCTGAAAACATGGCATCTTTTTTTACATTTTGACCAGTTGTCATTTTCTGCAAATAAATGCTCTAAATGACAATATTTTTATTTGGAATTTGGGAGAAATGTTGTCAGTATATATTTATAGAATAAAACAAAAATGTTCATTTTACTCAAACACATACCTATAAATGGTAAATCCAGAGAAACTGATAATTTTGCAGTGGTCTCTTAATGTTTTCTAGAGCTGTTTATATATTATGAAATGGCTCAAAAAAAAAAAAAAAAAAATATGAACCACCTTCTACTTAGTATTAAACATAATGAGTGATATTATTGTTTTCAATTATGTGCAACATGTACATAACTGTAAACATATTAAAAAATGGAATTTGGGGTTTCATGATCCATTAAAGTGAATAAAAGCATGCAGGAATTCCCGACATTATGAACATGGAACTTGCAGAAATTATTACAATTGTGTGCAATCCAGCACCGAAATTCAGACCCTGATTTATTATGTGTAGAACACACCACACACAAAGTTTGCACTGTAATACATATTAATGAGACCAGAGCAGTATTATTTCCCCTTCAACTAAAAACAAGTCTGGCTTCCTTTGTTATTCAACACACGAAGTGACAGGTCCCAATCATACACTCAATGGTACATCACTGACCTTAAGCAACACATGTATGTTTCATCTGACTAATAACATCAAAATGCCCAACTTGATTTTTATTGTGTGCACCATCTATGGAAAGTCAAAGCTTAAGAGCGCCCCCTGCTGGTGAACTCTGCTCTGGGTTAAGGCCTTACATGCAACAGCATCTTGATAGCACAATCATCCCCAGAACAAAGGGAGCTTTTCTGCCCTGTGTAGTCAGTATCTGGTCAGAAACTACCTGAGTATGCTAGAGAGGGGAAAGGTTTCTGGGTAATCCCTGGAACAGTATGTGGGTCTCTATATCACTGCCCTCCTGACCAGGGGCGGGTTTACGATTTCTGAGGCCCCAAGCACCCGACCAAGCTGGGGCCCCATTTTGAAAATTTTGGCTTAAAAAATTACATAAAATTTATTTTAAATCATAATTTTAAATTCATCCTGTCAACCATTGTAGCCAAGTACATTCAAAATGTTTAATGAAATAAAAATCTAGTTAAAGATAATTAATACGTTTTCCCGTTTTTCCACAATACAGTAATAAAAAAAGCAATATTTACCTACATACATTTATACAAAACAATATTTTTGAACAGGGTGTGCAAAACCTACTACTTCACCCAGTAACATTTTGGAATTCAGTTGTTATTTATTAATTTGATAACCCAACAATTATTTATTGTTTTCCAGTTTGCCATTATAATATGCTACAGTATTTTTATTACTTTGAGGATTTGTTGTATACAATAGTTGGGACATTCCAGAATTGGAGGACAATTTAGGCATCAACACTTATGAAAAATGTAACCTTTATTTGATAATTTTGTGTTATGTATTAAACAAAAACAGGTAATAAACCATCAAATAATTTGATTCGTCCAGCTCAGGAATCAAAGGTACACTTTTAATGACATGTTTTGTTTATTGTGTGCATGCTTGCCGCAACCCTGTTACCAGTACTCTGGAACCTAAAAATGTGTATTTTAAAATATTGTTTGTAATAAATTATTGACCATTAAGTAAAAAAATGTCATATTCACACTGTATACTCATTTAATTTCAGATAAGACTTGGCTTATATCAATTTAAGCAACTTTTGAAATCTGTCTCGCCCACCTTTTCAATAGTCACATGTTTATTTTTACTAAATTCATTTTTTATTTTCAAATATTTGCTCAAATACATAATTCATATAATCATTCAAAGTTTTAAAATGACAATAAGCTAAACCCTTGTGAGCTAAAAAAAACAAACATTTAAGATTATTTTAATAAAAATTATATGGTAACAGGGTTGCACAAAAGTAACAGGGTTGAATGGATACATTACTTTTGATTGTAGATCATTACATAAATATGACAAATACATACTCAGGACCACAGGAATGTTGTTTAATAATATTTAATCTTTTTAAAGAAGGATAAACAGGATGAGTAAGAATGTTAACAACCAGTTCAACCCACCCAACAACCTGGCATTAAAATGAATAAGCATGTCAAAATGAACTGATCAACATATTTGAAAGCTGATGTCATAATGTTCAGATTTGGATGGTTGTTACATCCGGGCATCTCTCCCTGATTTCCCTCAGAATGGGCTCCAGGTGTTGCCATATGGCAGGTGGTCCCTTAAGTCTGGATGCCGATATCGTGCAGAAGGAGGTAGGGGCAGATGCCCCCACATAGTAAACCCCAGTGTGCAAAGTGGCCTGTTTGTGTGATGCACCAAAATGGGCAGCTTGCACTTCAGCGCTGTACTTTCAGCCATAGTTGTGATCCTGCTGACATCATCACGTAAAAAGAACAATCTCACTGTTGATCTCAGCCTGGCAGCAGTCCCCTCATGTTTCAGACATTTTCATTTGGCAGTTTTGTCCACCTCCTCCTTGAAAATCCAAAAACCTCCTCTGCCAATCTCTGCAGCCTGTACTTCTTTAGGATTTTGCTGGTGACTATTCCTGCAATGACTTGTCTGTCAGTCTCTCTCTTTGAATGTGCGTACTTGGTACGTACTTCCTCAGCTACTGCTGTATGGAACAATAGCGTTCTCCTTAGGGAAGATCCCGAGATTTCTCGAAGCAACTTGTTGACTTTGGATCTTGGAGATGGATGGTCCTTTTTCAATCTTTGGTCAGCCGCTTTCTGTATTTTACTGCTCGCTGTTCAACTTTTTTCAACTGATCCTGTAGTTTCTACAACTCCCTGTGTTGTACTTTGTGATCTGTGCTGACACTAACTTGCATTGCTCAATAACCTAAACTTCTGTCCAGACCTTGAAGTCCCAGGTTGAGAGCTGACTGGGGATCCTGGCCTGACTGGAGTTCTTGGTCTGACTAGTGATTCAGGGCTGACTGGAGGGGTGTTCAATCCTTCAAGTATCTTTTTCCTGGCATTACTCCTCTTATGAGCCACTCTCCATTTTTTCCTCTGGGCATGCTACTCTCTCACACTATGGTCTTTTTGCCTTTTCTTCTTGCCTGTTTCTACATCTTTCCTCCACTTCTCTTTCTCTTTTTCCAAGTACTGGAAACTTCTTAATAAGTGATTGAACAGTACTGACTGACATTTTCAAGGCTTTGGATATCTTTTTATATCCTTTTCCATCTTTATAAAGTTCCATTACCTTGTTACGCAGGTCTTTTGGCAGTTCTTTTCTGCTCCCCATGGCTCAGTATCTAGCCTGCTCAGTGCATCCACATGAGAGCTAACAAACTCATTGACTATTCATACACAGACACTAATTGCAATTTAAAAAGCCACAGGTGTGGAAAATTAACCTTTAATTGCAATTTAAACCTGTGTGTGTCACCTTGTGTGTCTGTAACAAGGCCAAACATTCAAGGGTATGTAAACTTTTGATCAGGGCCATTCGGGTGATTTCTGTTATCATTATGATTTAAAAAGGAGCCAAACAACTATGTGATAAAAAATGGCTTCGTATGATCACTATCCTTAAATAAAAGACAGTTTTTTTTGCATGATCAGTCATATTTTCAAAATCAATGCCAAAATTTCACAATTTCTGCCAGGGTATGCAAACTTTTGAGCACAACTGTAAATAAAGAATGAATACTTTGACATTAATTTGTCTTATTATGATAATATGAGTAACAGAGTTGCAGTGGTTAGAGTAACACACTCAAACAAGGCTTAAAAGATTGGAAAAATATGAACAATAGAGAAGAGGGCTTACCTTGGGTCTACCCATGGTGTTGGCAAATGGATGGATGATGCAATATTCTCTGTGTTATGTGACTTACTTTTTTTTTCTCTTCCTGTGCCAGGCTAAATGGGTTTCGGTAAAAGGGTTGCGCGCATGTTGTGGGACATAAGTTCAGTGCATAATTATTATTATTTGAAATTTGTTAACAATTAAACAAATTGTTTTAACAATTACAAGAGACATGTATAAACAAAATTATACCAAAAAATTTACAACATATTTTAACAGTTATATTTGACATGAAATTTGGTCATCAAGAAGGTGGGACAAGAGAAAATTCTATTTTAGGTGGTCCTGGAGAGTTATTTGGTATTTTAAATAATATTTTGGAACCTATTTTTACATTTTGTCCCAGGAGAAGTATACTTTACACAACAAGAGTCAATTTTTATATTTTGTGCATGGATTATTTGAAATTTCATGGGTGGGATAGAAAATGTCCTCCAATTCTAAAATATTCCTGTCTTATTTACTTTACTTTCACCTGGAGCTTATATTCTGATGCTGAGACTGTATTTTATGAAAGCATTGTAGCCAACATTCGTAACTAACAATAAACATACAAAGCACGGTGGCCCCTCAACACACTAGAGCAGAAGGAAAAAAAAAAAACATTGCCGTTTATCAAGCGCTAAAATTTGCTTGTTGAAGAACAATCTGGAATAATTGTAACAGTCCCCTCTTTGCAACCTGAACGTTCAGAACTTTAAATCTTTGTGACACCTGTGCTAAAAAAAAACAAAAAAACAAAAACACAATCTAGACAGTTCAACAACTGATACAGAACACAGGTGTCTCGGCAAGCATTTTTGAAACCTGAAGCTCTTATTAACTTGACATAGTGTCTAAAAATGTGCTAGTCCTCCGTGAGACACTGAATAAACAGCGAGACACGGTGCAGCAGGTATGGACGTTCGTCCAGCGCGTTTACACAGGAAAAGAATGGCAAAACAGAGCAGACGCGGCAAAAACACGTTCGGTGTGAACAGCCCCTAACTCATCCGTTTGCGCGTATCTGTGAGCGAGAGCGCATGTGCGAAACAATTTCATATTTTATTTTTTTTTTATTTATTTTTTTTTTCATAAATTACAAACCCGAACCCTACTTAAAAAAACTCAGCTGTCCTGACCCCAGCGGCTTCTAACGTGAACTGCTCCAAGAGCGCTGACAACAGCGTATTCGCACGTGTACCCAGAACAACATGTCACCCCTCAAGCATTTTTTGCGGAGCTTCGCCCACCCCCAACGTCCGGGACCCCACGCAATTGTGTGGTTTGCGTGGTGGTTAAAACCGCTACTACTGACGAACGAGTGCGCGCACCAAGCTGATGGACAAAAGTGAGCCACTGAGATTAATCCAGCAATAAAAGAGCCATATTTCTCTTCATCCGTCCTGGGTCCATTCCTCAGGGCAAGTTGGCTCTTTAACGTAAGGTCTAGCTGGCAATTAGGGCTCTTGGCTCTGTGTGTCATAATCAGTCTGATGGAAAGGGCTTGAGCAGGAATAGCTGGCACAAGAGATGGAGTCCTCAACTCAGGTGGCCAAAAAGAGCTTGATAAGAGGGTTAATTACAGAATAAGAACTCTGTGAAAACAGTTCTGCCACTAGAACATCTTTACAAACATTGCGCCTCATTCATGAAACACAAGCAGAATGATTTTTTGCGTTCGTACAGTCGGTCTGACGTAAATTTTCGGATTCATGAAAGTTTTCGTATTTTCAAAACGTTAGTCGTACTAACAAAATTTACACCGGCTCCCGACCATGTGTAAATCGTGTGTAAGACATCTGAATGTGTTGTTCTTTCAGACAAACTGCTATGACTACATTCTGATAGAAGTTAAATTATACAAGTAATGAAAAAAATAACTAATAATTAAATGAGTGAAATTAACCTTAAAAAAGCTTTTATTTAGAAACGTTTCTTGGCTGCTTGCATTTGATTTTTCAAAGTAGAATTTTCCCCCAACTCTGCTTATCATTTTTCCAGCAGAAGATCTTGTGAAAGGTTCAAGGCACAGTGCGTTTGATTTTTCGAAATAAATAAATAATGCCCTCTAACGTGAATGGTTGAGCTTTTTTATTATTATTATTATTATTATTATTATTATTATTATTTTTTTATATATATATGAGATCTATAATTTAGGTTTGATAATATATTATAGGCATCAGTATAAATCATGTTCAGTATGGTCAATGTTAATGCTGGTAAACCCATAAATAAACACATCGTACACAATACAATGGGGTACAAAAAAAGAAAAAGCATGCACAGTGTCGTTTAGCTTGCAAATATGTGATATCTTACAGAATTTCGGCCAAAGACCTTCTTCAGGCATTCTATCAATTTCTTTTAAGATTTTTCCTGTTGCAAGGGAAGTAGATCACAGTACACATCTTTGGATTTACTTGGATTTTTTTTACACTAAAGCTTCATGTCAACCATTTTTATTGACCTCTTTTACTGTTTAATTCACATAATATCTTCTGATCTCTCTTATTTTATAGAATTAAATCAATATTTTATGATGTTAATGCACTCCATTAAAAAAAAAAAAAAAAAAAAACATTATATACTGTATATATATATATATATATATATATATATATATATATATATATATATATATATATATATATATTACTGTTTGCATAGATATTAAAAGCTTCCTATTCTCATGTACTAGCGAGTCTGAAGCCTTCCTTATATGACGTTTTCATGGCCAAAATGAACGTTTGGGATTCACTAACATACACACGTTTTACTAACAAATCTGGTGAGTATGAAGTGTTTGTGAATCCTGCGGAAAGTTTTCGGGTCCATTTTACATGCAAATTACTTCAAATGTACTCATATATTTATGAAAGTTTCATGAATGAGGCCCATTGGGTCTCATTCACTGTGTATGCAAGTGTTAGGGAGTAACTAACTAAAAGTAGCAATGCTACTAACTACATTTTACAGTGGTGTGACAGTAGTTCAGCTATTTTCACAACAGATTAAATTACAGTGACGCCACACTGTAGCCAACTGCAGTTTCTTCACACTTCATCTATAAATGAACTAGTTAACATAAATGATTCACTGATTCACTTGAGCCCTGTGCAACCCTAAAGGGACTTTGTCCTTTTTTCTGAAGATAAATATTTAGTTGATTGCAGCTGTTTATAACTATATTTTGACTCAGTTATTTACAGTAAAATTGGGTGTTAATAATATCTTCTGATTGTTATTTAATTTAAAATATATTCTTCTTTAAATAGCTTCGGTGTAGTTAGCTACTTTTTGTAAGTAACTTGCAGTGTTGCTAACTACTTTTTTAAAAGAGGAACAGGACAGTAGTTAAGCTACAGTTTCAAAATAGCTTCCCCAACACTGGTGTATGCATGTATTTGTGCATCCAACCTGTATGCAAAAGCACAAATTGTGATTCATCAATAAGTTCGTGCATACATAAGTTCTAAATATAGGATAAAATGAATGTGATTTCTGGAATTGTTTTGACTGCAATGAGCTTGGCACATATTCTCATCTCATCCTGTGCTGTGATATCTTCAGTTTCTGGATGGTCAGGAAGATGGACAGATCTCCACAGCTAAACTGTCACATGGCCTGGGCTGCAAAGGCCAGCTTGTCAGATCTTAGGAGATGGATGCTGGCATCTACTCTCTTGATTTTTTTTTCACTTGTTTATTTCCCTCCCCACAAACCACAAGCTCAAATCAATTTCCACCCAAATGTCACATGCACTTTGAATGCATAATGCAAAGTTCACAAGTTACCTTGATTGTTGATGCTTGCAGACATTTTCTTTGGTTGCAGACTCCTGATTTCAGTGACTTTATTTTAATGTTCTGTTAAGAGTTTTATGATGGGGTTCTACAAAGACTAATAAGTACT
This sequence comes from Myxocyprinus asiaticus, assembly GCF_019703515.2. Classification (NCBI taxonomy): domain Eukaryota; kingdom Metazoa; phylum Chordata; class Actinopteri; order Cypriniformes; family Catostomidae; genus Myxocyprinus; species Myxocyprinus asiaticus. The sequence goes on along the minus strand of NC_059383.1, from coordinate 4,218,975 downwards.
TTACAAATGCATTTTAAATCATTGATACGCAGTTATAACAATGCAGTCATGACTTTCATGCAATACTTGCCAAATAGTTAGTATTTGTTTAAATGGTACCACTTTACAATAGGGTTCCATTCGTTAACATAAGTTCAGAATCAGAATCAGCTTTATTGCCAAGTATGCTTACACATACAAGGAATTTGTCTTGGTGACAGGAGCTTCCAGTGTACAACAATACAAAAACAATACAAAAACAGCAGCAAGACATAAATAATAATAATTAAAAAAAAATAATTAAACACATGCATACAGACACACACATACATACATACACACATACACAAGGGTAGTGCAAATCTAATACAATCTGTTATGTACAGTGCACATTTTTTATTTTTATTTTTTTTCAGAGGAAATGAAATGACAGAAGAGGTTGGATGTGTTGGATAAATATAAGAAAGACTAAACTGTGTATTGCACATAGTTATTGCTCAATGGGGAAATGTAACTGTTCATGAGATGGATAGACTGAGGGAAAAAACTGTTCCTGTGCCTGACGGTTCTGGTGCTCAGAGCTCTGAAGCGTCGGCCAGAAGGCAACAGTTCAAAAAGGTAGTGGGCAGGGTGAGTGGGGTCCAGAGTGATTTTCCCAGCCTTTTTCCTAACTCTGGAAGTGTATAGTTCTTGAAGGGGGGGCAGGGGGCAACCAATAATCCTCTCAGCAGTCCGAACTTTCCTTTGTAGTCTTCTGATGTCTGATTTCTTAGCTGAACCAAACCAGACAGTTATTGAAGTGCAGAGGACAGACTCTATGACTGCTGAGTAAAACTGTATCAGCAGCGCCTGTGGTTGAATTTCCTCAGCTGGCGAAGGAAGTACAACCTCTGCTGGGCCTTTTTCACAATTGAGTCAATGTGTGTCTCCCACTTCAGGTCCTGTGAGATGGTTGTGCCCAGGAACCTGAATGACTCCACTGCTGCCACAGTGCTGTTTAGAATGGTGAGGGGGGTCAGTTTTGGGGTGTTTCTCCTAAAGTCCACAATGATCTCCACCGTTTTGAGCGTGTTCAGCTCAAGGTTGTTTTGGCTGCACCAGACAGCCAGCTGTTCAACCTCCCTTCTGTAAGCAGACTCATCGTCATCTCGGATGAGGCCGAAGACATTGGTGTCATCTGCAAACTTCAGGAGCTTGACAGAGGTGTCCTTGGCGATGCAGTCATTGGTGTAGAGGGAGAAGAGTAGTGGGGAGAGCACACATCCCTGGGGGGCACCAGTGCTGATTGTACAGGTGCTGGAAGTGAGTTTTCCCTGTCTCACAAGCTGCTGCCTGTCTGTCAGAAAGCTGGTAATCCACTGACAGATAGACATGGGAACAGAGAGTTGGTGTAATTTAATCTGGAGTATAGCTGGGATGATGGTGTTGAAAGCCGAACTGAAGTCCTCAAAAAGGATCCTTGCATATGTCCCTGGTTTGCCCAGATGTTGCACGATATGATGCAATCCTATGTTGACTGCATCATCCACAAACCTGTTTGCTCAATGAGCAAATTGAAGGGGATCTAGAAAGGGTCCAGTGATGTTCTTCAGGTGGGCCAACACCAGTCTCTCAAATGATTTCATGACCACAGACGTCAGGGCGACAGGTCTGTAGTCATTAAGTCCTGTGACTTTTGGTTTCTTTGGGTCAGGAATAATGATTGAGCGTTTGAAGCAGCATAGGACTTCACACTGCTCCAGTGATCTATTGAAGATCTATGTGAAGATGGGGGCCAGCTGGTTAGCACAGGATCGAAGACACGCTGGTGAGACGCCATCTGGGCCTGAAGCCTTCCTCGTCTTTTGTTTCCGAAAGATGCGGCTCACATCATCTTCACAGATCTTAAGTGCAGGTTGAGTAGCAGGAGGGAGGAGGAGGGGGGTTGCAGGAGGTGTTGGTGTTTGTGTGAAGTGAAGGTCAGAGTGGGTGTGGGGTGTGAGATTGGGCCTTTCAAATCTGCAGTAGAACACATTCAGGTTGTCAGCCAGTTGTTGGTTCCCTACAGGGTTGGGGGTAGGAGTCCTGTAATTTGTGAATTATTTCATGCCACTCCACACTGATGCAGGGTCGTTAGCTGAAAACTTGTTTTTCAGCTTCTCAGAGTATTTTCTTTTAGCCACACTGATTTCCCTGTTCAGTGTGTTCCTGGCCTGATTGTACAAGACTTTATCTCCACCCCTGTAAGCATCCTCTTTGGCCTGACGAAGCTGCCTGAGCTCCGCTATAAACCATGGTTTGTCATTGTTGAACTTTAAATAAGTCCTAGTAGGAATGCACATATCCTCACACAAACTGATCTATGATGTAATAGTATCTGTGAGCTCGTCCAGGTCATCAGTGCAGTCAAAGCAGGCTTGTAGTTCCCGCTCTGCTTCATTGGTCCATCTCTTTACAGTCCTTACTACTGGCTTGGTTGATTTTAATTTCTGCCTGTAGGTTGGAAGAAGATGAACCAGACAGTGATCAGAGAGTCCCAAAGCTGCTCTAGGGACAGAGCGATATGCATCCTTTATTGTTGTGTAACAATGATCCAGTATGGTCCTGTCTCTGGTTGGGCATGTGATGTGCTGTTTGTATTTGGGCAGTTCACGTGTGAGATTTGCTTTGTTAAAATCCCCAAGAATAATAATAACTGAGTCCAGGTATTGTTGTTCCAAGTCTGTGATTTGATCAGCCAGCTGTTGCAGCGTTGTGTTCAAACACGCATTTGGTGCGATATACACACTCACCAGAATAAACGAGGAAAACTCCCACGGCGAGTACAAAGGCTTACAGTTAATAAAGAGTGCTTCCAAATTAGGACAGCACATCCTCTTTAACATTGTTGCATCTGTACACTAACTTTCATTGATATAAAAGCATGTTCCACCGTGTCTCGTTTTCCCTGTTAACTCTGCGATGCAATCTGCTCTGAACAGCTGGAAGCCCGGCAGATGTAACGTGCTGTCCGGAATGGCTTCACTCAGCCAGGTTTCTGTGAAGCACAAGGCAGCAGAGGTTGAAAAGTCCTTGTTTGTGCGGGTGAGGAGATGTAGTTCGTCCGTTTTGTTAGGAAGAGAGTGGAGATTCGCTAAGTGAATACTCTGCAGCGCTGTTCGAAATCCGTGCCGACGGAGTTTGACCAGCGCACCGGCTCATCTCCCTCACCTGTGTCTCTTGAACAGTAGAGCTGCACCTCCAACTTAAATGTCTAGCAAAACGTCTGAATTTTCGAAAACCGGGAAAAGATTGTCTGGTATATGCTGTCGAATGTTCAGCAGTTTGTTTCTGTTAAAACTGACTGGAAAAAGAATACTAAACACAGGACAAACAAACAAAAACAACAAAACAACTGAGGAGCTCCACACCGAGGCAGCCATCCGCGTCGCCATCGTGATGAGAATGTCAGATATTTAAAGTTAATGCATTAAGTGTCATGAACTAACAATGAACAATGTATTTTTTACAGTTTTTTTTTTTTTTTTGTTACTCTTTGTTCATGTGAGTTCATAAAAATACAGTTGTTCATTGTTTGTTCATGTTAGTTCATAGTGCATTAACTAATGTTAAAGTTACACTTTGTAACTTTTGGCCCTCTAGCGGTTGAAGTATAGAACTGCAAGTTGCGGAGAAACACTGTTTTGGTAATTATGTGAGCTGGGCTTTGGCGATGAATCTGCACAGATGAATCTGATGGTTTGAGGAGTACTGGTGTAACCATGGTTACAGGTAATCAACTTATCAGAGCGAATGTCACTAACAATAACAAAACTCGCCCCCTCCCCTCAAAAAAATAAAAAAATAAATAACGAAAGGAAGAAAAAGATGGATAAAATATGTCTTATTAGCTGGTAAGTACCAAATCTTCCACTGTTGTTTTGACTCATTGAAAACAATTGTTTCAAAATATATAACATTACACAAGTTAGGCAATGCTGACATTAGACAATGATTGCTAGTCATATCAGATATATTCAAAAGGTGGAAACTATTATAACTTAGCTAGCAGGCAAATAGACTAAGGTAGTAACTGGTTTAGAGTTTGCGCTGTTACCAGCATCAGATTCTTGCACATGGGCGGATGGGTGAACCGCTAATATTTGATGTGACGGGTGGAAAATATTTGCATTGTCATTTGTGGTGCGGATGGGGAATCAGATGTTACGGGTGAACTGTGGGTAAAATAGCCAAGGCAAGTGGCACCTGCATCTGTATGGCTGTACGCACTGTGCGTACCATAAGCGCTCCGACTGACCTGAGAAACATTTACCCTCTCTCACTGAATCATATGGAGAGGTTTCTCACACAGTAAAACAGCATCGGGATATTTACAGAACACAGAACAAACTGTGCTGGATACAGTGGAAATTTACCTACAGACAACTGAAACAAAAGGCTGTCTCTTTGAGAGGTTACTTTGAGAATCTTCAGCTGGTGCTGTGTCATGTGAATAAAGGGCTGTTCAAACCGAACGTCTTTTTGCATCCATTCTTGCTGTTTTTCTATCGTTTTCCATGTAAACATTCTCTAGATGGATGTCTTTTGACAACTATGCAACATTTCACTGTGTTTTTAGCATCTCTTACGGGAGTGCTGCTATTTTAGAAGCTGTGTCTCAAGACACCTGCGTTCTGCTCTATTCGTTGTGGTGCATTTTGCTTTTTTTAGTGCAAGCGCGTTTGTTCTGAATGGTAACTTGAAGAAATGCTTTAGCCAATAGTTACATGATCGCTACTCATAAAAAAAAAAAAAAAAATAAATACATAAAAAATGCTTCTCTCAAAGTCACCAGAATTGATATATGGTTGTATTAGGCAGATTTCTGTGCATTCCCAAATCCTGCAGTCACCCATGGCCAAGGCTTTTTTTAAATGTCAAATAATGTTCATATTTCTCATCTTTTTCTGTTAATTGTCACCACAACGTTAGGCTATGTGTCTGTTTTTCTTAAATGCTCCAACTCAGAGTGCCTAATGTTAATTTGATTGCTTGTGCGACGTGAGCAAATAAACAATTTTTGTCTACCTTATGTAGTAGATTTATTTTAATGCGGGTGCGGTTCAAATCACGGTCTTTATGTAACATCCGGGCTCTTTTTGTGCATGAGCTTGAAAATGACATACCCAAAGTAAAACTCTACCAGTTCTTGAACCATTTGGTCTACAAACACAAACTTGGGCTCATTTGAAAGTAGACAATTAGACATTTGTTATTCAAGAGTAAAAATGTATCATTTTAGTATAAAAAAAAATTAGTTTGAGCTATTCATATATTTTGAATAGTGACCGCAAATATTATATAAAAAATACATTTTAAATATGCAAGACTATGCGCAGTGCCCCCAAAATACATATGATACAAAGCCACATGTCTGATGAAGGTCTGACACAATTTTGAAGTCGATATGATTTTTTGGCCATAATGACCATCATTATGTTTGGAGGAAAAAGGGTGAGGCTTGCAAGCCGAAGAACACCATCCTAACCATGAAGCATGGGGTGGCAGCATCATGTTGTGGGGGTGCTTTGCCGCAGGAGGAACTGGTGCACTTCACAAAATAGATGGCATCATGAGGAAGGAAAATTATGTGGATATATTGAAGGAACAGCTCAAGATATCAGCATGAATTTAAAGCTCGGTCACAGATGGGTCTTCCAAATGGACAATGACCCCAAGCATACCTTCAAAGTTGTGGCAAAATAGCTTAAGGACAACAAAGCCAAGGTATTGGAGTGGCCATCACAAAGCCCTGACCTCAATCTGATGTGGGCAGCATAAATTTTCAGCACAAACTGAAAAAGCATGTGCGAGCAATGAGGCCTACAAACCTGACTCAGTTACACCAGTTCTGTCTGGAGGAATGGGCCAAAATTCCAGCAATTTATTGTGATAAGTTTATGGAAGACTACCCCAAAAGTTTCAGCCAAATTAAACAATTTAAAGACAATGCTACCAAATACCAACAAAGTGTATGTAAACTTCTGACCCACTGGGAATGTGATGAAAGAAATAAAAGCTGAAATAAATTATTCTCTCTACTATTATTCTGACATTTCACATTCTTAAAATAAAGTAGTGATCCTAACTGACCTAAGACAGGGAATGCATTCTACGATTAAATGTCAGGAATTGTGAAAAACTGAGTTTAAATGTATTTGGCTAAGGAATACTTAAACTTCTGATTCAACTGTACACTAATGGAGACAAAACATTATGACCACTCACAGGTGAATTGAATAAAGCTTCTCCTAAGAAGGCCACATGTCAAGGTCTGAGTAGATTAGATGGTAAGCGAACAATCAGTTCTCTTAGTCAATGTGTTGAATGCAGGTGAAATGGGGAGGAGTAAAGACTTGAGCGACTTTGACAAGGGCCAAATTGTTATGGCCAGACTGGGTCAGAGCATCTCAGAAATGGCAAGGCTTGTGGGGTGCTCCCGGTCAGCAGTGGTGAGTACCTACCAACAGTGGTCCAAGGAGGGACAAACCACAAACCGGCGACAGGGTGCTGGGCGCCCAAGGCCCATCGATGTGCGAGGGCAATGAAGGCTATCCCATCTGGTCTGAACCGACAGATGGTGTACTGTAGCACAAGTCACAGAAAATGCTAATGATGGTTATGGAAAGAATGTGTCACAACACACAGTGCATCACACCCTGCTGCGTATGGGGCTGCGTAGCTGCAGACCGGTCAGAGTGCCCATGATGACCCCTATCCACTGTGAAAGTGCCTACAATGAGCACATGAGCATCCAAACTGGACCTTGGAGCAGTGGAAGAAGGTCACCTGAAGAGTTCAAGGTGTTGCCTTAGCCTCCAAATTCCCCAGATCTCAATCCAATTGAGCATCTGTGGGATGTGCTTGACCAACAAGTCCAATCTACAGCGGCTCCTCCTCACAAGTTACAGGACTTAAAGGATCTGCTGCTTTTGTCTTGGTGCCAGATACCACAGGACACCTGTGTAAGGAGTCTTGTAGAGTCCATGCCTCAGCAGGTCGGCACTGAGGGCCAACAGCATATTAGGCAGGTGGTCATAATATTTTGGCTCATCAGTGTACACACGCGCTGTATAGCTGGACCATCTTTTCTTTATTTACAGACATGACGTAAACACGCACGGATGACTGATGGAAGTATGCATTTTCCCACCAAATCCATCGCAACAGCTCTAAAATATAAATAATTATTATAGGCTTATGTGACAGGTCACTTGTTCTCTTCTCAAGGAGGAAGTGAGGGCCGGGTGAATGTCCAATGTAAGACTTTATTCAATATATTTTTCAGTGTCACACAGCAGTTTGATTTTCAGCTCAACATAAATGCATACACATAATAACACTGCTGCATGCATCACTCTCTATCTCCTCCGGCAGTCTGGACTGCCCTTTTATCCCTCTTCAGCTCTCACTGCAACACAAAACAGCTGTTAGAGAAAATTTCCCACAGGTGTCAATCCTTACTGCTCTTCCTCTCCCGGCCTCGCTCTCCACAGACGTCGCTTGGCCATGCCCCCAACACCACAGCTTACCATTGTGAATCGGGGTAAGGCACAAACATGGTTTGGAAGACGTATTGTTGGTATACTAACTCATTAATGAAATGTTGTTAATTTCTAACAAAAAAAAAAAAAAATCTTACATAGTGTAGCTTTAACTTAAACATCTGATAATTTTAAAAATGTATTAGTATATGTTGAAATTAACATTAACCAAGATTGATAAATGCTGTTAAAGTATTGTTCATTGTTAGTTCATGTTAAATAATGCAGTTAACTAATGGTAACAAATGGAACCTTATTATAAAGTGTTAACCGTTTAAAGCTGCACTACGTTATTTTGTGCTCTCTAGCGACATCTGTGGTTGAAACTTAAAATTGCAAGCAATTTGCGGAAGAACACTAAATGTGATTCGTGTTTCGGCACTGCTCTTCTGGCAGATGAATCTCATGATTTGAGCTTACCTGGACATCGCTTGTGTGTGATCATGACTGGAGATTTTCAGAGCCATAGTCATAACGTGCTATTTTCATGCTGATATAATGTTATACGATAAAACATTTAAAACTGAAATATTACTTGCTTTGATGAAGATAAACAACGCTCGTATTCACATATTTTGAATGAATGTATTTTACATTTATAGCGCTTTTCTGACACTACACCCAAAGTGCTTTTACATAAAGAACGGGACTCAATCACCTCAATCACTACCAGTATATTTTAATATAATTTTTGAAGTGTTTTATCTACTATTAATGCTTGTATTATACTACACTTATCAATTTAAGAGGTGATACTCGTGATTTGCCTGATACGAGTTCAATGGAAGTCTTTTTTTTATTTTTATATCATATTTTACAGCCTCAGTTGATAATGCAAGAGAACCATAATACTAAAATAGTATGTCTATAAATGCACACAATAACACCGTAAACTAAAAACATAAAACAAGGTTTCAATAATGATGGGGATAAAATATACTTTATTAAACATGAAAATAATATGCTTAAAAATGCAATATAACAGTTCACAATCAATTTCAGAAGTCATAAATATTAGAAAACATGTCACAGTCACTCCCCCCGACAATGTAGATTCAGCGCGATCGGTTAACTAGGGGTGTGCAGCGAAGCCATTATCTGCATCTGTTTTTTAATCTGTTACTATGACAAAATTATCTGTATCTGTCTCTGTATTTGGATAGAACAGGATGTGGGCGTGGCTTAAACTGGAAGTCTCTCAAAAATAATTTAAAATGTAACTCTCTTACATTTAATGTTTCTTTATATAAAATATGCCTCGGATAGGCCTATTTAATTATTATTATTATATTAATTCTAATAACAATTATTATTAATATTTAATTATATTTTTTATATAAAATAATTTTTTTCTCACCAGATTAAGCTGGATACGTAGGCTACATTAACTGTGGAATGTGTTTTTAGCTATGGTTTCTCCTGGTATTTTTTACATTAATATCTGCTTAAACAAAATTTTGGTTTATGTCTGCAATGTGCAAGTATATGTTTAAATTTATGTGCAGTGTGCAAGTTTAACAATGTTATTCTGGAGGTACAAGGTGTCAAACAATTGTGAAATGTCAAGCACACATTTTAAACATTAAAAGAAATTAGAAAAAATGTATTAAACCTACAAACAGGTGAAAGCACCGTAAATTTCTATCATAACATTTTATGATAGGCTACACTCGAGGCTTATTTTGTGAGCACATATTTTAATATAATGTGGCGGACATATTTATTTAGTTAAATTACATGTGCAGAATTAGCTAAATGCAGTGGAATAAATAGCTAGAGCGAGCCTCTATACGTTTCTTGAAAAGAAAAGTGGAAAAATGTGCATGTTTTGTTTTCTCTGCAATCCTGTGCAGTAATATTCTGAATAGATTTACAAGTACTTGTAAATCTATTCAGAATATTACTGCACAGCGAAAACCTCTATGGAGCATTTAAACTGTTTGGGAATCAAGGCTAAACCATACAGTTACCTTAATTGGTGATGTGGATATAAATGTGGTCAGCTTTAAGAAACGGACAGACGAGCTCCGCTATAAAATCATCAAGTCAGGAATTCAACAACGTGCTCAGGTTGGTTTATGGATCCTTACATGTGAATTGTGCACAACAGTTGGTGTTAATGTGTTAACAGACAAGTGGAAAATGTGTATGATATAGTATCTTAGTTAATGTTACTCTTGACAAGATTCGATTTCTGAGATATGCACAATTAACGGAGACTGAAACCGCGGCCATCCGATGAACTTGAAATCACACCATGCGCATTTTCATTCATAAGGTTTACACTGTAGTAATATTGGCTTCACAGACACTTCATTGCTTTGTAATTTAGGGAATGCTTATTTAAAATATCGCTTAATACCTGTGCTCGTTGGATGATCAGTCTTCCGAATATTTTTTGTATTATTTGGATGAATTTGTTATTCATTTTGAAGTCATTATCTGTGCCTTTCTGAATAAGGTATTCGGCTTTGGGCACATCCTTATGGTTAACACATGAGTATTGTTGATTCATAAAGCATGATAAGCAATATTAGCTTCAACAACCCTACCAGAAAACATATCCAAGCATTATAGTAGGTAAACAACTTCGCCAAACGGATAACAGATAAACATCCATCAAGACTGTTGCGATGCTGTCCGGAACAGTGTGAGTGTGACTGAACTGAACTGTAGTTTCTTCTTTTTACCAGCTACTTACAAACATTACCACCATCTACTGTTTACATGGGAATGAGACAGCCGGCTCTTCTTTCCTATGTTCACGGAAATTATGTAATGATGCAAGGATGTACATCATAAGCCAGCGATTTCATGCCAAATCGAACTGACAGCTCAAAATATAATTAATTTTTATAGGCTTACCTTAGTGAATCAGGGTAAGATAAGAACATTGTTTATGTACTCAGTTAATAATGGAAATTTGTTCATTTTTAACCAAAACATCTCACATAGTGCAGCTTTAACTTACATGTTATAAATTAACTCCAGGCTGTTATCCCTCCTATGACCCCTTTTAGAGTTAAATACTGTAAAACTAATGTTAATCTTGTATTTGGTTCAAATGCCATTGAATTCTCTACAAGCATGAAAAAATGAAAAATAAATAATTAATTAATTTTATGATAATTTGTATATAGTATTTATGCAATGTAAAGGTGTTTTGGGTGATGAATAAAGGTGTTTGTGGTGATAAATTTGGCATTGTGTTGCTAAGTGGTTGCAAGGGCACTTCTAAATGGTTGCAAGATGGTTTCTTTTTGGTCCACGTCAAAAGAGACCACTCCCTAGTCTCTATGGCATCCTGATCCCTAGATTTGTGTTGGACCCTTTTAATAGAAATCTAAGGGATTATTCATTCATTTTTCATCACACAGGCAGACGTTTATATTCTGAAATTTTTTTTTTTTTTAGAATAAAAATATCATTCTGTATTTGTTTTAAACAAATTTGTAAGTGTTCTAATTATCTGCTCATTTATTTAACAGTTATAAAAATGCTATAAACAATTTAGTCCTTGAAAATAAATAAATAAATATTATAACAAGTTAGATCAAATGATCTCAAAATAAACCTTTTGTCATTTCATACAGTGACCTCACAGATCAATACATTTTGACAAACAGGTGCTTAGAAAAGGGCTGTGGTTTTCTTTCTACAGGTATGTAGTGATTTGGGAGAAAAAAAAAAGGCTTTTTCCCCTGGTAGGCATGTATGAGGCCTCTGTAAGAGAGACAACAAAACTGCAATAAAAAGAAACATATTTTGGCAAAAGCCTTGTCTTTCTCTGTTGCTGTTGGTTGTTTACTAAGGGGATTGTGAAGTGGAGAGCAGATTTAAAGGACATGGGAGCTGCACATCTATTTGATGTTGTTGCCTTCTCAGTGTTATTTCCTTTGTGACAACAAAATAGAGAGATTATGGGGCATACAATAGGGAAAATTGTGACAACCAGAAATATTCAACCCATCTTTATGAGATCTCGGCATGTTGACAGGCCACTATATTTAACCAAGGAGTGCGACAATTGCCTTGCAGTAACATCTTAAATGTGTCATGCTTCTTAAGCATCTACTGTAAAATCACAGTCACAATACATTCTTCAAGGGAGGAGAAGACGAGTCAAGTTAGCCATTGTGGTTTCTAAGATGTGTCATGCTTCTTAAACATTGGTGATAATAAGAAAATGAGAATAAGTGTGTCCAAAAGAAACCGAACCAATTCTTTTGAATCTGTTTTAGTTGGATGATTTCATGAACATTTATTTAGTATATAATATATATATATATTTTAAAGGAATATTGCAGGTTTAATAGAAGTTAAGCTCAATCAACAGCATTTTTGGCATTATGTTAACTACCACAAAAATAAATTTCAACTCATCCCTCCTTTTCTTTAAATAAGTCTAAGTTGCAGTGAGGCACTTACAATGGAAATAAATGGGGGCCGATTTTTGAATGTTAAAATACTCACTGTTTCAAAAGTATAGCTGCAAGACGTAAACAATATGTGTGTTAATATGAATTTAGTGTTATAAAATCACTTACTAACCTTTTCTGTGTAAAGTTATATCCAATTTTACAACTTCGTTGTCATGAAACCAGTGTCAACAAACCCTAAAACGACCACAAAAATGTCCATTTAAACTATATAACTTAGAAATTTCAGAAACATACAGGTCAGAAACATACCAGAATTGTCAATAAAGAGTAAATGCTCAGAATTGCAGGATGACCGGCAAGACTTGGCAAAGCATTGACTGAACCACATAGTCTTTTATACAACCAAACATGGAGTATCCGACAGGTAAAGTGAGTAAATAATTAAGGTTGCTCTAAACTAATATTGGTAGTTTAGGATAAGGTTTATTCTTGGCCTAGGAGCTGGATGATTAGGACGGTCCCAGTGGTATTCCCAAATTAATGAAGGGTTCAAGATATGAGCTGGAACCCACAATCTCTCCTCTGGTACATATCCCCCCAAATCTACCAAGTAGAAGATCTGCCGCCCACGATGTCGGGAATTCCGTATTTCCTTTACCAAATAAGCTGGGCTACCATCGATCTCCAGAGGTGGTGGTGGAGAAGTCACATGTTGTGGCTCAAGTGCTTTGTATGGCCGGGACGGTTTCAGGAGAGACATATGGAAGGATGGAGAGATGCAACAATTAGCTGGAAGTTCTAGTCCGTAAGTCACTGGATTAATCTGTCTTAGAATCTTTAAGGGAGCCACATACCCGGGGCTTAGTTTCTTGGATGGTAGTCGAAGCCACAGTCGATAACCACACCATTTGATTTGATTTCATCCTTTGCCTTCTGATGGTTCTCTTTAATGCACATGAGCAGAGTCCCAGGTTTCCTCACTGCTTTGCATATAGTCATCCACCACTAGTAACTCTGATAGCTCTCAAGACCAGGAAAAAAGGGGTGGCAGGTATCCTTGTATGCACTGAAAGTGAGTGAGCTTTGAGCATACTCAGTCCATGGTAAAAATTTGCTTCACTGATTTTATTCTCTGTTGCAGCATGAACACAAGAACCTTCTGACCACTTGGTTAATCCTTTCCACCAGAACATTCAACTGATGATACTCTGAAGCTGCTGGCACGTAGCTCGAGTTGTGCTTGTAACCTGCTAGCCTGTTAAAGCCTTCCCTATTTTTTCTATATTTTATCTTTTTATTAAAACACTTACTGCACTTTACTATATATTGCAATTTGTTGCTTGATTGCTTGTATTCGCTTTTTAGCTTTTTTTCTCCACTTTGCTTTATTTATCGTGATACTACTGCGTGCATTCTATTTTTACCTCTGTGATTTTTACAAGAATTATTACATTGATCTCAAATCCCCGCTGCTCATGAAGCCCATACAGAGACCACAAATACTGTACGTTTATCAACAAACAACTGCGGTAAGTCATGGCAGCATAACATGTTGTTGTCATCTGGACTTCACGCCACATATTTTCCATAGCTTCACCCATCAGATGTGAGAGATTCAGGCTTTCTTGGAAAAAACACAACATTTTCTTGTTCCCAGACATTGCAAATTCGACAAGAGAAAAACGTGATTGCTTTTGCACTGATATTCCCAGCCAAATTGAGAATAGATGCTAAGGATGGCCCCACAGCAAGCAATGTCCTTCATAAAGTCAATGGAGTAAGTCATCTCATGGTATTCACGTTGCAGCCTAGTGGCTGGAGTTGATTTTTTAGAATTACACACCTTCAGGACAGTTTTATGGATATATCTACACACTCTTTGTACTCATTCCTCCTATTGGCTGGAGTTTGTTTTGTGGAGTATTTCTTGCAAGACACTGGAGTGATTAAGTCATTTGTTTGCACTCACGTTGCAGCCGAGTGGACCGGCTCACTGAACATTCCCTTGACTGTTCGAGGAATCGGAGTTCTTTTTTTTTTTGAGCTGGTTCTGCCTAGTGGCTGGAGTTTATTTTGTAGAATAACACACCTTTAGGACAGTTATATGGATGAATCTACACACTCTTTGTACTTATACCTCCTATTGGCTGGAGTTTGTTTTTTGGAGTATTTTTTGCAAAACATTGGAGTGATTAAGCCATTTGTTTGCACTCATGTTGCAGCCGAGTGGACCGGCTCACTGAACATTCCCTTGACTGTTTGAGGAAACTGAGCACTTTTCTTTTGTGCTGGTTCTGCCTAGCGGCTGGAGTTTATTTTGTAGAGCAACACACATTCAGGTCAGTTTTATGGATGAATCTACATGCTCTTTGTGTTTATTCCGCCTATTGGCTGGAGTTTGTTTTATAGATGATCTTTTGCCATGTAATTCTGTCTCACAAAATTTTTATAGATTCACAGGACTTGAGTAATCCGATGGCAAAGCTGTCACGGGGGTTCTCGTAGGCATACATGGACTGTTTGAGTTTAGAGGGTCGGATGCCAGTTGGCACTGCAGGTTAATGTTCACATTTTTCTTTTTTTCAGTTTTTTTGTTGTTGTTGTTGTTTTAGGGGATATTTGGGTTTAATTGTTGCACTAATGTTGGAATGTGGTCTTTATAATCTTGTTTTTGACACACAATCTATTTTTTCTTATATGTAAAAATGTCATATGTTAATATGAGTGGATTGTCAATCTCCATGTAGAATGTGAATGGGTTGGGGCACCCCATAAAAAGAACAAAGGTTATTTATCTTCTTAAGCGTAAGAAATATAATATAATGTTTCTTCAAGAAATGCATCTTTACCCGCAGGAAGCTGAAAAATTTGGGAAGATATGGGGTGGACATGTTTTCTTTAGTGCTGGCTCAAGAGCATGAGAATCATTACACTGTTAAGTAAACATCTACAATTCAAATGTCTCAAACAGATTAAAGATAAATTAGGAAGAGTCATTATTGTTTTAGCAGAAATTCAGGGGCAAATTTTTATTTTGGCTAATATTTATGCACCTAATGTTGATGATCAGGGCTTTATAGATCTTGAAGGGTAGTTGCAAGCCACTGGCACCCCTCATGATATAATATTGGGAGGAGACTTTAATCTTTTGATGGACTCAGTCCTTGACCATAGTGACGCAAAAGTGTGCAAGCCCCCTAGAGCAACATTGATGCTTCACAGGATGTCTACAAATCTTGGTCTTACAGATATTTGGAGACTTTTGAACCCATCTGGTAGGGACTATACATTTTTTCATCAGTCCATAAGATTTACTCTAGAATAGATTTTTATATATATATATCTAAGTCCCTCAATTCATCAGTTGCTGATTGCACAATTGGAAACATTTTAGTCTCAGTTCACGCCCTGGTGTGTTTAGAGGTGTTGCCACATGGAGAAAAGGAAATCATATAGTTGGCGCTTGAATGTATCACTTTTGCAAAATCCTGAATACCAACAAATGTTAAAGGTTGAAATCATTGTCTATATGGGGACCAACTGGTCCTCAGTATCCTCTGTGGGCGTGGCTTGGGAGGCACTTAAGGCGGTTCTTAGTTGCTGGATCATACATTATTCACCAATAAATTCAAAGCACAAGAACTCGTGGAATTGGAAGGGAATATTAAAAGTGCAGAGGCAGAGCTGAAGCACCGAATGTCATCTAATGGCCTCAGAGAATTTACCCGGTTGAAATACAGATATAATACTATTTTGTCATGGAAGGTGGAGTTTTGGCTATTCAGGGCAAGACAGTCATACTTTGAGTCGGGGGACAAGGCAGGAAAACTTCTGGCTAGATATATAAAACAGAGAGAGTCTTTTTCTACCATTCCCTCTGGTGGTGAAATATTTACCTCAGCCATTGATATTAATGATGCTTTTAAAGAATTCTATCTTGATCTCTATAGTTCCACGTCTTCGTCTACTGATGAGGATATTAGAAACTTTGTGGAACCATTAGAACATCCTAAAGTGATGACTGAGCAAAAAAACGTATCTTGATTTGGAGGAGCTTGGCAAGGTAATTACGGCCTTGCCTACAGGCAAGGCTTCGGGGCCAGACAGCTTTGCCACTGAGTTTTTTAGATCTTATGCTACAGAACTGGCTCCACTTTTGCTAGAAGTTTATACGGAATCATTAAAGAATGGAAAGCTTCCTCCAACCATGACGCAAGCCCGGATCAGTCTGATTCTTAAAAAGGACAAAGATCCAAGAGAGTGTAAGAGTTACAGTCCAATTTCCCTGATCCAGCTAGACGTTAAAATATTGTCCAAAATTTTGGCTAGCCGATTAAGTAAAGTTATGACATCTCTTATACATATAGATCAGGTGGGGTTTATTCAGGGCCGTAACTCTTCTGATAACATTATGCATTTCATTAATGTCATGTGGGCAGTGGCGAACGATCAGACTCTGGTCGCGGCCATCTCACTTGACGCCGAAACGTGTTTGATATGGAAGAATTGGATTATCTTTTTAAGATTTTGGAAATGTACAGGTTCGGGAATACTTTTATTGGATGGATTAAGTTACTTTATAGACACCCGGCAGTGGCAATACAAACAAATCGATTAAATTCAGATGATTTTACTCTGGATAGGGGCACCCAGCAGGGTTGCCCTCTTTCCCCATTATTGTTCTGTCTTCCCCTGGAACCATTAGCAGCCGTGATAAGAAAGGAGGATTCATCCACAAACTGTCCCGAAGGAGTGTTATTCCACAAAACAATCTCCAGCCGCTAGGCGGAACCAGCACAAAAAGGCACTCAGTTCCCCGAACAGTAAAGTGAATGTTTAGTGAGTCAGGCCCACTTGGCTGCAACATGAGAACCACAAATAACTTAGTCATTGACTTTATGAAGGAGATTGCTTGCTGTAGGCATGTAAATATTTTGTTGCCATCCTTAGTATCTATTCTCAATATGGCCAGTAACATCAGTGCAAAAGCGACCTTCCATTGATGTAAGAGTTTCTTACATTCCTTGAATCGATTTCTCTCGTCGAATTTGCAAAGTCTGGGAACAAGAAAATGCTGTGGTTCTTCCAAGAAAGGCTTATTTTACTCCTTGCCTCGCATAACACGAGATCTTTATCAGATGATAAAAGATCTGACCCTTTAATAAAATGGTTTTCGAGCAATGTGGGCAGGTGGGCTTCATTACATGTATCTATGATTGGGAAGGTTAATGTTATTATAATGAATTGTATTCCAAAATTCAACTACCTGCTACGATTTCTCCCTATAGATGTCCCCCTCTCTTATTTCAAGCAATTTGATAGCATAAAGAAGTCCTTCATTTGGAATGGTAAACGTCACAAATTACATTTCAGTAAGTTAGATAGGCTAACTGACAAAGGTGGGCTAGGCCTACCCAAGATTTTGTTTTATTATGTTTTCAGTCTCAGACATTTGGCTCATTGGTCACTTCCACCTGAGAGAGCCCCTCCCTGGTTTTGTACTGAACAGGAATTTCTTGCCCCTATTTTGTCATTGCAAAGCCTTTCTATCAAACTAACCAGAGAAGTTAAGTTACGCCCCATTATTTTGCATTTGCACTCAGTATGGACAAAAGTGTCCAGAGTGTTTAATTCTTACATTTATTTAAATGTTGCCTCGAGCATATGGCTGAACCCAAAATTATGTATTAATAAGTCCACTTTCTGCTGGACACAGTGGATTGTGAGGGAGGTTAATATGCTTAGTGACCTATATGAGAGTGGAGTGTTGAGATCCTTTGAAAATATTGTTCAACATTTTGGGATTCCCAGGTCTCAATTCTTCAGGTATTTACAGCTGCACCACCTGCTTTGTACTATTTTTGGGAGTAGCATACACCCCCCTAAAGCGGCAGATACTCTGGGAGTGGTGATTAATGCTTTTGGAAAAGGTCATGAGGCATCAGTGTATTACTCCCTGCTAATTCAGAGTATGGGGGACGGAGCTTCAACTCTCAAGAGATTATGGGAGAAAGATTTAAACTTTGTATTGGAGGAGGGAGTATGGGCTAGGATTCTAAAAAACATCAAGTCTACATCTAGAGATGCAAGGGCGCACCTTATGCAATTTAAGATTTTACATCAATTCTATTGGACCCCCTCTAGATTGTATAGGCTTGATCTTAAAGACACACCCACCTGCTGGCGATGCCAATAAGAAGATGGGGACACAACCCATGTTTTTTGGAGGTGTGTTAAGATCCAAGAATTTTGGTTGAGGGTTCAGAGTTTTATGTGTGACGTATTGGGCACTCAAATTTCATTTTGCCCCAGACTCTGTATTTTAGGCGATGGGGCGGTCATTAATATAGGAGATTGGTACATAAAAACTGGGTCCTAGCCAGTGTTATGATCAGCAGACAGGTCATCCTTAGGGGATGGAATTCAGCTGAAGCGCCCTCATTTTGGGAGTGGTGCACCGAGATGGGCAGGGTGGCGGCATTTGAGGAGGTGGCGTATAGAAGGCTAGGCAAACGGGAGTTGTTTGAAAAAAGTGGGGCAGCTATTTGGCATTTTTTGGAGGGCTCTCAGGGAGGGACAGTGGAGAGGGACTTATAGTTTTAAATGTTTGTTTATTATTATTATTATTTCTTTTTTTTTATTATATATTTATTTATTTAATACATTTTTGATCTGCATGTGTACTCGGGCTTGGCCACAGGGATGTTTCTTGGGGGTTGGGGGTTGGGGATTGGGAGAGGGGAAGAGAAATAATGGGGTTCATTAATTTTTATTTTTTTTGTTATGTGTCATGCTTGGGTAGCAACCAATAAAAATGTTAATCTGAAAAGATTGTTATTCATGTTAGCACTAATGACATCCGGCTTTGGAATTCAGAGATCGCAACAGATTAAGGCTTGGCGATATCGATATTTATCACGATATACATTCACATTTGCACATTGCACAGAGAGAGAGAGAGAGAGAGAGAGAGAGAGAGAGAGAGAATTTATCAATCAAGTGCAGTTGGATATGTATGTTAAAAGATCATCTGTTTGTTTTGAAGATTAATGTTAGCAGTCCTGTATTTGTTTGAATATTTTTATATTCAAATAATATATTTTTATATTTCTTTACATTCAGTTACCCAAGTATGGGGGCATAGAAACCCTTGTGACTGAGGAATGATACTGTATGAGGGTTCAGGGGTATCCCCTGAGAGAAAATTTAGAAAATGTAAAAGTCTGAATGGTCCATTTTAATATGTTCATTAAAGTGGGAAAGACTAGGCTACCAACCAGTCATTTTATTGTCTTGTCATCCATGCCAGGGATGATGACATCTGATTAATTTTCACAAAATTAGAACAGAAATCTATTTGATTATTATTAGAGGCTTGTAAAATGGTGATTAATAAAGCTAAATTTAGAAGGAAAAAACATTATATTCTAAAGGCGCACTGTAACAACGTTAACTTATGCAGTGCCTCATGTTTATTCACATTCGGGGAAAAGAAGCAATGCTTGCAGAGCGGGACAGGGTATAAAGGAAGCATGTACGATGCTAGAGAAAAATATTCAAGAAAACAGCATAAAAAAATCAAAGCTGGTGTACACAGCACTGTTGTTTTGTTGTGCTGCTCACAAGAGACAATGAGAGGGCACAACCGTCGTCATGATGTCTTACAGTCCGGATGGAATCAATCCAGGCCAGAAACCGGACCGGTGATCTGCGTAGCCTAATCATTAGCAAGGCAGCTGACATTAGCAACATCATACAGTCTGAGAAAGACAGATTGCTAGCTCCAATAGTCTGCTAGCTGCCTTGAGATATCACACAGATCAAATAAAATCCAACATATAGAGACTGTATCACCTAGATATCATATAGGCTGTGTCTGTTCCCTGAACTACCAAACACAAATTCTAAAAGTCATTTAGAAAAAATGTGATTGATGTCAAACTAGAGAATAACAAAAAAATTGAAGATATAATAAATCTTATTAAAAAATCTAATAAAGTTTGGGCTGTAAAACATGAAATCCCTTTTATCCAAAACTCTTATTGTAAATGAAATTATTACAGATCATAGTTTCGATGCACTCTGTTTAACAGAAACCTGGCTTAAGTCGGATGAATATATTAGTTTAAACGAGTCTACTCCCCCAGATTATTGTTATAAACATGAACATTAAGACCAACAACATGGATGCTAGATCCTATTCCCACTAAGCTACTGAAAGAGATATTTCCTGTAATCGCAGAACTTCTTCTGGATATTATTATTTCCTCATTATATTTAGGACTTGTACCCATAATTTTCAAGCTGGCAGTTTTCAAACCACTTATCAAGAAACCACAACTTTATCCTGGATGATTATAGACAGATCTCAAATCTCCCACTTATGTCGAAAATACTGGAAAAGTTAGGGTCTTCCCAACTATGTTCATTTTTTTACAGAGAAATGGTATCTGTTAAAAGTTTCAATCAGGATTTAGGCCCTATCACTGTACAGAGACCGCACTTATCACAGTTACAGATAACTTGCTCCTATCATCTGACCTCAGCACTTTCTCTCTTCTAGTGCTTTTAGATCTTAGTGCTGCCTTCGATACCATAGATCATGGCATTCTCTTTGATAAGCTTTTGAATTATGTTGCATTTTAGGACAGGCATAAGCATGGTTTAGATTCTATTTATCCGACCTTTACCACTTTGTTTGTGTAAATAAGGAATTTTCAGATCAAGTAGAAGTAAAGTATGGAGTGCCACAGGGCTTAGTATTTGGTCCTCTGATTTTCTCGTATTTGATTCCCCTGAGAGGCATTATCATGAACCCTGGAATTAGTTGTCACTGTTATGCCTATGATACACAGCTTTATATTTCTTCGAGACCTGTTGAAATTTCCCAATTTTCAAAGTTAGAAGAGTGTATCAAAGACTGGATGGCTAGAAATGTCCATCTGCTCAATTCTGACAAAGCAGAGGTATTAATTATTGGACCAAAAACCTCTAAAAATAAGTTGTTAGAACAAAATTTGTCTCTTGATGGATGTACTGTTACATCGTCTTCTGCACTTAAGAACTTGGGTGTTATGATTGCAATCTGTCCTTTAAAAATCACATTTCCAATCTTTATAGAACAGCATTCTTCCACTTCAGAAATATTGCAAAGTTACAACACATGCTCTGTTTCTGATGCAGAAAAGCTAATTCATGCATTCATAACCTCAAGACTAGATTATTGTAATGCATTACTGGGAGGATGTATTGCAGGTTCAATAAATAAGCTTCAGTTGGTTCAAAATGAAGCAGCTAGGGTGCTGACTAGAACCTGCAATATGATCATTTTAGCCAACTTTTATCGTCACAACATTGGTTTGCTGTTAAGTTTCATATAAATTATAAAATTCTGCTTATTACTTACAAAGATTTGAATGGTCTAGCTCCTCAGTACTTAAGCAACCGTTCACTACGTTTGCAAATTTTCGTCCTGTTTATAGTACCTAGAATATCAAATAAAGGAAAATAGAGAAAAATAGAGAATAAAGAAAAATGTATGTATGCATGAAAGGTATTATTACAATAAAAGTACTTTGATACTTACTCAAGGATTTTTTTTCCTCAGTTATGTCTTTGAAGTCCCTTATTGGTTGCCGCAGAAAGGCACCAACAAGGAACTTCTGGATCGTACTGTCTGCAGTCCTCCTCGTGTTTGGATGATGGGTCAGTACCAATCGACCAAACCTCATACTTCTTGAGAAACTGCTCTAAAAAATGTTTGTGTTAGATACATTTAGATGTATTCATTTAGCAGACTCTTTTACACAAAGCGACTTACTAATGAGGAATTCAGCAAAAGCGATTTATCCTAAGGGGGCAATAATTTGAGAAGAGCTGTTATTACAAAGTTTCATATTGCTCAGAGAGGTAAAAGAAGAGAGGAAGGTGAGAGACAGTGGTGAAAGAATGGATTGTGAAGAGAGTTAGTGCATTAGTAGGACTGGTCAAAGTGCTCAAAAAAGAGATGTGTCTTTAGATGATTCTTGAAAGTAGCAAGAGAGGGTGGAAAGGAGGATCCAGTGGTTTACCATGTTGAAAGCAGCAGACAGATCCAGCAAACAATTTGGATGCTGTTCTCACCAGACCCAATGCTTCAATGATGCACAGCAAGGCAGTCGCAGTTGAGTATCCACTTTTGAAGCTAGACCGGTTGTTGTCTACCAGGTTGTTCTGGGGGAGAAAAGAGGACACCTGGTTCTTAAGCATTGGGGTTACTCAAATCTGCTTAAATGCTTTGGGAAAGGTGCCAGTGAGAAGAAAAGTATTAACAATGTGTGTGAGTGCAGGTAGGATTGACAGAGATGGGAGGGAATAGGACCAAGGAGGCAGGTAGACTTCAGCCTCAGAGAGGGGAGAAAAGATGGGAGGAGAGGGGTCTGTGATGACTGCTAATTGACTTATTTTTTCTGTGAAAAAAGTGGCAAAATCATCAGCTGTTAGAAATGATGTGGGAGGGGGAGGAGCATGGCAGAGTTGATATTTGAGAGTTTTGAAGAGATACACAACAAAACAAGACATTATGAAGTCTTTCTAATCAATTGCACAAAATACTCACCGAACTTTGGCAGTGAACTCTCAGGGGGAGCCTTTGTGTGTTTGGCCCTTTCCACCTGTCTCTCCAAAGTTTTAATTCTTGCTCTTAGGACAGCAGTTGGGGGTTTGAAGCCTGGAGCACCTGCAGCTTCACCACCGCCATCTGTCAATTTGCCTGCTTCAGTTCACTATCTCTATCTTTTTGTTGAAAAATACAACACACACACCAAGATAAACAAATAGTGAGTCACCATTTCCCTGTCTCCAGGGGAACACAGGGAAAATGATGATTGTCTGATGGTGCTTCCTACTGTAAATGGCAGTCTGTAAAAAATGAGGCCTGTATACAACAAAGAGTTTGTTAATAGATTATTGTGGAGCAGATGGGTCAGGATTCTAAATGGCTCTGCTTTGGAAGTTAAAAATATGTCTTCTTTCCCAGGATAATGCAGTTATTGCATGATGGATGACTCTGACTATGCCTTCAATTAATTTCTTGTCGCCTTGTTATGCTACGCTCTCTGGTT
This sequence comes from Myxocyprinus asiaticus, assembly GCF_019703515.2. Classification (NCBI taxonomy): domain Eukaryota; kingdom Metazoa; phylum Chordata; class Actinopteri; order Cypriniformes; family Catostomidae; genus Myxocyprinus; species Myxocyprinus asiaticus. The sequence continues at coordinate 4,195,950 of NC_059383.1, read as the reverse complement.
AATCTTTCATGCGATCCTGAACTACAACATTAAAGGCAACTGAAAATAAATTATTGCAGATACTATGGTTCAGTAGGAAGCCAGTTTATTAATTGATTCTCAGTCTACTACTGTTAATCAGTCTATCTGGACTTTACAATACTAGAAATGCTCCCATCAAAATGATGTGTATCTCTATTGAGAAAACACTAACAATCTTTACTTTAAAGAAGGATTAAGGTGTAGGTTGGAAGTAGAATTCATTTCAGATCCATTTACTTTCTTCCAAAAATACTGGAATGGAAACATACTAAAATTGTATGACAGTGTTTCCTGCATCGCTACTGAATCAACATCGCCACAACAATAGAAATTATGTTTAACCTCCTGAGACCACTGCGTGAATGCTGTGTGCATTTTCCATTTCCCTTTTTTATTTGAAACTAGTAGCACCTAATAAACAAGCAAAATAATAATAATAATAAACATCTAGAGCAAATCGTTTTCCTAAAAATTGATGTCCACATATGTGAATATACAATTCTGATTCAAAGTAATGGCCAGCATCATCAAATCACTGTCAACCATGTTAAAATAAAAATGTGCATTATAAAATTCTGAATCTATGTACTGATTATCATTACATGTTGAGTGGTCCAAACATCATCTGCAGCATGAAACTGAACTTATGACCAGATGTTAAAAGTGAATGCACTGGGCTGCATAGAAAAGCTATAGGATGCTCCCTTGCTCCCTAATTAGTGAATGACTTAACCTCCAGTGTGCTGTCTGTCTTCACTGGTCTCAGAACAGTTTGAAATGCACCTTATAACTCCTTATACAGCCTCTGAAAGCAAAATTTTCCAGCTTTAAGGATACATCCATTGATTCTCAATGTGATAATGCACAGTGAATGTAGGGTTTTTATGGAAAATTAGTCATATTGCACGTACATGGAAATTGTTTTTAACAGCGTGCCATTTTGTGATAAATCGATGCAATTTTTAAAATGGCATATCGGATGAAACTACAGACTACTCTTAAACTCAAACAGGTTTTAATGTGAAACATAAGCTGGTTTCTTAACAGATGTTGTTTTGTTGCCATTTCTCCAAAAGAAAAGCTGAGATTGGCACCATGTTATTTTGTCACATGACTCGGTGCACTGAAAGTTTAACCCTTCAATGACAGCCTAGAGTCTACTGAACTGAGATCAGTTGGTTTAAAAAAAAAAAATTAATTAAGCATAGCCTATAGCCTATAGCCAAGCCTAAACGTAATGTCCACGCATGTAGACGCGGGGTCTCACAAGGTTAAGCTGAGTTGTGAGTTTCGCCTTGTTAAGACCAAGACTACATTTCCCAAAAGCATCGTAAGCCTAAGTAGATCGTAGAAACCATTTGCACCAATGGTCTCTACGATCAACTTAAGCTTGTGATGCTTTTAGGGAAATGCAGCCCTGGTTTGTTGTTATGAGTTGAATTAATTGGTTTTCTTTTTTAAGGTGTTTACATTTTAAATTAGGTTCTAATTTCCTTTTTTGGGTAAGCTCCTCTCCCCTGCTATCATCATCTTCTGGCAGCATCCGAAGGTTTGACCAAGTATCTGAGCACAAAAATACTGGAAGCTATAAATCTATGCTAAATCTATACCATCTTTTCAAAAGTAGCTTTAAGTTAAAGTTTGTTTTATTGTCATGTGTGCAGGGTAACATGTTACACTGTATAATTAAATTCTTAATTTGTTTGTCTGCCCAATGTTCAGCAAAAATGCTTGATTAGTCGGATCTGTCCATTTATATTAGGGCTGTTGATTTTTAAAAATATATAACACTATTAATCATGCATCCTGACTCGTGCATAAATTAAGTTATAAAAGAAGGAACATTTACCACCAGAAAATGCAGGGATCTCAAGTATAACACAATGCAGGGACCTCGAGACATGATTTTCAAAGTTTCAACTACATTTAATGACACATTGTCCTAAAAATGCTGCATTTATAATGCTATAAAAACATCTGTCGACTCATATGTACTACATAGACTGACAATATAATTAAAAACAGCACAGATGAAACATAAACACATAAACTCACTTGCAAAATGGATTGCTGTCAAATGTAGGCATAGGTTTAATGATGTGAGAATAAAACAAACAATAAATTGAATTTTAGAAAAGTGTCCCCCTTGTCCCCCTCGGTTGTTTCAACTGTTTCCTTTCGGGCGGCCGTCGTGGGCCCCCTATCACCCCTTGCCCCAGTGTGGCTGCACATCCTGTAATGCCTGTAGTTATGCCACTGTAGTATACCCTACACTCTGAATTAAAGTAACGACCCTGCCCATAAACCATTTTAGCACAATCTAAATAATAACCCCTTTCATGCTTCCAAGTAAGGATTTTCCTTGGAGGATCACATCAAGTAAATCAATACCTCCACCTTAGAGGGCTTTTTTGGGCCTAGAGTTCTAAATGATCACGTGTAAAAGTGTCATTCTTGTACTCTCTCTGATTGTTTGAATGACAGCATGGTGACTGGACCTCGGCTCATTGTAAACACTCGGTCTCTGTTTAAATCCACAAGTGCAGTTTATTTACAACCCTATAAAAGGTGCATTTGTCTCGGCAGTGCCCATAACCATGTAGGCTACTCTGTAAATTACAGCAATCTATTCTTTTGTTTTTTTTTTTTGTTTTTTTTTTAAGCATTACAATTTTTTATCAAGAACCTCTGAAAAACAAAGTGCACATTTAACAACGACAAAACACATCATTTTAAATATTTAGAGAACAAATAAACATTACTCACACCTGAATGGTAACAGACAAGTGCTTAAAACACAGTCAAATGTATAAAAAGGAGAAGCTTAGTCTCACGCATCACCATAGATCACAATAATCATTACAATATACACACAGCCACACTTCATGTATATATATATATATATATATATATATATATATATATATATATATATATATATATATATATATATATATATATGTGTATGTATGTAAATCAACGTTACTATAGAGCTGTTCAGTTTGTAGTCCACAAACCCGGAAAAGAATTCACCATGGGTTCCCTCGGGATTTTCCTTTGGGATTTATGAGTAAAATAAGGTCTGTGGTTAACATTACTTGACGATACGCTGATGTTTTGTTCTACATCATATATTACACAATTTTATACCTGAAACGTGAATGTTGAAGCCGTATTGAATTGCATACTAAATCTAAGGGGCTCAGGCGCATTAAGGACGAAAAGGGGGCGCTCGTGTGCACCTCGGAGTGCTAAAACGTCAAATACGACACCCAGTGGCCTTGTGGACTTCGCAGGAATGCGAAAAGAAGGCCACGAGACAGAAAGTCCACATCAAGTGTGCCATTTGGGACAGGGTAGATAATGCTGGCTTTTGTGTGACATTTGCTTGTTATCCCAGCTAAATTTTATTTTGGGATTCATGACTGTTTCGTAACTGCAACGCAGTCGTGTGCAGTAAATAAACCGGCTACCTTTAAAGCCCAAAGTATACATGTCTTGGTATACATGGCTTCTACATGTCATACATCACTTAAAAATCTCACACAGAGATATAAATAAAAAAGCCTGGGCTTGAGAACCTTCCAGCAAACACAAAACAAAAAGCATTTTGGTTGCAGAACAACATTTTAAAAATGTCCTAGAAACGACACCTGAATAACATAACCAAAATGAAATGTTTTAAAAACATTGTGAAAATACCAACCTGGTATATTTTCTTCATGTACCGACAAAACCCAAATATACAAAAATATCATACACATAAATAAAACGTCTCACAAACGTTGTAATTTCCCTTACAAAAATCAAGAGTTCATGGCAAATTTGCCACAAACTTGCCACTGATAATTTTCACAATCAAATAAGCTTTGTGGCAAACTTGCAGCAAATTGTCTATTGTTGCCAAAGGTTTGCTGCAGATTCATCACTACGCTAACATTTGCGGCGAATCACAAGATCATTTGCATGTGAAAATAATGAGAGGCAAGTTTGCCAGAACTCTAGACTTTCTGTAAGGGTTGGCCTGGTTGTATTTTGGTATTTTCATGACATATTTTAAACGTCTGATTCATACGTACAAATTATGTTGTCTTAACACCCAAATAAAACATCCCATAAAAGTTACAGTTTGGTCTGGTTTTATTTTTGTGTTAAAAACACCTTTTATTTATGTTTTGTGGCTACTCAAAGAAAACATATCGTGCTGGTTGCAACTGCTGTCATGTTGTTTTAACTGTGTAAATATAAAAAAGAATAACTTTTAAATGACGTGACATATCATATTATTAAACCAAATAAATAAATGGTGAAATAAAAAAATTCTCTGTTCTGTTTTCTCCAGTTAGCCTATTAGCCTAGCATTGAGCTAGCTTCTTCTCCTCTTAATTTACATCCCATTTCCCCACACTGTCGCCACCTAATGATTAGGCGGTATGATTCCATGCAATAGAACTTTTACGTTGTGGTATATTTAATTTAAATTTTTTTAATTTTACAAACTTAATTTTTTTAATCTTTGTTGTTAGGTTTAGGGGTAGAGATTGATGGTGTAGATGTAGGGTTTCTGCAGGACAAATAAATACAACACACACAGACCCGTTTACACATGGTATTAAAGGGATAGTTCACCCAAAAATGAACATTCTCATGATTTACTCACCCTCATGCCATCCCAGATGTGTTTGACTTTCTTTCTTCACCAGAACACAATTGAAGATTTTTAAAAGAATATTTCAGCTCTGTAGGTCCATACAATGTAAGTGAATGATGGCCAGAACTTTGTAGCTCAAAAATCACATAAAGGAAACATAAAAGTGATCCATATGATTCCAGTGTTTAAATCCCCATATTCTGAAGTGACACAATAGTTGTGAGTGAGAAACAGCCTAAAATTCAAGTCCTCCTTTCACTCCAAATCTCCACTTTCACTTTAAGATGTGAAAGTGAAAATAAACAGGCACCACATGTGGAGATTTAGTGTTAAAAAAAAGGACCCACATTGCCATCTGTTTCTCACCCACATCCACCACCCGCTCCCGAAGACGAAGACCCAAAGGGATCTCAGCATCATATAGCAGTCACAGTTGGGAAGAAGTCAAATTAGCAGAAGATGCTGGGAAACCAAACAATGTGCAGTACCTTTTTTTTTTTTTTTTTTTTTTATTAAAAGTTTTTATTGATTCCATATAATATATATATATATATATATATATATATATATATATATATATATATATATATATATATATATATAAAATAACAAAAATAACAGAATATTTGGAATCACATTATATAATTTACAACCCTTCCGAACATTAACCACCCCACCAACCAACACAAACAGATACCCCAGTGGTCAAATATAATTGACAAAGACACAGAAAAAGACAATAAAACAGAAGAAAATATTTAGAAATACATTTAAAAAAGTATATGTTCAAAAACAAAAAGGCCACAACATACACATTTCAAAAACACGTCTTCCTCCACTGCCCCTCCCCGAGAGCCCTCCAAAAAGGCCAAATAGCTGCCCCACCTCATGATGAACATATCCATGTTGCCTAGCCTTCTATATGACAACTCTTCCTAAGCTGCCACCCTGCCCATCTCCTCGCACCACTCACGAAATGAGGGGGCTCCAGCTGACTTCCGGCCAGGATCCAATTCTTCATGTACTGATCTCCTACATCAATGACTGCCCCGTCACCCAAAATACAGGGCCTGGGGCAAAAGGAGATCCGAGTACCCAATACGTCGCCCATAAAATTCTGGACCCTCAACCAGAACTCCTGTATCTTACGACACCCCCAAAAAACATGGGTGGTGTCTCCATCTTCTGAATGGCATCGCCAGCATGTGGGTGTGTCCTTAAGGCCAAGCCTATACAATTTAGAAGGGGTCAAATAAAATCTATGTAGAATCTTAAATTACATAAGGCGTACCCTTTCATCTCTAGATGCAGACTTGATGTTTTTAAGAATCCTAGCCCACACTCCCTCCTCCAAAAACAAATTTAAATCGTCCTCCCATAATCTTTTGAGGGAATTTAAAGCTCCATCCCCCAGACTCTGAATTAGCAGGGAGTAATACATTGATGCCTCATGACCTTTTCCAAAAGCAGTAATCACCACTCCCAGAGTATCTGCTGCACTAGGGGGGTGCGTGCCACTCCCAAAAACAGTGCAGAGTAGGTGGCACAACTGTAAATACTTATAAAATTGAGATCTGGGAATCCCAAAATTTTTAACCAAATTTTCAAAAGGTCTCAATACTCCACTCTCAAATAGGTCACCGAGTGTATTAACCCCCCTCACAATCCAATCTGATCAACAGAAAGGGGACTTATTTATGCATAGTTTAGGGTTCTGCCATAAACTCGAGGCTACGTTTAAATAAATATCCAAATTTAACACTCTGGACACTTTTGTCCATATCGAGTGTAAATGCAAAATAATGGGGTGTGACTTAACTTCTCCGATTAATTTGATCGAAAGGCTTTGCAGAGGCGAGATAGGGGCAAGAGCTTCCTTTTTAATACAAAACCAGGGAGGGGCTCTCTCAATCGGCCTATGTAACTTATTGAAATTTAACATGGCACACTTACCATTCCAAATGAAGGACTTCGCTATGCTATCAAATTGCTTGAAATAAGAGAGGGGGACATCTATAGGGAGAGACTGTAACAGGTAGTTGAATTTTGGAATACAATTAATTTTAATTGCATTAACCTTCCCAATCATCGATATGTGTAATGAAGCCCACCTATCCACATCATTCGAAAACCTTTTTATTAAGGGATCAAAATTAACTCTGACTAAATCAGACAAATTTGCTGGGAATAAAATTCCCAAATACTTAATGCCCTGTTTGGGCCACTGGAAGGCGCCCGGCTGGAAGGCCGTTACTGGACAGTACGCTGTCAAAGACAAAGCTTCGGATTTAGACCAATTGACTTTGTATCCTGAGAACTTGGAAAAGGAATTAATAATTCTGTGGAGGCAAGGCATAGATCTAGTGGAGTCGGAGACGAATAATAAAATATAATCTGCATAAAGCAGAAGCTTATGCGCCACACCTCCTGCCACCACCCCTGGAAAATCATCCTCCTTTCTTATTGCGGCTGCTAATGGTTCCAGGGCAAGACAGAACAACAATGGGGAAAGAGGGCAACCCTGCCAAGTCCATTCAGAGTAAAATAATCTAAAATTAATCCATTTGTTTGTACCGCTGCTACAGGGTGTCTATAAAGTAACTTAATCCAACCAATAAATGTACTCCCGAACCCATACGTTTCCAAAATCTTAAAAAGATAATCCCATTCTACCATATCAAAAACATTTTCGGCGTCAAGTGAGATGGCAGCGACCGGAGACTGATCATTCGCTACTGACCACATAATATTGATGAGACACCTGATGTTATCAGAAGAGCTGCGGCCCCGAATAAACCCCACCTGATCTATATGTATAAGAGATGTCATAACCTTACTTAATCGGTTAGCCAAAATTTTTGACAAAATTTTTACATTTAGTTGGATCAGGGAGATTGGACGGTAACTTTTACACTCACTTGGATCTTTGTCCTTTTTAAGAATCAGACTGATCTGGGCTTGTGTCATGGTTGGAGGAAGCTTTCCATTCTTTAATGATTCAGTATAATCTTCTAACAAAAGTGGAGCCAGTTCTGTAGCATAGGATCTAAAAAATTCTGCGGCAAAACCATCTGGCCCAGAGCCTTGCCAGTAGGTAGGGACTTAATTACCTCGTCAAGTTCCTCCAAGGTTATCTCAGAATCAAGAGTTTTTTTGCTTAGTCGACAATTTAGGGAGTTCTAATGGTTCCACAAAGTTTCTAATATCTTCATCAGTAGACGAAGACGTGGAACTATAAAGATCAAGGTAGAACTCTTTAAAGGCATAATTAATATCAATGGCTGAGGTAAAAATTTCACCACCAGCAAATTTCACTGAGGGAATGGTAGAAAGAGACTCTCTCTGCTTTATATATCTAGCCAAAAGCTTCCCTGCTTTGTCCCCCAACTCAGAGTATGACTGTCTTGCCCTGAATAACCAAAACTCCACTTTCCATGACAAAATAGTATTATATCTGTATTTCAATCGAGTCAATTCTCTGAGGCCATCAGATGACATACGGCGCTTCAGCTTTGCCTGTGCACTTTTAATATTTCCTTCCAACTCCACGAGTTCTCCTGCCTTGGATTTTTTGATGAATGAGGCACACTGTATGATCCGGCCCCTAAGAACCGCCTTAAGTGCCTCCCAAGCCACTTCCACAGAGGATACTGAGGACCAGTTGGTCTCCATATAAACAAAAAATGTATAGTCCCTACCAGATGGGTTCAAAAGTCTCCAAATATCTGTAAGACCAAGATTTTTACACATCCTGTGAAGTGTCAGTGTTGCTCTAGGGGGTTACACACTTTTGCTTCATTATGATCAAGGACTGAGTCCATCAAAAGATTAAAGTCTCCTCCCAATATTTATATCATGAGGGGTGCCAGCAGTTTGCAGCATCCCTTCACGATCTATAAAAAAGCCCTGATCATCAGCGTTAGGTGCATAAATATTAGCCAAAATCAACCTTTGCCCCTGAATTTCAGCTAAACAATAATGACTCTCCCTAATTTATCTTTAGTCTGTTTGAGACATTTGAATTGTAGATGTTTATTAATCAATATAATGACTCCCTTGCTCTTACTTGAGCCAGCACTAAAGAAAACATGTCCACCCTATATCTTCCCAAATTTTTCAGCTTCTTGTGGGGAGAGATGCGTTTCTTGAAGAAACACTATATCATATTTCTTACGTTTAAGAAAAGTAATAATCTTCCTTCCCATTTACATTCCATGTGGAGAGAGACAATCCACTCATATTAACATTTGACGTTTTGATATAGTAAATAAATAAATTGTGATAAATTGTGTGTCAAAAACAAAATTATACAGACCACATTCCCCATTAGTGAAACAATCAAACCCCGGACTTCCCCTCGAACAAAACAAACAGAAAAAAGAAAAACGTGTGCATTAACCCTGCGCACGAAAGCGCCAACCGGCGACAATCCCTCTAAACTCAAAAGGTCCATGAACGCCCATGAGCCCCCACGACAACTTTGCCATCGGATTGCTCAATTTTGCCTCACAAATTTGTGAGGCAAAATTACATAACAGAGAATACTTTTTAAAATAAACCCCAGCCAATAGGAAGAACACAAAGAACGTGTAGATTCATTCACAGAACTGTCTCAAAAGTGTGATCTTCCACAAAACAAATTCCAGCTGATATTAAACCATTCAGATTCCTCGAACAGACAAATGAATGTTCAGTGAGCCAACTGTTATGAGTTCAGCAGATGACGTAATCATTCCAATGTCCTGTAAAAATACTCAACAAAACAAACTCCAGCCAGCAGGAGGAATAAGCACGAAGATGAACAGATTAATCCACAGCTGTTCCAAAGGAGTGTTATTCAATAGCAAAAAGCAAAAAGAAACCAAAATGACACCCAGCTTCCTCAAAAGCCAGAGTAAGTACAGCGAGTCGACCCACTCACATGAGAAGCACCCAATGGTTTGCTCACCCATTGATTCTATAAAGACATTGCCTGTGTAGGGCTTTACTGGTTGTTTAGATCAGTGTTACTATCAGAAATAATTAATAATTATTTCTGTAGTTATTAATCAATATTTAAATTTATTAATTGGATCTAACTCATTAAAACCTCATATGGGACTCCAGTAAATGTAGTGTGCTACGTTTAGGAGCAAGTTTGGTTATTAGCAATGATTAATAATTATCAAAGATAATTATTAATTATTAAAATCAATAGAACATTGATGAGAATCAATGTTAGCTTTTTTTTAATCCTTTAAATCAACAGTTATCAAAGATAATCGTTAATTGTTAACGTCGATGAAACATTAATTAAAATTAACACTAGCTTGTTGATCATTCAAATTCAATCAAAGATAATTATCAATTATCAAAAATCAATAGAATATTAATAAGGATTAACATTGACGGGGCACCACCCTGGAATCAGGGACTAATAACCGAATATTAAAACAGTCTCAATATTGGATTGTTTTCTTAGGAAAATCGACATCCGAAGAATATCGATTTTCGGGAAAAAAAATAATGAATGAAGGTTTGAATCCGAGCACTGACATCCCGTCAGCATGACACAGGTGTATGCAAAACAAACCAAAACACTTCTCTTTGTAATATAAACAACGTTTATTTATGCAGTAATATCAATTAATAATTAATACAATGCAGTCAATAAACTTCCGACTTACAACTACAAACTAAACAGTGATATGATTAGATATGGATATAAAATAATCCTATAACACATAAGGTGTGTGTGTGACAGTGTGTGTGTGTGTGTGTGTGTGTCAGTGTGGTTAGTGAGAGAGAGAGACAGAGAGAGAGAGATTATTCAGTGACAGCCCGAAAGCTGATTTCGTGATAGCTGGAGATAAAGCAGTCGTGTTCATCACTCAGAGATGCGGTTTTACGAGCGGGACTCGTAAAAGTCCTGTGTTATTTGACTCTAATGGATGAACTCAGTTGCTGTCTCACCCGCGATGGCGAAAATGCACAACAATCCAATTTGGTTGGACCACAATACAGCAAACAAATTCGTGATAATTAATACCCTGAGTATTAATAATGAGCGGACATGGCGGTCCGTAAACTGTACAAGCAAAAACCTTGAAACACAAGAATAACACACTATAATATTCTATCTCTGCCCAGACATAACCTCTTACTTGAATCGCATGAGGACACAGGTAGAATGTGTTTTCCTCCATCCTTTAACTCTGACCCGGTTCCTTGAGGCTCGTGTGATGACGAGAGGCCGTTTCCTCGCGCTGTCGGCGGGCGGTACGGCTGTTGATTCTCAGAGGGCGGTACGGCTGTTGATTCTCGGCGGGCTGGCGGAGAACTCAGAAATGTCGACTTGATTGAAGATGGAAGAGAAATCTTTAATCTCTTCACTTCTGTAGGCCAACGGATGAAGATGCGAATTGCTCGGCGGTCTCCTTCGGATCCGTTAGAGTGTTCGGTTGAACACAAAGTAATCTCAACTCGTCCAGCGAGATGGAGATTGTATGGCTACAGTTTCAAGTCAGACATTACTTCCTTAAGCCACGAGGTTTAACCGGAGAGCAGCAAAAAGCTACGTCCATATTCGGTGAACAAAGTCACTGGAAGCAACTTTGGAAGCATTTCAGAATTATTTGAAGTCCTGATGATGTCATGTTTGAGGGACGTTTTGTTGTGTGCCTCATCCAATAGGAGTTGAGTGCTCGATCCTTTAGTGGGCAAGGCTTCATGGATTTGTAGTCTGTTTTGGACTCCCCTTGTTTGATTTTGGTGCGATTTTTATCAGTAAAATTTACGACTTAGAAGGAGGGGGCTTGAGGAATGTTTTTATGACTGTTAGGCCTGCCTTTGTCTTCTATCTGAATACATGAGGCCCAACACCTGATTGGGACATGTAAATACTTTGTGTAAATACCTTGTCCTTCGTTTCTATTCTCAGTTTGGCCGGAAACATCAGAGCAAAAGTGATCTTTCACTGTTGTAAGAGTTTCTTACATGCCTTTCTCCCTCAGCACATCTGTGAGCTGGGACTCTGTGAGCTCGCTCGATTTCCAGTTTATGGCCTGTTATGTCGAGCAGACTCGGAAAAAGCTTGTCTATGGAATTTCACCATATCTCTGCCCTCCTCATGCTCAGGAATTCCAACAATTCGAACATTATTCCTGTGGCTTCTATTCTCAAGATCTTCAAGCTTTTCAAGATGTTCCAAATCAACTTTGGTCATGGGCGGATTAGTGGTTAATTCCCTCACCGAAGACTCCAGACAATCGATTCGTCTCTCAACATCAGTCACTCTTGTAACTAACTCAGAGAATTTTATTTCCATCGCCGTAATCGATCAAAGTATTACAGCGAGATCCTCCAAGTCAGCAAGAACCTTCGTCAGCATCACCGACATGATGGACAACTGACGCTGGATCTCCTCCCTCGCTGCGCCATCCAAATCGAGTCCCCGGTCTGTAGGCCTGTCGGAGCTTTCATCCTGAACACGTAAGTGTCTTTTAATGTCTCCAGAGCCCAAGGATTTTGACTTCTTTGCCATGTTTTGACTCAAAGAGCAAATGTGTAACTGGGTGTATCAAATTTCACCAGATTATAACATGAAAATAATAAAAATTTTTAGCAAAGTGCACAGAGCTCGTCGCTCACACGTCTGCTTCTTGCATGCCGTCACGTGACCCCCACAGCAATCTATTCTTTGGGTTCATAGTAATCTGTTACATGTGATGGACAGACTCCTTGCACAAGCCTTACTGATGCCTAAGATTTATAATATGTTTGCAAAGATTAAATATTTGCTTGGTGGGAAGAAAGGTGCACATTATAGGTCACCCTTAGCCATCAGGCAGAACAACAAACATTATGTTATGACAACAAGGATTAGGTTTTCGGGAACCTCCAAATATTGTCCCTATTCACTTCCGTTGTAAGTGCCTCACTGCAACCTCAAATTATTATTATTTTTAAAGGATAGACGAGTGTAAATAATTTGTTTTGTTTTTGTTTTGTTTTGTGGTAATCAACATTATGCCACAAATGCCGTCGATTGAGCTTAACTTGTATTGAATCTGGAATATCCCTTTAACACAATGTATTGACAGCCCTAGTAATAGATCCATGTGCCCTACTGATTCTTCTAAGTAACAATCAAATGCAGCAGCATATCAGGTATATCAGGCAAAATATCAAAAAATGCTGCAAAGCCTGACAAATATGACTTCCATTCTCTGTATGTTCACTGCTATTGTGCTGTGAGAATCTGCCTCATCTCTCACTAAAGCAGATGTTCACACCTGCATCAATGCTCTAGCTGTCTTGACGGCCTTTTAAATTGCAACAGTAATTTGTCTGCTTTTTTCCTCATCTCAGCTTATACAGGCATTGTCATGTACAAAGTAAACTAGCAAGAAAATAAACAAATTGAAAGAAACAATTGCTGCCATGTCATGTTGCATTTGCAGCATTTGCAGCATTTGCATTTGCATACTTGTTTTAATGCATTACATGCATTAAGCCAGACAGAAATGAGAAATGATTGTGGGTTGTTTCTTGTCTTGTAATTGTTTCCAAACAGATATTAAATCAGGCATGACAGCGTACAGCACAGGTCATTGCTGTTTGCATGGATGAATGGGGCGAATCAATTCAATATGAAGGGCAGATTTATGAGCATGTGTATTTATGACATTGTGAATAAACATGACGTGACCTTTTTCCCTAAAGAAAAAGTCATTAATTCATGAAGGCATTAATTCAAGGTATCTCCTCTGGCCTTTTCCTATATTTTGCCTTCATCACCAATAATTGCCTGTCCTATTTATAGACTTTTAAACCTCTAAATCATTATGATTATAGGCTTTTCCATTTCATGTAAGTCAGGTCATTTTTATTTGTATAGCGCTTTTCACAACACATAGTTTTCAAAGCAGCTTTACAGAAAAAAATGCATTAACAGAAACTGTAATATTTATAAAGTCTTAGAATCATCATTGTGTAGTTTGATTAAATATGATTGTACATTTTGTATAAAAATAAATAATTGTATTTACTGTAGAACCCCGGTGAGTAAGCCGAAGGCAACTGTGGCAAGAACACAAAACTACATAAGATGTTGGTTAATGGAGAAAAATAACCTTGGGAGACACCAGGTTCACTGTGGGGCCCAGTTCCTCTCTGGCTAACAGCATGAATATAATGCCAATATTACTTATTTATGTGCAGTGCAAGTCATGGTTTAAAATTAGTAAACTAAGTATTTTATTAGAACTGTAAGATTCATTACTAATGTCTTTAAAGTTCATCCTGGATTAACTGCAGATGTTCACATAGATGCATTGTCCTTTGTTAGTTGGCTAATGGTGGCTTTTGATGGCAAATAATTGACAGTCTATGTATTCCACTTCAAGAGTGTAGTCCATCATTAGACCAAGGTGATGCAGGCAGAAATCAATGAGGTGCATCGCAGTTCAACCGGCCGGTCATTTCGGTGAGGTCTATCCTAAGTCCAAGGTTCAGGCAGTGGCATATGAAGTATCCCATGTCTTATTGTTGGAGTTGGCATCAGTTCATATTCTGAAGTCCATCGTAATAGACTGAAGTGATGTCTGGCTTGCACCGGCTGCATTTAGTCATCATCACTCAGAGACACGTAGCAGTGGAGTCCGACACCAAGCAGGAACGGACCTGAATCTGGCCAGTTCTGGTGACCTCTAGATAGGAATCCTGAGGTTGAGACAGGGATACAAATACAATAATATTAGCGTACATGCCATTAAATTTTTTGCAGAGTTATAGATCATGATAGATTTTTCTGGTTCCGGCAGACCTAACTAAAGCAGCCTAATTGTGAGTTGAAGGATAAATTAGGTGTATGCCTGGCTAAATAGATGAGTCTTTAGTCTAGACTTAAACTGAGTGAGTGTTTCTGCATCTCGAACAGTGTTAGGGAGACTATTCCATAGTTTAGGAGCCAAATAAGAAAAGGATCTACCACATTTTGTGGATTTTGATATTCTAGGAACTATTAACAGTCCAGAATTTTGCGATCTTAATGAATGTGGTGGAATATAGCGTGGTAGAAGGTCACTTATGTACTGCGGTGCTAGACCATTCAGAGCTTTGTATGTAGTTAACAAAATGTTAAAATTAATACGAAATTTAACAGGTAGCCAATGTAACGACGCTAAAATGGGGCTAATATGATCATATTTCTTGGTTCAAGTCAGCACTCTGGCTGCTGCATTTTGAACCAATTGAAGTTTATTTGTTGAACTTGCTGGACATCTTCCCTGTAATGCATTACAATAATCTAGTCTTGAGGTCATGAATGCATTAATTAGTTTTCGGCATCAGCAACAGAGAGCATGTGTTGTAACTTAGCAATATTTCTGAGGTGGAAGAATGCTGTTCTACAAACATTGGAAATTTGAAAGGACAAACTGGTATCAAATATAACACCTACTGTAAGTTCTTCGCTGTTGAAGATGATGTAACAGTACATCCATCAAGAGTCAAATTATATTTTAGCGGCTTATTTTTAGAGGTTTTTGGTCCAGTAATTAGTACCTCTGTTTTGTTGGAACTGAGTAGAAGGAAATTTCATTGATACACTCTGCTAATTTGGAGAATTGATCAATTTTGTCAGGTTTCGAAGAAATATAAAGGTGGTTATCATCGGCATAACAGTGGAAACTTATTCCACGATTCCTAATAGTATCTCCCAGGGGAAGCATATATAAGGAGAAAAGCAGTGGCACTCCATACTTAACTTTTGTTTGATTTGACAATTCCTCATTTACACAGACAAAGTGGTAGCGGTCTGCTAAATAGGACCTAAACAATTCTAATTCAAGTCCACAAATGCCAACATAATTCTCAAGCCAATTCAAGAGAATGTTGTGATCTATGGTGTCGAAGGCAGCATTAAGATCTAAAAGCACTAGAAGAGAAATGCAGCCGCAGTCAGATGATAGGAGCAAGTCATTTGTAACTCTAATAAGTGCAGTCTCTGTACTGTGATGGGGCCTAAATCCTGACTGAAATTGTTCATATATACTATTTCTCTGTAGAAATGAACATAGTTGGTAGGACACTATCTTTTGTAGTTTTTTGTGTGTGTGTGTGTGTGTGTGTGTGTGTGTGTGTGTGTGTTTTCTATAGGTGAGGATTTGACATGGATAATGTCATGGTCCCTTTTTGCCTTCACAGTTTCATGATCCAGCCTGATCTTATTGTTATTAGTAGGTGGTCATACTTACAATTTACACAGGTTTTTGTGCATTTCTGTAGACGCTGAAATGTACAATTTTGACATATTGACAGCATCTAAAACACAAATGATTTAAGTGTTTGCAGCTTTAGAAAAGTACAAATATTAACAAATCCCTTATATTATACTGTGGCAGCGGGGGCGTGGTCAAGCATCTCTCCGGAGAGAGAGAAAGCGGTAAGGGCGCTTACACCTGAGCCAAATTATGTCTAACACCTGTCTCTAATTTCAGTGAGCACGGGGAGAGCGGCATAAAGAGGGCCACGCAGCACTCAGAGAAGAGAGAGTACCTGGGCACTAGAGACCTGATTGAGAAGCCAAGAGCTTAGTGTCATAAAGATGAGAGTTTATTTTTTCTGAAGTTGTTGTTTATGTTTAGACTGAAAGAGTGCATTTGCTGCAGTAGGGAGAATAAAACGCTTACCTGAACCAGAGAATCTGCTTCTCGTTGCCTCCTTTAATTAAGAAGTCTTACACTGGTGCCGAAACCTAGGAGAAAGGTTTGAAGATGGACGGAAGTTGCCCCGTAGAGTCTTCCCAGTTGGCGGAGATCCTCCAAGCCCTCGCCAGCCTACATCAGAATCACCAACAGACGCTGCTTGAGCTCCGACAAGATCAAGACCGCTGGTTTGTCGAGCTCATGCATGCTCAAGCCGAGGACCGGCAGGCGACCCGGAGCCTCCTCAGCCAGGGGGCATCCTCAGCCGCGACCCCGGACACTCCCACGCCGTTACCCCCGCCAGCATTACAGAAAATGGGGGCGGCGGACGACCCCGAGGCCTTCCTGGATTTGTTTGAGCGGACCGCCGAAATCTGGGGCTGGCCGCTCGGCCAATGGGCAGCCCGATTGATCCCACTATTGTCTGGGGAAGCCCAGCTCACGGCTCAACAACTGCCAGCGTCGAGCCTCCTGGCCTACGGAGATTTGAAAAAAGCCATCTTGCAACGGGTTGGTCGCACTCCGGAGGAAAGTCGTCAACTCTTCCGGAGCTTGCCCAGCGGCTCCGTGACGCCTGCCGAAGATGGCTGCTAGTGGGGGATCGTGACGTCCAGGGAATTATCGACCAGGTGGTACTGGAACAGTTCATAGTTCGACTGCCAAAAGGGAGGGCGGAGTGGGTCCAGTGCCACCGGCCGGCGTCGTTGGAGAAAGCTATCCAACTTGCGGAGGACCACATGGCGGCGATCCCGAGGGCGGAAGATCCCTCCTACGTTTTCTCTCCTCCCTCTGTTTCTTCCCCCTCCCCTCTCTCTCTCTCTCTGCTCTCTCTCCAGGTCCCGTTCCTGCCCCATGCAGACGAGGAGGATCTCAGCCCCTGAGACCAGTTCCCCGGGTGTGGGAGGCGACACCTTCCCCTACTCCAATGCCCCGCCGCTCTCCCCCTCAGGGGGGGCGCCCGCCGATGCAAGTGCGGGCATAGCGCCTGGGACAGTCTGCTGGAGGTGCGGAGACCCGAGCCACTTCCGAGATCAGTGCCCTCTGATGGAGCTGGGGACGGTGGTGCGGGTCTCTGACCTCCCACAGGCTGCCCCCGACCGGGCCGGAGTGTACCGGATACCGGTAAGTGTCAAGGGGGGTACTCACCAAGCATTGGTGGATACTGGGTGTAATCAAACCACTATCCACCAACGCCTGGTTCAACCCGAGGCATTGGTCACAACCAAAAAGGTGAAGGTGAAATGTGTACACGGGGATATTCACAAGTATCCGGTGGTGACACTGACAATTAAATTTCGGGGGGAAAAGCATAGAGTGGAGGCTGCGGTTAGTTCCCGCCTCACCCATCCACTGATTTTGGGGACTGATTGGCCTGATTTTAAAGTTTTATTAAAGGGAATTTGCGCGGATGGGTCCTGTATGAAAATAGGGAGATGTGTGATGTGCGATGCTCTGGCAGGGGAGGCGGAGCCGGGGCCGTCCTCGACAGCTCCACGTCATGATGACGAGAGAGGGGGAGAGGCTGCAGCCCCTCCCCTTCTCAGGGAATTCCCTGATGGGGATTTCCCTTTGGAGCAATCGCGAGACGAAACCCTCAAACACGCCTTTGACCAAGTGAGAGTCATCGATGGTCAACGACTCCAGCCTGACATCGCTCTTTCATACCCCTATTTTGCAATTATAAATGAGCGGTTGTATCAAGTGACACAGGACACTCGGACCAAAGAGGATACAATCCAACTGTTGGTTCCAAGGAGCCGTCGGGAAATGGTATTCCAGGCGGCTCATTATAATCCCATGGCGGGTCACCTAGGAGAAAGGAAAACATTGAACCGTCTAATAGCCTGTTTCTATTGGCCGGACATTGGCGGCGATGTCCGCAGGTGGTGTGCGGCATGCCGCGAATGCCAGCTGGTTAACCCACCGGCCACCCTAAAAGCACCATTGCGCCCTCTCCATCTGATCGAGGCCCCTTTGAGAGAATTGGAATGGACCTCGTCGGGCCATTAGAACGGTCAGCACACAGACATTGCTTTGTATTGGTCCTAGTGGACTATGCAACACGATATCCGGAAGCAGTGCCTCTTCGCAACATCTCAGCACATAGTGTTGCGGAGGCACTCTTCAAAATAATCTCCCGGGTGGGGATTCCGAAAGAAATCCTCACCGATCAAGGCACAACATTTATGTCATGAACACTACGCGAACTGTACGAACTGTTAAATATTAAATCGATTCGCACCAGTGTATACCATCCTCAAACAGATGGCCTGGTGGAACGATTTAATAAAACACTCAAAAACATGATTCGTAAGTTCGTGCACGATGATTCCAGAAATTGGGATAAATGGCTCGACCCCCTGTTATTTGCAGTACGAGAGGTCCCACAAGCCTCCACTGGCTTCTCCCCATTCGAACTGCTGTATGGGCGAGGCCCATGCGGCCTGCTTGATGTATTGTGAGAGGCCTGGGAGGAAGGACCTTCAAACAGTAAAAATGAAATTCAGTACGTTCTTGATCTTAGAGCAAAACTCCACACCTTGGGGCAACTAACACAGGAGAATTTGCTCCAAGCTCAAGAACGACAGCGCCGACTGTATGACAGGGGAACTCAGCTAAGAGAATTTGCACCGGGAGATAAAGTGCTTGTATTGCTTTCCACATCGAGCTCTAAATTACTCGCCAAATGGCAAGGACCCTTTGAGGTCACACGACGAGTGGGAGATCTCGATTATGAGGTTAAACGAACCGATAGAGGGGGCACACGTCAAATATATCACCTCAATCTCCTGAAATTGTGGAGGGAGGCGGTTCCCATGACGTTGGCTACGGTAGTTCCTGAGAAGGCGGAGCTTGGACCGGAGGTGAGTTCAAAACATAATCAGTTCACCGCGGTCATTTGCGGAGACCACCTCTCACTGAGCCAACTCACGGAAGTTGCTAGGTTGCAACAGGAGTTTGCAGATGTGTTCTCTCCTCTACCGGGACGTACGAACCTCATCCATCACCACATCGAGACTGAGCCAGGGGTCGTGGTACGTAGCCGCCCCTATCGATTACCCGAACACAAGAAGAAAATCGTTCGGGAAGAATTGGATGCGATGCTTGATATGGGGGTAATAGAAGAATCCCACAGTGATTGGTCCAGCCCTGTTGTTCTAGTGCCTAAGAGCGACGGGTCTGTGCGATTCTGTGTGGATTACAGAAAAGTCAACGCAGTGTCTAAATTTGATGCATACCCAATGCCTTGCGTTGATGAGTTGCTCGATCGGTTGGGCACTGCTCGTTTTTATTCGACATTGGATTTGACGAAGGGTTATTGGCAGATCCCCTTGACACCAATTTCCCGTGAGAAAACCGCCTTCTCCACACCGTTTGGATTACACCAATTTGTGACTCTTCCGTTCGGTTTGTTTGGAGCCCAGGCTACGTTTCAGCGTCTCATGGACCGAATCCTCAGACCGCATTCAGCTTATGCCGCTGCCTATTTAGATGACATAATTATTTATAGCAATGATTGGCAGCGGCATATGCAACATCTGAGGGCGGTTCTGAGATCGCTGCGCCGAGCGGGACTCACAGCGAATCCAAAGAAGTGCGTGATTGGACGGGTGGAGGTACGGTATCTGGGGTTCCACTTGGGCCACGGGCAGGTGCGTCCCCAAATTGACAAGACAGCGGCTATTGCGACCTGTCCGAGACCCAAGACCAAAAAGGGGGTGAGACAGTTCCTGGGGCTGGCTGGCTATTATAGAAGGTTTGTACCTAATTATTCGGACGTCACCAGCCTGCTGACTGATCTTACTAAAAAGGGGGCTCCAGATCCGGTCCAGTGGACGGAGCAGTGTCAACGGGCATTTACGCAAGTTAAAGCTGCACTTTTTGCAGTAGGGAGAATAAAATGCTTACCTGAACCAGAGAAACTGCTTCTCGTTTCCTCCTTTAATTAAGAAGTCTTACATATACATTTATTTGTATAGTTACAGTTTTACTATTTTAAAGATTTTTTAAATCCCTTAACCCCATCCTACTAGTTATGGGAAGTCTGTGTCATGACGGCACCGGACTCTCCCTCACTGTCAGTCACTCGCACTCACTCACGTGCGTTTTAATCACTCACACCTGCAGCTCATCTACACCTCGTTTGGACACACACTTAAGCTGCACTCTCACCCTCAGTCAGCGTCTAGCCTTATTGTAAGCATCATGGACTCTCCCTCAGCTCTGACAATGTGGCTGTCAACATCTCTGCTATTTGCCTACCTGTGCTTCGACGCCCTGTTCAGTTTCTCAAGATAAGTGACTTTGTATATACCGAGTGTATGGCATGCCGGCTTTACTAGTATTCGCCCCACTCGTGTGTTGATGAACTGATTGCTCTTACATTATTAACGACTAACATGAAGCCTGAGTGATTCCTACACTCAGTGTTGGTAACACTAGATTCCTAGTGTTACTTCTGGTTACTCTTCACCTCGCTGTGTCTATGCTGCTGGATATGTGACTTTGTGTGAACCTCAAGCCTCGTAATTTTATACCAACCTCATTGTTGAAAGAAGTAACTCCCCTTTTATGCCAGCTTGAAGCTTAAGTTCTCTGTTTTCAGCAAGTGCCGTGTTTTGTTTCCTGTTATGGATCCGTCCCTACTACCATTGCCCTGTGTTTGACCTAAGTCTATTGTCAGACTTTATTCCTATCCTGTGATTCCCTGTATACACAAGCTACCCGTTTCTCCTGAGTTTCCTTAAAATAAATTCCGCTCAGCTGACAAAATGGCTTCTTAAAGGCTAGCTGAAGCTCACATCTGGCCAATAAAAGAACAAAAGAGACTTGTCCAAATAGCACACGACTTGAACTTCATGCTTCTGAAGACAAAGCAAAAGCCATACAAATAGACAACGTATACACTTTTGTTTTTTTTGTTTTGTTTTTTTTTTTTTTTTTATTGCTATTATCAGAAGACATGTGAAAATACGCCAATTTGACTTGCCTGAAGTTGGTTTCTTAACACTAAATTGACCACAGTGTGCTTTGCTCTGCCATTCTTCTAAAGCTCCATTGACTACCTGCCTGCTCTAAATATTGGATAATTTAATACACAAGATGTGTGCATTTATTTTATGTTTATAAAAAAAAATTAGTTATTTGCATTAAGAGATCCACATCAGATTTTTCAGGCTATTCTCTTACCGCACACTCCCGTCCACATCTAATTGGGTCCTGCGGGAATGCAGACCTCCACCCCCAACTCCCAGGGGGCCCCATTCGCTGCCCTATTCTTCTCCCATTGACATTCATGGGAGGAGCTGTAGACATTGTGCAATAACGAAAGCTGTGTAGCACATGATCATAGAATGACGGTTCATTTAAAAAGATGACTTTATGCCTATACTTTAATGATTATGTAAAAACAATTTCATAGTTTTGACATGTTCCACTGGACTACTGGCATGCATATAGCCGGGCTGTGTGGCCAGTGCAATTTACACTTGAACAGGTGGGCCCCCCTGGTGGTCATGGAGCACTATGCAGCTGCTTATGTTGCTTGTTAGGTAGAGCCGGCACTGATTGAGCCAATGTTGCGATATCGGGCTGGATGTCTCAAATAAACCGAAGACATTTTTAAGTTACATTTTTAAGGTGAGTCACCCTACCTGTCCTAAGCTGGAATACAAGAAAGAATCTTAACATTTATCTTCCTAAATAAAGCTATGCAATATACTTGTCTAAAACTCAAGACATTGAATCAAATTAATAAATTTTCTTATGCTCTCAGGCTCATCAGGATCTTTATTATTCACTTTTTCCATTAAAGTTCAATAATACTGAACATTTACAGAGGAAAAACATAGCTTAATCCTTAATCCACAGGGTTCAAGGCTTTAAAGCTCTTTTTAAATTATCCTTTGAATGCAATTGCACTTGATAATTTACCACAGTTCTCGCATAGTATCCAGAGTTTAACTGGTATTAGAGCATAGTGATAACAGGTAAAACCATGTTCCTTCTTACCAGATGTAATGGTTTCTATAAAAACAAACTATGGAATTAAAAATGACGGAATACAATATCCATGTAGAGACTATTTAAAAGTAAATAAATAAAAACTGCCATAATGACATTTTAGTATAATTTTTATTTCTAGTGCGATATATTTCTGCCAAAACACCATAGTTACTACCTGCAATGCAATAAGAATGTAATTACCATTGTGAATAACACAATCGTTCCCCGTTTACCGCGTCACTGCTGTTCAGAATGTCGGGGCTATTTAATCTAGTTTGAAAGAGCTTGACATGGAGCCTTTAAGGCTTTAATTTCTAGCACTGTGTTTAAGAGACTGCGTGGTGCAAGAGCAGAGCAGTTTTGTTAACGCTGCATGGGAGGGCCTGTCCCGCTCAGCTCTCGTGCTGCGGCCAGTTATGCGTTGCGAGGGAGGCCCGGTCCCTCTCTGCTATCGCACTGCGCAGTTTAATCGGGTAGCAGAGTTTCATCATACTTCTGGTGAATTTGCCGTTTTCCATGCACAGCAGTATATGGCAGTGTCTAATAAATAAGATTGGGGCAACTGACCGGCCCAATGCTCAACCGGCCCACCGGGAAAATGCCCGGTGTGCCAGATGGTCAGTCCATCACTGATTATTACCTACAATGACCTAAACACAAGGAATTAATCCAAATAGAATTACTCTTCTTAAAGGGCTGATTTCCATTGTTGTATCACAACTTTTTCTTGAAATATCTCAATTTATTTTTCTTAACAATTTACTTAAAATATACATGTTAAATTAAATCTATTTTCATAATATAACCACTTTATTAAAAATAAATGTAATTGTTGCAATTATATCCCAGGATACCTCTGAGGTATAAGGGGGACATGCGGATTTTGTTACATAAAATCAGGTCGTCTACGAGACCTTTAGCATCAGGTTCTCCACAAATGTGCGGTGCCTGATGGGAGAGGGGCGGCACTCAACCGGCCACGCCCCGGCCCCGTCTCTAATGGCTCTCCTCACTGGGCCCTCGCGGGACTGCATCCCGGGCCAATCGGAGTCCTGTGGCTCTGCGGTATCATTACGTTTAGGGGGATTCTGACTTGTAGGCTGTAAGAAGATCAGTTCTCTTGGGCAATGGAGGAGTCAGGAGGCAACGAAGCGGTGCATGCAAGACTTTTATTTTCTGCCTCAGGTTCTGGGGTGACTTAATGCAGTCAATTCCCGCAGATTTAAACACTTGGTCAGATAACAAGTACACTCCGCAAGTGTCGAGTCCATGCTCTCAGGGCTCCCTCTCTCTCCCAACTGATGTGCTGGTGCGACTTAAGTCTCCCTCTGCCATCACTATAACAAGTGACAGGTAACCCAAGTGACGAGCCTTATGGCACTCTCTCTCCTGCAGACAGACACATGACCACGCCCCCATCACCACATATCCCCACCAACTGGCAACATCCGGCCTGCTAACCCCCCATTTCTGGAAAGAAAGTCAGCCACAGCCATTTGCGCCCATGGTCTGTGGATCACCTCAAATTTGAACGGCTGAAGTGCCAGGTACCAACGGGTGATCCGTGCACTGGTATCCTTCATGCGGTGGAGCCACTGGAGTGGGGCGTGATCTGAACAGAGGTTGAAGGCCCGCCACAGCACATAGTAGCAGAGAGTTAGGATGGCCTACTTGATTCTTCTCCATGGTGCTGTACTTGGTCTCTCTCAGCAACCGTTTACGACTAATGTACAGCACTGGTCTCTTCCTCCTCCACCTCCTGTGAGTGCACTGCCCCCTGTCTGATGCATCCCTCTGCAAAATAAAAGGGAGAGAGAAATTAGGAGCATAAAGTGGCCCCCCACAAAGCGTGGATTTTATTTTTAGGAAAACAGGTTGGCATGACTCCGTCCACTGGACCAGATCGGGCCCCCTTTCTAGTAAGATTAGTCAGCGGGCTGGTGACATCAGAGTAACTAGGCACAAACCTTCGGTAGTAGACAGCCAGCCCCAGAAACTCTCATCTCCTTTCTGGTCTTGGGCCTCGGACAGGCCGCGATCGCTGCGGTTTTGACAACCTGGGGCCGCACCTGCCCGTGGCCCAAGTGGAACCCCAGATACCGAACTTCCACCCACCCAGTTGCACACTTCTTTGGGTTTGCTGTGGGCCCCGCCCATCGCAACGATCTCGGGACCGCTCTCAGATGTTGCATATGCCGCTGTCAGTCTTTACTATAGATAAAAATGTCATCTAAATATGCAGCAGCATATGCCATATGGGGTCTGAGAATTGTCCATGAGATGCTGAAACGTGGCCGGGGCTCCGAACAAACTGAAGGAAAGGGTCAAAAATTGGTGTAAGCCGAATGATGTGGAAAGCCTTTTTTTTTTTTTTTTTTTCTCCTCCCCTCGGGAAATTGGAGTTAAAGGGATCTGCCAATACCCTTTTTGAGTCCAGTGTCTAATAAAATTGAGCCGCGCCTAACCGATCGAGCAATTCGTGGC
This sequence comes from Myxocyprinus asiaticus, assembly GCF_019703515.2. Lineage (NCBI taxonomy): Eukaryota > Metazoa > Chordata > Actinopteri > Cypriniformes > Catostomidae > Myxocyprinus > Myxocyprinus asiaticus. Next base: position 4,171,101 of record NC_059383.1, on the reverse strand, counting down.
ATTGGGTACGCATCAAACTTGGACACTGCATTCACTTTGCGTTTTTTTTTTTTTTTTTTTTTTTTTTTTTTTTTTTTTTTTTAGTCTACACAGAACCAGACCGTCCAGTCGCCGATACCAGAACCACTGGGCTGTCCCAATCACTGTGCGACACTATTACGGCCATATCAAGCATTGTCTCTAATTCTTCCTTAACTACCTTTTTTGTGTTCAGGAAGGTGATTTGGGGGTGGCAGTTTGTAGCTGCCCCAGGGTAGTCTCGATGTGGTGCTCTGAGGTTTGTGTGACCGGGTAGAGGCGAGAACACGTCCGCAAATTCCGATTGCAACTTGGCCATGTCTGTGAGCTGCGACGGTGAGAGGTGGTCTCCACAAGGGACCGGAGTGAATGAATTTGGTTTGAGAGTCACCTCCGGCCCAAGCTCCACCCCCTCTGGGACTACCTTCGCCAAGACCACAGGGAGCCCCTCCCTCCATGATTTTAGGAGGTTGAGGTGGTAAACTTGATGTGCCTGATGTTGATGTGACTTGATTTTTACTCTTTGAAGGTCCCTCCCAAGCTTCCCGTATTATGTCGAGCACGCTGCACGGCCGACGCCCCTACAGCAGCTTGAATGGTGAAAACCCTGTGGAGGCTTGCGGGACCTCTTGTACTGCAAATAACGGGATCGAGCTACTTATTTCTAGCATCCTTGTGTACGAACTTACGAATCATGTTTTAAGATTTTATTAAACCGTTCCACCAACCCATCCATTTGTGGGTGGTAAACACTGGTGCGAATCAATTTAATACCTAACAATTCATATAGTTCACGTAGTGTTCCTGACAAATGTAGTGCCTTTGATCAGTGAGGATTTCTTTTGGAATCTCCACTTGGGAGATAATTCTGAAGAGTGACTCCACAACTCTGCGTGCTGAGATGTTCTGGTTATCGCGTTGCATAGTCCACCAGAACTACTAAAAAGCAATGCCTGCGTGTGGTCCATACCATTTCTTTCGAAGGGGACCTCGATTAGCGGTAGAGGTTTTGGGGTGGCCGGTGGATTCACCATCTGACATTCACGGCATGCCACACACCACTTGCGAACGTCCTCGTGAATGCCTGGCCAAAAAAAGATGGGCCATTATTCAGTTGAGTTTTCTCGTGCCCTAGATGGCCAGCTATTGTATTATGGTGAGCCGCCTGGAAGAGGATTTCCCGGCGGCTCTTCGGTACTATCAATTGGGTTGTATTTTCTTTTGTTTGAGTGTCCTGCGTCACTCGATACAACCTATCTTTTGATAATTGAAAAGAAAGGGTATGTGAGTGCGACATCAGACCGGAGCTGTTGACCATCAATTACTCACTTGGTCAAACGCGTGTTTGAGAGACTCGTCACATGACTGCTCTAGAGGGAAATCCTCCTGATGGAATCCCCTGAGTACGGGAACTCTCTCCCCTGCGTCATCATTGGCCTTGGCACTGCCTCTCCAGCCATAGCATCGCACGTCACACACCGAGACAACATTTTACAGGACCCATCCACTCATTTCCCTCAGATTCTTAAAACCAGGCCAAATTGTTCCCAAAATCAGTGGATGGGTGAGGTGGGAATTAACTGCAAATGAATGTCATGACTGGGATGAGAGAGACTGGTCTGTAGTGTTCTTGTGTAGGGTTAAGTACAGGTTTTTTCAGCAGCGGTGTTACTTGAGCCTGCTTAAATGTATTGGGGAAAAATGCCTGTAAGTAGAGATGTTAATTATGTGTGAGTGCAGGTAGGATGGACAGAGATGGCCTGGAGATGGTGGGAAGGTATGGGGTCAAGGGAACAGGTGGTGGGGTGACTGGAGAGGAGGAGTTTAGAGACCTCAGGGATCGGAACCGCTGGCTTTTTTTTTTTTTTTTTTTTTTTTTTGCTCCGGACTATGACCGACAGACTGCTGGATGGTTTTCTTGAGGTCAGGGTTATTGCGGAAGCTGGCGGCGTGAAGTTGCTGGGCTGCTAGTTGCACCTCCCCGGAGAGTAACGGCATCAAGTGGGCCACCCACTGGTCGGGCGGCCACTTTCCATACCTCAGCGGTTTTCACAAACAAGTTGAGGTATGCCTCTGGATCGTCGTTTGGCCCCAACTTCATGAGGGTCACGGGGGAAGTGGCCTCTGGGAAATAAATTATTCACCAGTACCATTATGATAAGCTTGTTGTGAATAGTGGTATTCACAGTGCGTATTTACCATATGGTAAAATCTGATAGTGCATGTTATATTTGTTTGTGGATCTCCACCCCCTCATCTCCAAGGTGAAGACCTAGATCCTGAGGAAAAGTGATGCATGGCATGCACATACTGCCAAGTAGCACTGACAAATGATAGATCTTGTCAGTACAAATGGAACAACATTCATATAGACCGTAAGTGAAACAGATGTGCATATCTGTATATTGCAAAGTTGTGCTTCAATTTCAGGCCTTGAATGGGAGGCTAGAGCACAACTCAATTCATTGGTTGTTGAACCAAAAGAAATTGTGCAGAGGATTGCTTTATTGTTTCTATTTGCCTCTCACAACCCTGATATTCCACATCTCCACTTGTGTGATCGCATTCGTATCCGTAGTTATTCATTTATAAAGTGCGCATGTACAGTTTTGTACATTTTGGATAGATACTGAAACTTATATCAATGTATTGACAGCATCTTAAATGTAAACCCTTTCCCATATGTACAAATTTAGAAACTTACAAATGTTCACGAATCATTTGATGACTGGCTGGAACTTGCCAGAACCTTTGAGGATACTGCTGCAGGTGACGGAGTTCAAAATTCAGACATTATCCCATAGCAGGAGTCTCATTTATCATTAAATGTTGGAGAAACTTTTCAAAAAATAATTATTGATAAAATATTAAATTGTTCATATGGAGCTAGAACAATGACTAAAGTATTTGATAACTTCAACTTTGTCCTGTGGAGCACAGAAGCTTGACCTTTGTCAGCCTCATACCATCCCAGATGTTTATGACTTTTTCTCTTTTGCAGAACACAAATATTTTGAGAAGAATATCTCAACTCTATAGGTCCATACAATGCAAATGAATGGTGACCAAATCAGTGGTTTAATCGATGTCTTGTGAAGTGAACCAATTGGTTTGGGGTGAGAACAGACCAAAATATAACTCCTTGTCATTGCAGTCTCGAAGCATGATCATGATTTCAATCTCGATTACACGTTCTTGTGCTTAACAGATGTTCAGAGCATAAGAAGGCACTTGGAAGTGTAATCGAGCTTGAAATCATGCTCGCCAGGAGGCTGCTAATGATGTGAAGATTTATAGTGAAAAAGGAGATATATTTTAGTCTGGTCTCAGCCTAGACAGATTGGACTGCTACAAAAGACATGGATTTAACCACTGGAGTCTTGTGGATTACGTTAAAGCAAGTTTCGGTCACCATTAACTTGCACTGTATGGACCAACAGACTGAGATATCCTTCTAAAAATCTTTGTGTTCTGCAGAAGAAAGTCATACACATCTGAGATGGCATGAGGGTGAGTAAATAATGAGAATTTTCATTTGTGTAAACTATTTCCTTAATTTCTGAGATCTGAATCAGATGTATTTGGAGTTCCGAATTCCTGTAATTTTATTATCTGAATATTTACTGCTAATTTATTTATTTTATCTGCTGATTAAAAATACAAATTCATAAAATACATCACAAAAAACATCAGATTTTGTTATTTAAATACTTCAGTCATTGTTCTAGCTCCATACGATCAATGAATTATACAAGTGTGATAGTGTTAATTTTTAATCAATCCCATTTATTATAAATACAATAAATGCAACTTATGAATTCCGTCTTCACAGCATTTGTGTAGTTCACAGGATTTTTAAATATTTGTATGAATCTAAAATTGTGTTTAGAAACTGTCCATATGTTGATAATTGTGTATCAGTGTCTATTCAAATAATAAAAAGTAACGCATTGCTTACAATTATTAATGACATACCATTGCTACTTTCAAAAGGAAACCTGCATTTCAATAAGGCAAGGTAACTTTTTTTTTTTTTTTTTTTTTTTGTTTTTTAAACACTTTTTTGAAAATACAGTTTTAGTTTTGTAATTTAAATTAATGTTGGCACAATTATATTTTTGTCTACAAAACTAATTTAAAACATTTAAGCATATGCCTTCAGACCAAAAGGTTTTTAAGATCATGAGAAACATTTCCAGCAAATGACCCCAAACTTGTGTATCACTCACATTAACAACTACACCTCTCTTTCCACTGCTGCTCCCTGAGAGCCCTCCAAACACGCCAGATATTTGCCCCATTTCCCTACAAATGAGTCCAAATTCCCCAGTCTTCTAGACACTACTTCAAAAGCCGTCACCCTCCCCATCTCCAAGCACCACTCCTGAAATGGGGGCGCTCCAGCTGACTTACATCCCCTTTAAAACTATTTGTCTTGTGATCATGACGTTGGGACCAAATTTTTTGTTTATTCTATATTGATGACCGTCCCATCGCCAGAAATACAGATTCTGGGGCAAAATGAAATGAGTGCCCAGTACATCACAAAACTCTGAACCTTCAAACAGAACTCATAGGTTGTGTCTCCATCTTCTGATTGGCATTGCCAGCTGGTGGATGTGTCTTTAAGACCAAGCCTATACAATCTAGAGGGTGTTTAATAAAATCTATGTAAAATCTTGAATTGCATAAGGTGCACCCTTGCATCTCTAGATGCAGACTTGACATTTTTTAGAATCCTAGCCCACACTCCCTCCTCCTATACCAAGTTTAAATCTTTCTCCCATAATCATTTGATAGAATTTAAAGCTCCGTCCCCCAGACTCTGAATTAGCAAAAAGTAATGCACTGATGCCTCATGACCTTTTCCAAAAGCAGTAATCACCACTCCCAGAGTGTCTGCCGCTTTAGGGGGGTGTATGCTACTCCCAAAAATAGTACAGAGCAGGTGGCGCAGCTGTAAATACCAAAAACAAAAAAAATTGATCTGGGAATCCCAAATGTTGAACCAAATTTTCAAAGGATTTCAACACTCCACTCTCATATAGGTCACCAAGTGTAGTAACCCCCCTCACAATCCACTCTGACCAGCAGAAAGGGGACTTATTAATACATAATTTTGGGTTCAACCATATGCTCATTCATTCAAAATGCAACATTTAAATGAATGTCCGAATTAAACACTCTGGACACTTTTGTCCATACTGAGTGCAAATGGGAGATAACTGGGTGTAACTTCTCCAGTTAGTTTGATAGAAAGTCTTTGCAATGGTGAAATAGGGGCAAGAATTTCCTTTTCAATACAAAACCAGGGAGGGGCTCTCTCAGCTTGAAGCAACCAATGAGCCAAATGTCAGACCAAATGCATAATAATAAAACAATCTTGGGTAGGCCTAGCCCACCTTTTG